>NC_059369.1:27492000-27803000 GCF_019703515.2 Myxocyprinus asiaticus | reverse complement strand
ACTTCAGAAGACATGACGACGTTTCTGGTAAGGGAACATAGTGAGCAACGATGCTTCCTGGTTTTTATGGT
The DNA here is from genome assembly GCF_019703515.2 of Myxocyprinus asiaticus. Classification (NCBI taxonomy): domain Eukaryota; kingdom Metazoa; phylum Chordata; class Actinopteri; order Cypriniformes; family Catostomidae; genus Myxocyprinus; species Myxocyprinus asiaticus. Next base: position 27,802,929 of record NC_059369.1, on the reverse strand, counting down.
ACATTGTGGGATTTTTTAGGGAGCAAAGGTTTCAGTGCACTGGAACGATTTTTCTAATGAGACAGCTCTAAAAATGGCTGACACACTGATCAGTGCACTGACTGCTGAACTAGGGAACTGATTGAGACACACCCTTTATTTTTAGAAAGGAAATGTCAATGAAAAAATTTGGTTACTCTACAAATTTATTTAAGAAACACAAATTACTTATGTATATCAATTATATGCTTCCCTCGTCTTAATCCAAATCCCAATGTTTTCTTCCTTGCATGGCACACAAAAGTTTTTTTTCTATTAATATAATGGTTAGGTTTAGGGTTTGGGTAGGCTTTATGGTTTAGGTATGGTTTAGTAAAAATCATAAGAATGCTTGTTCAAAACACTGTTGTTTCTTTTTCTTCTGTGGTACACAACAGTCATTTTCCTATTTAAACTGAGGGTTACATTTTGGGTAAGGGGTTACACTTTATGCTTACATTTAGGTTAGGGGGTTAAACTTCGTAAATAAAATCTTAATAGCGTTGTTTGTTGGTTTGTTTATTTCTCTCTATGAGAATTTAAAAACATTTTTACAAAATAAATAAATAATTTTTTTGTATGAGCCAACTCATTCAATTTCACAGTTTACTAGTATTACGACCTGTCATGAGACCAAGTCGAGCTAACTCTTTCAACTTACCAAACATAATTTGAACGTAACAAAAATGAAGAAACAATGACAAAAACTGCTCACTATTCAATATTACTGTTTTTTGCCCTATTTTTACTTATTTATTTAATACTTTTGTAATGTACTAAGTAAGATTCCCTGTATAATTTACATTAGCTGAGAGAGAAGCAAAATGGCATTTAACTGAAATAAACGTAATGAATCAGAATAAAATTGAATCAAGAGCCTGCTAATATGAATCAAATCAGGAAATCTGTAACAATACCCAGTCCTAAGACTGAATATGAGAGAGAACACTTTTGCCTGCACTGTTTTTGTGCTGTTTTCTGTGGCAGTATGAGTGTATGATACAGAGGAAAGTAGGTAAGTAACTGGTTACTTAGTTACTTACACTGTGAGTACTGAAAGGGATGTACAAGCATGCAAATCATTTTCATTTCCCTGCAGTACTAAAAACCCCCTCTGTGCTAATATGACCTGAGCAAAGACTTATACCTGAGCTCATCAAAGAGCTGTGGCTCATTCATTCACTAGTCCACTGCTGGAGACACCTTAGGAAACGTGACACCCATCAATAGTACTTAACACCAGCTCACTCCATAATGATGCAAGGGGTGTAAAAGTAAAACAGTGGTCAGGTTTTTCCTCAACTAAAAAGGAGGACAAAATGTAACACTTAGTTTGAAAGTGCTGTAAGTAACTGTTTTTCTTTCTTTTCTTTTTCTTTTTTTTTTTTTTTTTGGAATACCATGCATAACCATACGTACTTATCACCTAAAAGATATCACATAAATAGGTGTCCTAAGAAATCACACTTTTCTGTCTGAGCCCACACTTTTTTAGCAAATCACAAAACAAGCTATCTGAATGACTTGGGGAGCAGGCTTTTGGAGAGATGGCTTGGGGTTAGACAAACGTTAGCAAAACAGCTGAAATCGCCTATAGCACAGTAAAACAAACACCCTCAAACAACACTCTGATACACTATAAGGGTTAATTCATAGGTCAGAGAATTCTTCTCTAAATGCACAGCATGATCAATTACATTTTAAGTTTTGACATCGAAGAATTTTTAAATCAGTATTATACAACAGTTAGTTCCGGTCCTCTAATTGAATTGGACTTAAGCAACATTTCAAGATTTCGTATAACAGTACTCAGTGTTTCTGTTTGTACTGCTTCCATTTCCTGTGTTCACTAGACAGAAATACAATTCTATGCTTCGCAACACTGTAGACAAACTATTTTCGTGAGCAGAGCAAAAACAACCAATACAGCTGGCCATGCTATTTCTGAAATATTACTGGATATTCATCATGATCACACAGGAAATCAACATGTTACTTCCGAAAGTTCAAGTACCCTGAAATCAACGCCATTCAGTCGAATTACTTACAAGCGTCATCACCCATCAGACATTTTTGTATCAGTTCTAGCATGAACACATTTCCCTCTAGTGCTACAACAACCTCTGAGAAACGGGTTCTGATCTCATTGGAACCAGGAAGTAACAGTGTTCACATAAACAATGGTAAGCGCATTTCGGAGATAGAAGTTTTGCTCTAAAAATACATTTTTACTCCACTGACGGTAAGGTTTAGGATTTGGTTTAGGGGGTACAGTTAATAAAATATGCATTCCTGCTGACAGTATTATATAATTTACAACTAAAAATACAACTCGCTGATGGACATTTCACCCGGAAACTGCAGCTCACGCTTGCCCATACGTTCAACAACACTTCAAGCTTCGGCCACAGGGGTGCAGTGATTTGATTTTCCGATTCCATCACCAAATTTTCAACCTACTGGTGGCGAATTCACTGTGTGATCAGTCTGGGACATTAACATCTTGTTTATAGTGTCAAACTAAAGTTCCTTTTAACAGCAAAACACGCTGAAATACACCTTTCAAAATACAATTAAATACACTTTTCAAAAACCTTTAAGGATGATCTAGCTTTGGCACTGACATAGCACATTTAAAAATCAAAAGCACAATCTAATGGTAGGAATGTTAAAAGGCTGTCCAGTTAAAATGTTGCCTCATCATTATGACAAATAATTTTCAGTCACATAAATAATCCTATATACCTTTCTTTATGATGTACTACAATTAGGTTTTAATGGTAGAGGCAGATGAAGTTACGGTGTCATCTTAATCTACATGTCTCCATGATAAATGATCATATCAAAGGCCTTTAGAATAGGCTGAACAAACATGCATGAAAACAAAGACAAATGGATTTTAATCAGTCTTTCAGGCTACAAGATCTTCAAAAACTCTGCTGTAAGATTGGGTTTAGTGGTGGTCTTATGTATAGCCACTTATTAACCACTCAGTGGACACAGACTTTGACCCAAACACTAACATAACTGCCAGCAGTTAGTTCCTTTCAAAATTAAATTCTAAATCATGTGTCCAGAGGGAAGGAGCTAGTTTATCCAAGTGCCAAATACGGAGTTATTCTCTCACAACGTGCTCATCTGCAGCACTTTGTGTGTAAATTCTATCCTGGATGTCTTAATCTCATTCACCCAAAGTTTCTGTTACTGAAACCCAGGGGCTTGCACAAGACCAAAAACATATGCCTCTTGCACACATGGCCCTGATGATTCAACACTGTTGATTTCAATGTTTGTGTGTTTTTATAGGGGCTTTTCAGAGAACATCACACTCAAACACACAAATACAGGAGACGGGTTCTCCGAATTCTAAATAAAATATTACACCTCTCATTTAGCAATGGGGTTAAAGATAAAATATTGGGACAGAATATTGGGCACAAAAAGAGAATCAAGACTAAAAAGAGTGAATAGAAAATAGAAAGACAGTTAAGGGAGAAGAGCATTCAGCAAGGAGGATATAAAAGGAACAGAGAGAGAGAAAGAGCTATGGAAAAAGGGAGAGGAAGGGAAAGGGAGAGAGAAAAGAAAGGAGAGAGCATGAGAGAGTGGGGGCAGCAGATGAGAGAGCACGAGAGAGAAGAAGAGTGAAAGAAGGAGAAATAGGAGAGAGATCAAGAGAAAGAAAGGGGGAGGGAGAGTACAGGGTAGGGTGGCTGAGTGAGAGATAGAGACAAACAGAAAGAGGAGAGAGAGAGAGAGAGAGAGAAACAGAGGGGGAAGGGAGGGATATAGAAAAAAAGAGAGACACAAGAGACTCAAAAACCACAGAATAAAAACCCAATATCTGTTTCCAAGACCACGTAGATAGACAAATATGAATGTAAATAGGAGGCTATATTGTTTGCATTTGAATGAGGCAACAGTACACACCCTGCAAAACTCACTTGTGAAGGCTCAAGTTCATTGTATCGGGCACCACAGCCGGTACGGCCTAGATGCATTCAGTAGCGCCACTCCTTTCGCTGCCTGTGTCTCCCTGCAGTCTGAGGTTGGGAGGTCAAAGTCTTGGCTGACTCCTAAACGTTGCCTTCAAGAGAACAGTTACCTCCTGCCTCCCCATGCCATTTCATCTCATAATCCTGCTAATGGCAGTTAAATGGACTGATGGCACGAGTCTGACTGCCTTACCACTAGTAGGGCTAGTTTCACAAATAATTTTGACAATGCAACAGCAGTGCTCTGGCATCTTTGCCGTGCCATACACCCTTCTATGCTCATAATATACTTTGGCTCTTGTCGTGGTATGGGGCCTTACGCTCAAACGAAGAGGCCTGTAAATACTCAGGGTCTCTGTAAGGCCTGACTGTATGCAAATTCTCATTTACAGGGTCTCATAAATAGTCTGGAAGAAGCTGCTGTCCTTCTATATGCCTATGCTCTTTTGTATTTCTCCCTCACCTCATGGTAACAAATTTCAACCTGAATTACTTTTTCTTCCTCCCAAGTTTCATTCTTTTAAATCAAAACCCCTTTGTCTCTCTCTTGTTTTGTACCTTCTTCTTGTTTCCATGGTTACCCCTCTCTCTGCGCTGTACACTATCTCTCTCTCCCTCCGTTTCCCTCTCTGTCTCTCTCACTCTGTTCTTATCTTTCTCATTTTGCTTTCATCTCTGCCTCCCTTCCTCCTGCTTTATCCCACACCCTCCTTACTCCGGCTTTTATCTCTTTTCACTTTCATCTGTCTTTCACCTTTCTCTCCCCTTCAAGCCTGCCATTCCATCATGCTGTTTTTTTTTTTCTTCATTTCTTACTTATGGAGAGAAAAAAGTTTCATCTGTTGCTCCATCAATTCTGCATTTTTAATCACTTACCATTCTTCCAATGGCCTGTTCCGTTTCTACTAGCACAATCTCTCATTTACATGTGCGCTAGACAGAGTGGTCAGTCCTTGCGTGAACGCTCAACCTTGGGCACCTACTCTTTTCATCAAGTTTTTGGAAGAACATCTGGCATTAAATTTTTTTTGTAAAAAGTATTGTTTTTTCTGGATGAATTAAATGACCCTAATGAGTCTCCTATGCTTTGCAACCAGGGCCATAACCACCATAGATATTAAGAGGAACACAGCAGAAATATCATATTGTTATAGAGATGTAATGCTGAATATGGTGGCTGTATTAATGGATGTCCCGTCTAATAGTCAGAAGAGCCAATCACCTTTTTGTTAGACACATTGCCTGTTAGTTTACTCGAGATTTGTATGATTTGAGCTCAAGAGGTACAATTTATGATACCATTGTGGTCAGACTTTATTGCTGATTTGAAATGTTATTTGATCATAATCTTGACCATAAACTTGGATATTTTTGTCTGTCCCCTTTCAAGTAGATAGAAGTGGACAAAATTGCTGCCCGTAGGCATTACGAATTTGGCTGCCGAGTGACCTGACTTGCCTAAAGGGTTTTTGGAACACACACCCAATTTTTGCAATATTGGTAAAACAAATATGGATTTGTCAACAGCAGATTGGGTCCCCCAATCCTGAATATTTGTAATGGTCTTGTTTGCCTCATCTAAGTTCCCTTTATGTTCCTAACTTCAGGTTCTAAATGGTAATGTGCAACATCGCAGAATATCCTGTTGCCTGTCAGCTCAGTGCTGTGATGAAGATGTCTCTGAGAGGCCTAAACATATCAGGAGATAACAGCCCTCACATGAAACTACAGCAGTGTAACACAATGTGCCAATATATCACCAGTTGGTGACATCAAACCCGACAACAAACAAAGCCAATGAGACACAATGCCCCAGTACTTTACATTGCATTACTCAAAATTAGACAAGTTTGGATGCAGAAAAGGCACCTAATATCATTATGACTAAACCGAGCACTTTACGTAAGTCGGTGCACAAAATGCTCACATAAAAGGTCCCTGGCATAGTCTGATTGAGACTGACTGCAGTAGGAGGAAGTGCTGTGCTTGAGATCTGACTAAAACTAACCTCCCTCGCCTGCTCCTTCCCTTTCCCCTTTAAGTACCACAACTATTCAGAAAAGAGAATAAAGAAAACCTGAATAGAGGAAGAGAAGAAATAGAGGTCCCAAAGAGCTAAAGAAAAGCGAGAAAAAAAAACAATGAAAAGAGAAACAGGAATGAAAAGCAGCCAGCAAGAAAGAAAGAGAAGAAAGAAACAGTGAGAGGGAGGGGGATACAGAGAAAAAGAAGCAGAGCAAAGGCTAACTCTTGAGAGGGAGAGACAGAGAAAGCGAGAGAGAAAAACTACCTTTTTTCTTTAAGAGATGGATTTTATGATGCAAAATTAAAAGCACAAGAAAATCTTAACCAGCCTACATACTTATGAGGGCAGAAATGAACCTATTTTGCTGGTTGAAATGCATTAATTGAGCTGTAAAGTCCATCTTAACTACACAGTTGTCAAAAGATTCACCATACTCTTGACAGATAAATCAGGGGTAAGTATCAAGGAGGAAGGTTCTAATTTTAACAACAACAAAAAAATTTAAACTTAATGCCATTTTAAATCATTTGCATAAAGCCTGTAAGTCTAATTAAGGCAAAATAATGGCTCTCCTCTATATTCTGGAACAATTTGTTAAAACTTCTTTTCTGATCATAAGATAAAACATATCCATGTGAACAGAGGTTTCCACATACCGCACAGCTATCACGTACCAGCTGGCTCCCGTTGCACATGCATTATCCATTCATTTTACAGTATGTAAACATGTTGTAGAGGTACTGCAGGCACCATTAACTGAACAATTCAAGTGTACTACTGCTGCTACAAATCTCCAAACCTTGGAAAAATTAAATATACAATTATCCCAAACTCCAATGCCTACATAGTCCCATATGCTTAAAAAGTCATAGAACTGGGAAGGTCACATTTTTTCCCTAGTTTAACATTTGCTAAGAAAGCTGGTCAACACTTCAGTCTCTATCTAGTTCCTCTCCTTCTACCGGCAGACATGATATCATGATCGACAATTTGATACTGGGTATAGAGGATCCAATCTGTAACTGAAAACAATGACCTTCCATCTGCACTCTGGCTATACTGAATGCTACCAATAATAATAGATGTTGTGAGATAAAATGAGGAAGAAAGGAATGAGGCAGCATTGTACATGTCCAAGACCAGCACGGCAGGGCAGTTATCCCCCATTCTATTTCACATAACATAATCAAATAAATTATGGATTACACAAGATATGTGTTATGTGTGCACCATGGTGGAAATGATTCTTATATGCCACAAGCTTATGGCTATCGACTTTGCAGGTCCAAGATTTATGCTAGTCTTTACTCAGTCCATAGAGGAACCTACATCACTACATGGGCACTACAGTGTTCTTTAGCGTGCTTGTACCTATTCCAAACAACATAATTGAATTAATTATTTCTAAAAGCATTATTATAGTCTAACACTTCAATTTTACTCTGGAGAGATGCCAATAAACCTTAAACAAGGTCAGTCAAAAAAAAAAATAAATAAATAAATAAAATAAAATAAATTAAGGTGAAAACGGCTTAACGGCCACACTGCAAAGTGTAGTGTATTTAAATTGCAGTATTACCAACAGCAAGTCCTTAACTTAATATTCACTTACTTAAAGGTGAAGTCAGTATTTGTTTTTGCGAATTGCTCGTTTAAACAGAATATATATTGTACTTAATTTCTTTTTAAAAAAAAAAAAAAATTCTGAGAGAAGTTCACATTCATGGGCGTGCCATGCTAAGATCATTACACGACCAGCAGAATGATACTCACTTTTGGAAATCCTTTGTAATTGATCATTTTCACATCGGAAATAAATTAATCATGGCTGACTGAGGAATGGCTCTACAGTGGAATCGGTAAATGTGAACTTTTGTTTTTAGGGGGCCGTTCACACAGTTAAAAAACAAAAACAACAACAACAACAACAACAACAACAACAACAAAAAACACCTAAACGCTCCGCCGCAAATAGAGCAGAGCACAGGTATTTCGAAACGCATTTAAATGTGCTATAAGCGATTTTAAATTCTAGAGCGCTACAACTTTACGTTCTCCGCGTTATCAAACTTAGCATGTATTGAAAACCATCAAACTGACCATGGGTGTGTACATTGAGTAGCGCTGTAACAATCACAGGTGTGAATTCATCGCAACTATTTCATTTATATTTTTCAGGGGAATACGGACATTTTCTGCTTGCCATTCATTAAAAAAACAAAACAAAAAAAAACTTTAAAGCTCATTTAAGTTCTTTTAACTTGACACGGCGTCTAAAAACACGGGGCTCCTGAACGAGACGCTGAAAAAGCAGCGAGATGTCTCGCACATATGTAGGAAAACAATGAAAAAACATTGCGGACGGACGCAAAAAACTTTCTAGGTGTGAACGGCCCCTTACACGGTGGTTAATCTACGTCGCTATGTGACAGCATATATATATATATATATATATATATATATATATATATATATATATATATATATATATGTTTTTTTTTTCCTTTTTCTCAAATGATTGACTTGCAGAACCTGAAAGGCAACCAGCGCTCCCTACAAAATTGTATGGGTCATAAAACGGCAAGAACACTCAATGAATTCTCTCTTTTGTACTAAAACTGAATTATCAGATATAATGCTAATGTGGCGAGCAGGGTGGAGCCGGGAAGATGAGTAATGAATGAGCTCCACCTGTGTGCCACACCGGTCTCGCGTTCCAGTGAGGGGCGGCGGGAGTATTTGAGGAAAAGGAGACAGCGGTAGACGACAGAAAGAGACACACAAGCTGTTTGTCTGCGTGTCAGTGTTGTTGGTGTAATACCGAGAGCAATATGTGTTGGAGCTGTTGAAAAGCAGCAGTTATAGTGTTTAATATCAACTGAAAAGTGTCACATTAAAGTGTCTTACGTGTTTGTTAAGCCGGTCCCAGCTTCCTCTTTGCCCATCTCGTGAACTTTATTACAGCCAGCATAACGAACATTAAAAACCTGGATTAAACAAATATGAAAATGTGGTTACGGCCTGTGACGTGCACAGAACGGGGGCAGCAGGGGCATAAGCCCCAGCACCTTTCGTTCACAAATCTAAAGGTTCCCTTCTGGTCCTCCAGAAAAAAGTAGAAATTTTAATAATTCAATTAAAATGGTTAAATAAAACAAAATTAAAGTCTCGTAATAATCTCACAATAACAGTGATAGTGTTATTATGAGGTTTCTTTGTAAATCGTGGGCATATTGAAGAAAATTAAGAGGAGGTTCTTTTAAAAGTGCATGCTCCAGCAGATCGGGAGCGGATTCCAATTGCAAGTGGTTCTCCCCATACCCTACTCACTCCGCAGCAGTGCCCTTTGAGGGAGCAAAAATGTTGTTTTAAATTCGCCCCGGAGCATCAAAGTCGCCCACAAACATCAGCTGTTTACAAGCAAAATGCAACAGAAGATATCTGTTTACAGCATATACACTCTAAAAGCTTTTTCTCCAGGCCATTACTTGATATTAATTTAATAGCCTATGTGAGTGAAATAATGTGTTTTCGTGAACTTTCAGATCGGCATGATGATTTGATGGTGTTTGACAGTTTGTGTAGAGTAAATAATCATAATACATAAGTTGGAAACGGAACACTTCTAATTTGCCAGCAAATTAAAAAGCACCTGGTAAGAGTTGGTTATATTGCCTGTATTCATTGTAAAGTCTTTAAAATGACACCAATTATGTGTTATTGAGGCGAGTAGTTATTCATTATTTTGATGACTTCTTTATCAGCACGGAATGTCAAAACTATGCCGAGAGAATGCATACAGTAATTTCCTAATTTATTTTCTGCCTGTAAAAACATGTAAAATAAATAATATGTAGCCTACATTTCACATACTTTGAACTCATTTTTTATGCTTCAATAATTTAATAAATACTTTAGAATCCAGAAATTACATTGCTTGCAGTGGCGGATTTAGGCATGGGCGACATGGGCAGCTGCCCAGGGCGGCATCTTGCAGGGGGGCAGCACGAGGCACCCCGCCCCCCCCACCCGTTGAAGCGGGTTTCGCCCAGGGTGCCATACAAGCTACAACCGCTACTGATTGCTTGCATTGCTTTTGTTTATTTATGAAACATATAGTTAGCATTTTGGCTGTGTACTCACAGAACCACGCTGACACACCAATGCAGAACTATAAATGCAAACCAACACAGGTCAGATAAAATGTCCACTTTATATATTGTGTTATAAGTTCATCAACAGATTAATACTCGATTGCTACCGCATTTCCGACATCACATGGCTCACCTGCAGTGTAGACAGTTTAATTAAATATAATGGCAGCAGTAGCATCGTTTTCAGTGATAGAAATTTAATACATCTTTTATAGAATACTGCCATTAGGAGCTTTCTCTTTCAGGCAAACCCAGTTTGTTTTTCGTTAAAACTAATAGACTAATCACTATCAGAAAAATACCATGGTATTATTGACTGAATGATTATATTCACATTTAATGATACTGTCATAGTACTCAAAGATAGGCTACTTAAAAATAAAAAATACCATGGTTTTACTATGACAGATGCCAAAAACATGGGATTATCAAAGACCATGTCTGGAAAAAATAAAATAAAAAATAAAATAAAGAATACATGTTTATAATACAAGACAACTGCTTAAATACCCCAAAAGCAAAGAATTAGTTAAGTATATATAAGTATACTCTTTAAAAAAAAACAGCTGAGATCTGTGCACGCCACGGGTTACAGCAATGGCGAGTGATTACTGTTCCACAGGCTCACCGTTTTCATTTCACCTCACCTGTCTGAGGGAAGAGAGTCTAGAGGCCGTTCACATATGCATGCAGGTAAATTACAGGAAAAATGTTTGGTTGCCTTTGCTGGTAAATGTACCACATGTGCTGTTCACACATACCATCAATATGGAAATGTAATGATACAACTTCTCATTAAGGGGAATTGCCAGAGCAAAATTTACCAGTATTTTCAAAAATATCGTGTTCACACATGACCTCTAACCTGAAATTTGCAGGTAATTTTCTGGAAAAGGCTGTATGTGTGAAAGGTGCTTATATGTAAGAATATTAAAAGACAGTTTACCGTTGTTTGTTTGTTAACAACGGTATAAAGGTAATAAGTACATGGTATATAGCGTGTACTACTTAGTTGATTTGTGAGGAGACATTACTCACGGTAGCGCCATCTTTGATTTTTAATGGGAATGACAATGCGGCTGTGAAGGATAGACTTTATTGGTATGTCTGATTTGTGCACCACTGCCCTCCACAGGACAGAGTCTTTACTGCAAGATTTAAAAGACAATATCCCTGAAAGGCTTTTTTTGTTTTTGTTTGTTTTGTTTTTTTTTGTTTTTTTGTTTTTGCCTTGAACAAAGAAACTTCTAAAAAGCTGTTTACTGTGCCGTGTTTTATTCAAAACTTAATTAACTTTTTGTTCTAATTTTTAATCAACACACCAGTCCCTTTTTCGACTGAATAAAGCAGAATTTTGTTTTCCTGTCCAATAGCCTACTAACAGGCAGTTTCCTAATGAGTTTCCTAACTGATTTACTTTGTGACGTATTTTACTTACGTGACATGAGTAGCACAGGGACAGGAAGTTTTCAATTTTAGTGCTGTAATGATATTTGTAGCCTCTGTCAAAACTGGCACGACAAACTAGGGTTAGCGTTATCATGAATCTTACACAAACAGCTGAAAAAGTGGCACTGCTTTGTGAGTGCATGAGGTCCTGTTTCCACCTTCATGTGACTATCAACAGCAATCTACTGTATCTTCAGACTAAAATTTACAGTTCACGCATTTGCCACTAGATGGCAATAAAATATAAATTTTCAATTTACCTCCGCAGTTCTTTCTTTCTTTCTTTCGATCTATAATGTATATTACATGAAAGGTGTTGTCAGTCTCTTCTCAGTTCCTCTTTCAGTGACCTGCTGTTGTTGAGGTAAAATCCCCTGAGACGTTTTGAAATTATATTTACACTACTACTAGCCAAATGCTTTTGTCAAGCTGATGGCATTGTCAGGGGCGCCTTAACGCACGGGCTTATACAGGCTGAAACCCAGGGGCCTACAACTCCCATGGGGCCCAGCTCGCGGGAGCTTTCAGCAGGAGACACAATTGTTGACATGCGCAACCATTTAAGGCGTCCGTTAATGCACAGCAGTTCAACAACTCAACAAGTGGAAGGGGGCCTCTGTGAACCAGTGAGCCCACGGGCCCAGAGGTACCTTAAAGCACCCCTGGGTATTGTAGATTATTTTCTGATCCCAAGTTTCCCACAAGCACAATGAGGAAGTCCAGGCCTCTTTCCTGATATTGACAGTTATAACAGAAATGACCTCCTGAACGTTTGGTAGTGGGTAATACACTGGTCCAACATTGCAGATGGATCAGCTGTTTGCGTGTGTTGAGTCAGTTTTGCTGTCATTTGCTGTAACTCCCTCTCTTGCACTCTGCCTCTTTAGGGATCATATAGTTGTTCCTCCAGTAGGAATTTCTGGAATCCTGTTGTCATGCTGCTTATGTAACAGAGCCGCTCCCAACTAAAGTAGAGTACTAGCAGAGGTCCTGATGGTGAGAATTGAAGTTATAGAATAATCTCTTTTATGTGTGGGAGAGGAAATAAAAGAGCTTCTAGATGGAGCCAAGCATCATCAGCTATCCAAATGTTTCTGTCGCAATCTTGTGGTTTTCATCTGATATTGCGCATTCACATTATTAAGGCCAGTAATTAAATTATAGTTTTTGACTGTGTTCCCTTGATTTATCTTGTCCCGCACACCTACAGCATGCATGGATTGGTCTTTTATGGAAAGGCCTTGGTATTGACACAACAGTTTTGCACCATGTCAAGTTAAAGGAATATTGAAGCTTCCATTTGCAGCTTGGTGTTGATTTCCAAAAAAATAAAAAATAAAATAAAATAAAATAAATAAATTTGACTTGCCCCTCCTTTAATTAAGAAAGTCTAAAAAAAAAAATTTGGTTACAGTAAGGCACAATGGAAGTGAATAGGGCCAGTCCTCAAATTCTAAAGTACACAACATTTCAAAGTATAGCCACAAGGCATACAAATTTTACATGTAATAAAATCCAATATTAGGCCTATAACATTGTTAGCATGACAATTAAACCTGTATGGACTAGCCCCATTCACCTCTATTGTATGTGCCTTACTGTAACTGTTTTTTTGTAAACTTTTTGTGTGTGTGTGTGTGTGTGTGTGTGGTAACCAACATTATGCCACAAATGCTGCTGATTTGAGATTAACCCAGGATGTTCCTTTAAGTCCTGACACAAAGCAAGCGTAGAATCTATAGAGCTGTTCGGATGTCATGTCAATTTGTAGGCAAACCGGGAGTCTAATTCGCCATGGGTTCCATCGGAATTTTCCTTTGGGGTTTTATAATGGGGTTTTTCAAGTTATGAGTAAAATAAGATCTGTTGTAAACATTACTTCAGGATACGTGGACGTTTTGTTCTACTACATACTGTACACACTTTCATACTTCAAACATGAATTTTGAAGCTGCTATGTGATTTAAAAAAAAAAAGTATGCAATTCAATACAATATTCATGTTTGAGGTATGAAAGTGTGTAATAAATGTTGTAGAACAAAATGTCCACATATTGTCAAGTAATTTTTACCACAGACCTTATTTTACTCATAAATCCAAAACTCCCATTATAAAACCCCATAGGAAAATCCAGAGGGACCCATGGCGAATTCTCTTACGGGTTTGTGGACTACAAACTGAACAGCTCTATAAGGAAATAAGTCCCACTAAGAACAAGAAATCAAATGTGTAATTGAGGTAGTCCATAGATGATTCATCCTGGCATGACTTTCTTTCTTCTGCTGAACACAAATGATATCTCAGCTCTGTAGGTCCATACAATGCAACTCAACAGGGTCCAAAACTCTGACGTTCCAAAAAGCACATAAAGCCAGCATAAAAGTTATCCATAAGTGGTTTAATTTTGCTTTAATTAACTAAGTAATTTTCATACAATTGCATTAAAACTGTATGCATTTCTGACAAATAGCTGCTGGTGAAATTCCCTTCATGTGCTCTCAGCTAACAGAGCTATACCAGAAGCACACAATACTGTGGCACAGAATCCTTTAGTCGCACCTTGACCTAAATTAGAAAGCTGCGTTGAACTACAAATCTATATAGCCTAACATAAGCGCAATAAAAATAATCATGGCTTTAGATTATTTATTTTTTTTCTGTCACTCTCAAGATCTTTGTTGGCATGATCAACCCAGGCTTACATTGCCAAAGCATTAATACAGTACATGTTACAAGTAAATTAAATTTACAGTTCATGGGCAGCCGCACAGGGCGCCTTTTTTAAGCAGAAAAAAAAAAGTAAAGTGGGACAGAGGAAAAATTATTCTTTAGAAAATATGTACATCTATTTGGAATACATTTTTATATTTTCATATACACTTTCACATCATAACATCAAGTTAACTTATACTTTTTTACAACCTTAACAAGTTTACCTCAATTTTCTGTCATTTTCTTTAGCATTGCTTTTCCCACCAGTGGTCATGAAATGAGCTCTGCCACACATCCCAAAATAAAATCATCAATTTAAAACCTCACAAAGATAATGGGATAGTTCACCCAAAAATGAAAATTCTCTCATAATTGCCATCCCAGATGTGTATGACTTTCTTTCTTCTGCTGAACACAAATGAAGAGTTTTAGAAGAATATCTCAGCTCTGTAGGTCCATTTTGGACCCTGTTTGGACTCAACAGGGTCCAAAACTCTGACGCTCCAAAAAGCACATAAAGCCAGCATAAAAGTTATCCATAAGTGGTTTAATCAATGTCTTCTGAAGTGACCTAATCTGTTTTGGGTGAGAACAGGCCAAAATGTAACTCTGTAACATCTTGCAATTGCAGTCTACAGAACCAATCATTATTTCAAGCTCGATTACACGTATTTTTAGAGTCCGCAGATTGTTAGATGGCTCTGGGAAATACAATCAAGCAGCTGATGTCAAGATTTACAGTGAAAAAGAACTTAAAAATTGATCTGTTTCTCACCCACACCTATCATATTACTTCTGAAGACATGGATTTAACCACTGGAGTCTTATGGATAACTTTTATGCTGCATATATGTGCTTTTTGGAGCTTCAAAGTTTTGGCCCCATTGACTTGCATTGTATGGACCTACAGAGCTGAAATATGGATCAAGCTTAAATGTCCTTTGTCACTTTACCCGTATTCACCCTATATTATAAAATTTGCAACATTTACAATCCACATTAAACATGATAATTGAAATGATAATAGACTTTTTAAATTACACCAGTAAACACAGCTTTAGCAGCCATAAAAATACTACAATTAAAATAAAAACTAACTAAACTGAAATTACAAAACACTCAGAAAAGGAAAAACAAAACTAAAACTAACAGACAAATTGTGAAAAATAACGAAAACTAAACTAAATAGAAATAAAAACTAAATTACATATCCAAAACTATAATAACACTCAACACCATGCCAAGCTTTTGATTTCTCAGTGTGACAGCCAGAAATTGCTGCAATTCAAGGAACCCACAGAGCTGTTCACACTAATTCTAAGCCCTGTCTCATTTGCTGTTTATTGTGATAAACTTTGTCTCAAACATGCTTTTGTGTTTACACCCTCTTTTTGAGCTGCCCGAATTGGATTTGAAGATGAGTAAAACTACAATCTGGATTGAAGTTTACAAGTCTTCTTTAACCACATCCCCTAAAAGCATAATTTCAATAATTTCTCAATGATAACTTTATTTTGCAAATACATACAGTATGTTATCTTTGTGTAAGATATTTTTGATGTGCTTTAATATTGTTTTTTAAGCTGTACGCTTTAGTGGTCAGAATTCTCACTGGCTGGTTGTCCTGGTCTTCTGGGACATTTTTGTCTTACAAGATCATTATGAGACACTATTTTTTAATGAATCTATATAGTATCTTAGTGGGATTTTGGCCAACAGTTTCAAAGGAACAAAGGAGTTACAGAAAGAAAAAAACAACATCAACAATATGAGAATCACAAAGGGATGGCTGTGGTGTTCAAACTGGCAGCTGGTTTCCTGTGGTGTCAGGTAAACCCTCCATCTTGACATTCCTTTATTCAATGTCTGCAAATGCACTCGGTCTCTCCATGGCCATGATCTCTGTCTTTCATTAGGCTGTCTTTTGAATTTCCCTCTGTGGTTAAAATTATGTTTTACTGGTCAAACTGTAATCATTCCCAGAGCAAACATTTCTGGTGGTAATTTTATGACAACAAAGCAGACATTGTTTGAATGACTCACAAATAGCCCAGCCAAAAGGAAGAACAGATTTTATATCAGTGCCACTAGACATCCCCAGCATTTGACTTGTGTTAGTCATTATTTTGAGAGTGCTTGTTTTCCCAGGCATTGTTCTTTTCTAGTTTAAATCTAAAACTTTGATTGATTTTTGATTAATCTTTTGTAAAGGGTAAAGAATGGGCAAGGAGGAGGCGGGAACCGGCTGGACAGCAACGTAAACTTTAATGACAGAACTGAATTTAAACAAACAAAAACACACATCGTGTGTGTCTCTCTCTCTCTCAAACTGGCGTCCCCGGCTCCTCTTTATCCCTCTCCCGCTGATTGGGTTGAATCAGTGCTGGATGTCCATTGTTACGGCCCGACCACGTCCTCCTCTTCATCACAACTTTATTGTCCCAAAAGACATTTGTCTTGGACATACACTGCATCTGTTGTTTGAAAACATAGTTCATACACATTTGTCATCCATAATTACACGCATAGCAAATCCACACACTTGGATTGCCACTAACAAAACATTGCACAATCCCATCAAACAATGTAACTTAATCCGGAATGAATTTTTACAGTATTAGATTAATATTACAGGTCGTTTACGTGCTTTTAGCTAGCTTGTCGTATAAAGCTTTGATGGACAATGGGACAAAACAGTTCTTAAAACCATTCAGTCTGCACTTGGGGACTCTAAAGCATCTGCCTGAGGGTAGGAGCTGGTACTATGGGTGGAGCACACGGGTGGGGTCTGAAATGATCTTCTGGGCCTGTCAAGTGATTATTTCACTGAAGATATCCTGTGGGGTGGGATGCTGCCTGACTCCCATGATTTTCATAGCTCTCGGAGTGAGGTGAATAATTCTGGATTTCAACTGTACACCAAGGTTGCCAAACCAGGCTGTAATTCCATAGCGAATGATGCTTTCATGGTAGAAGAGAAGCAAAGCTTTCTGGTTAACATCAAAAGCCCTCAATCTATGGAGAAAGTACAGTCTCTGTTGAACTTTAGAACACACAGCATCCACCTGAGAACTCCATATCAGTTTATTGTAAATATGTAAGCCCAGATATTTGTAGGAATCAACCTGGGCTATGTTGCAGTTATGTATAACCACTGCTGAGTGGTTGCCAAGGCATTTGTAGTCAAAAACCATCGCCTCTGTTTTCTTAACGTTAAGGTTTAGGAAGTGCTTGTCACACCACTGTACAAACTTCTGGAACTCATATTTGTATGCAGTTGTATCTATTATGTCTGATATGAGACCCAGGATAGCCGTGTCATCAGAAAACTTTATCAAGTATGTGTTGGTCATGCTGCATGTGCATTCATTGGTGTACAGGGTGAACAGGACTGGTGAGCTGACACACCCCTGAGGGGCGTTAGAGCTGATGGTATGAGTATCGGACAAGGTCCTGTTCACCCTGACCTGTTGAGTGCGATGGGTCATAAACGAATGGTACCACATGATGATGAATGGTTTGACATTCATCTGCTGCAGTGTCTTCAGAAGAACATGAGGATGCAGTGTTTTAAAAGCTAAACGGAAATCTACAAACAACAGTCTAGCATAGGCCCTAGGTTTCTCAAGATGTTTAATCACTAAGTGGACCAAGCTGTTGATTGCATCACCAGTGCCTCTCTTGTGTGTGTAGGCAAACTGATAAAGATCTAGTTGAGGGCCTTCATCCACTTTCAGCTGCCTCACTATGTGCTTCTCCATGCACTTCATTCAAACTGAAGCTAGAGAGATGGGTTTAAAATCATTGTTCTCCTGTGGACATAGTTTCTTAGCAACAGGTATAATTGTCTTTCCAATTTCTAATTTAAAACAAATAAATTCTGCATCTGAAAATGTTTCACATCAAATTTTCATTTTGTTACTAGTAGAGTTGGGGTACTCGAGTTCATACTCGGACCAATTTTAATGTACTTGGACTTGTCACGGACTCGGATGCATTTTTACTCGGACTTGACTCGGACTCGAGCCTTTGGGACTCTGGATTTTTTTCCGAGTCCAGCCGAGCCCATGGCATTTGATTTGTGATGCAATAAACAAAATAAATAAATAAAAATAACGAAACAGAAATAAATGGACACTCTGTCTGCATGCTGTTGTAGCACCCCCTGATGTCGTAGATGTAGCCAGTTTGTTTCACCATGCTGAGCAAAAACACTTGTAGAGTGGCACACTCAGTCAACCAATACGCAGTGTTGTCAACTTAAACTGGTCTTTGATGGATTAACTGTAACTTTTTAAATAGTCGGGAAAAAAATTGTTATTGCTAAAGCAGACTGCAACTCTGAAAACACATAGATAACACCTATTTTTATTTTTATTTTTTTTTTCTATTTGAAAAGCATTGACAAGCTGCTTAAAATATGTTCTTTTACAGTTTTTTCCACAATAAAATGCACAATGAAATATGAAGTAATTTTGAGCAGCGAAATGTTTATTACAAAGGACAGTCCAGGTTTTTGGTAGGGTCACTGATTTTTTCTTCTTAAATTAAATATCCTAATAGTCCTTCTCACTACTGTCTCTGGTAATGTTTGCAGAGAAGAAAATTAATTAATTAGTTAATTAATTTTGTTGCGTCACACCTTGATTTGACGATACATT
The DNA here is from genome assembly GCF_019703515.2 of Myxocyprinus asiaticus. Classification (NCBI taxonomy): domain Eukaryota; kingdom Metazoa; phylum Chordata; class Actinopteri; order Cypriniformes; family Catostomidae; genus Myxocyprinus; species Myxocyprinus asiaticus. Next base: position 27,783,914 of record NC_059369.1, on the reverse strand, counting down.
CATTCTAGTCTTCAGCATATCAGCTGAAATGTATCTGGTTACCATGGCAATGACGTCATGCGCTTAGCGCTTGTGCTCTATGTCGTCCTGTCAGTAGTGTAACTTCTCAGCAAGTGCTAATTACTACTGTGTTGACTCATTATTATCCCAAACCAGTTAGAGATAAAAAAATAAATCTCAGTATATATTATTTCTTTAGATAGGGATCATTTTAGATAAAACTAAACAAAATTGAAAATGAAATAAGAAAAAAAAAAAAAAAAAAACAATTTGAAACAATAATAACTGTGGTTTTAATGACTAACGCAGATTTCACTTTCTTTAGTCTATGTTTGAGTGGAGGGGAAAAAGCAACATATAACTGAAATGTCAACAGAACACAATAAGAAGTGTGTTGAAGGACAATTCTGTCTTCATACACCTAAAGCATATGCTTTCATATGAAACCATTTTGAAGTTTGTTCAGCAGGAAACTAGTCATAAAATGTGTTTTATATGGACAATTGTGTTTTCTTAGTTGTGAAAGTTAAAATAAGCTTAAAATATTGATGTTGAGTTTACGGTTACAATTTGAATTCAGATTCATGAACAGATTTATTCGGACTCGACTCGTACCCGATTGTTTAAAGACTCGGACTTGACTCGGACTCGACTATGGTGGACTCAAACCCAACACAAAATAAACATCATTGACTCAACTCTCTCAGTGTAATATGTTTGGTTCATTTTAGCTGTGGCAAAATGATTCTCAGAAATACAGCGGTGAGCAGTCAAACCATTTTCCTTATACTATGTCATGTATACATTCATCTTGCCCACTTTAGCCTATGACCCTAAAGGAAATAGGTTATCCAAACACTTACTCTGCTGATTTAGTAAACAATGGCATGTTCAAGGCATTGGGAATGCTTTTTCAAATCTGACTAACCTCAAAATTACACCCAGCCTCTTGGCCTGTGTTTTACATTTTAAAGATGGAATTATTATTTTTAAACAATGTATAATTACACTCCTTGACTTTGTTTATTCATGTAAGGATACTGAGAGTTTTCAACATACACTCACTGAGCACTTTATTAGGAAAACTATGGTCCTAGTAAAGTGCCCAACACAGTCTTCTGCTATTGTAGCCCATCCTTCTCAAGGTTCGACGTGTTGTGCATTCTGAGATGCTATTCTGCTCATTACAATTGTACAGAGTTGTTATCCGAGTTACCGTAGCCTTTCTGTCAGCTCGAACCAGTCTGGCTATTCTTCATTGACCTCTCTCATCAACAAGGCATTTACGTCTGCAGAACTGCTGCTCACTGGATTTTTTTAAATTTTTTTATTTTTTTTGGCACCATTCTGAGTAAACTCTAGAGACTGTTGTGTGTGAAAATCCCAGGAGATCAGCAGTTACAGAAATACTCAAACCAGCCCGTCTGGCACCAACAATCATGCCACGGTCAGAATCACTGAGATCATATTTTTTCCCCCATTCTCATGGTTGATGTGAACATTAACTGAACCTCCTGAACTGTATGATTTTATGCATTACACTGCTGCCACAGGATAGGCTGATTAGATAATGGCATGAATAGGTGTACATGTGTACCTAATAAAGTGCTCATGAGCGTGTATTTCTCATTTCATTTAGTCAGACAATAGCTCTCACTGGCAGTAGAAAACACCTATGTATTTAAAATCTAATTAGAAACTGATCTTTGTCAAATATAAGTTTAAAATATGCATTTTTCGGCTCATTAACCCAAATTAGGAGTGAGGGCATGCTTTTTTTTTTAAGAGCCAAAAAGCGTAGGTGCACTTTTCCCAAAATACCTTTTAAAAACAGGTATTTTGAGTGTTAGCAAGGCCTGAGGCTGATTATGTTGTATTAATTTTTATGGAGGATTTCATGCATCATAACAAGTACAAGTTGAGGATGCTACCCTGAGGAGGTGCTGGCACACCTACAGTAGATGGTTCTTTTACTTGATGTCAGTGTCAATATAAACAGCGAGTACTCTATTCTGCATGCAAGTGCCTTTTTCTCCCGGACTGATCCAGTTTGCAGTAACACTTCACAATAAGATTCACGATAACATCAGTTAATGCAATATTTAACAAAAACTTACAATGAACAGTAGTATTTATACATAAACATAAAAGGAATAGTTCCCACAAAAATGAAAATTCTGTCATAATTTACTCACTCTTACAAATCTGTATGGCTTACTTCTGTGGAACACAAAAGGCGATATTAGACAGAATGAGACAGCCTTAGTCACCATTCATATCATTGTACGGAAAAAGATGCAATGAAAGTGAATGATGACTGAGGCTAACATTGTGGTTACCATCTCCTTTTTTGTTCCATTGAAGAAAGAGTTTTAAACAGGATTGGAATTTTTTTTTTTTTTTTTTTGAGTAAATAGTTGGATTTCCATCTAAACGTTTCAAATTTTTTAAGAACATTTAAAAAAAAATCGACTTAAGAAAATACAAATCGTTGTGTGTTTCCATCTACTACGTAATGTGCATTAACTTGAGGGAGCTTGCCATGTCATGATGGAACATCTGAATGAGCTCCTTGCTTCAGGAGAGTTTTATTTGCAGGATTGGAGCAATTGTACCTCGTTTTATTAAATGCTGCCAGGAGATGTTGCAGAATAAGTGTAATATCTGATATAATGAGGCTGAAATAGCTGCAATGCACATACGCCACTAGTCTCCGCATACCTGGGAACGCCCGCTCTTAAAACTGTTCTGGCAGATAGTGAGGACTCACTTTATTGACTAGCTGTGGGTTAAACACTTCTGAAAGTCAAGCACTATTTTCAAAGAATTTTGTGCCAAGGTCGGACCTTTCGGTGGGCTAGTCACATTAAGCTATTGCACACTCATAACACATGCGCGAATGGTCAAAACATGTCATTGTTTCCATCACCCTAATGTGCATTTTAACTAATGCGAAACTCTAGACAATCTACAGTACCTCCTCCTTCTGCATAATATTTTAAGTGAATTTAGAAAGTTTATTCGCATATCAAGTGTTGCCATTCAGAATTTCTTAAGCACAATTTCAAAATGCTCATAAAAATTGTTGGATGGAAACCCAGCTAATGATGACAGAATTTTCATTTTTGGGTGAACTATCCCTTTAGTTGAGATTTATACATGCTGTTAAAAGTTATTGTTCATTGTTAGTTCATGATGCATTAACTAATATTAAGTTATGGAAGCTTACTGTAAAGTGTTTCCAACAGGGGCGTAACTAGAGGGAGGGCAGGGTGGGCAGCTGCCCTAGGGCTGGGGATGAGAGGGGGCCAACAACGGTAGACCAAAAGAAACAATAAAAATGACCTCCCGAGGGGTGATGAAAAAAACGATCAGTGCCTGACAGTTTTTTTTTGCACTGGGGCCCACAAGATCCAAGTTACGCCACTGGTTACCACGTTTGCTTTAGGCAAAAGTTGACTCAAATCCTGTTCAGTGTGAATCCCTGTTCATCTCCTCTGTGTGCCTGGCCTGCCTTGACATGTGTGGACTCACACCTGCTTCTTTATCAAGATTCAAGGGATGATTCATTTAATTACTGAAGATCATCCAACATCACAGCACTCTAACACTGGTGTTGCTGATAAAATTGCTGGTAATAAAATAGATATTTACATCTCTGAAGGTTTTACCGAAACAATGGGTATTCTGTAAGATCTACGACGTGATTGTTTTTTTTTCATTAAAGGGTTTAGTATCATGGGGTTTTGGCAACTAAATCAAAGCTCTGCAAATTAAAGCTTGGCATCTCTGACTTTTCTCTGCAGCTGTGAGCATGTCCTGTCTGTGTCTTAAAGGTCACTCTGCAGTGGGCCAGCTGGCTGGTGTGTCAGCCTGCATCGTGAAAACCTTCTTTGTAGTGAGTGCTGGAGACAGTGGGGCCTCAGAGGCCACAGCACTACCTGCACCTCTGTGTTAGAGTGGAGGCATGTCATTGCACCCAGATGGCTGCTTCCTCCCCTGCACTAAACAGCTCTGTGTTTCACTGCCTATTTGCCCCCTCAGTCTTTCTGTTTCTCTTGCTAGAGTTGTTTTCAAAGAATATACTGTATATTGAATTAAGTTTATACTCCTTACTTTATTCCTTATTTGCCAGAGGGGTAAGAAAAATAAACTTAATTCAAGACTTCATTTATGGGGGCCTGGGTAGCTCAGTGGTAAAAGATGCTGGCTATCACCCCTGGAGTTCACTAGTTCACTAGTTCGAATCCCAGGGCATGCTGAGTGACTCCAGCCAGGTCTCCTAAGCAACCAAAATTGGAGTCACATGGGGTAACCTCCTCATGGTCACTATAATGTGGTTCGTTCTCAGTGGGGCACGTGGTGAGTTGTGCATGGATGCCGTGGTGGATGGTGTGAAGCCTCCATACGCGCTATGTCTCCGTGGCAACGCGCTCAATGAGCCACGTGATAAGATGTGATGATTGACTGTCTCAGACGCAGAGGCAACTGGGATTCGTCCTCTGCCACCTGGATTGAGGTGAATCACTATGTGACCAAGAGGACTTAAAAGCACATTGGGAATTGGGCATTCCAAATAAAAAAAAAAAAAAAAGACTTCATTTATGTTTCATGAAAACAAGTCTTATTAACTTTTGCAATTTTTATTTTAAAGGAAATGTATCTCCTTTTAAGGATGCTTAGATACATTATAATTTAAGAAGAAATAAGAAATTAAGAATTATTATTATTATTATTTTTTTTTTTACAAATATTCTGGGTTCAATACAAGTTAGGCTCAATCTACAACATGTGTGGCATAATGTTGATTACCACAAAAGTAATTTCGACTCGTCCTTTCTTTTCTTTAAAAATAGGCAGAAATCTAGGTTACAGTGAGGCACTTCCAGTGGAAGTAAATTTCTAGTTGTCACCGACAGTATATATCGTCATGGCAATGAAGTTGTAAAATTGGATATAACTTTGCACAGAAAAAGGTTAGTAAGCGATTTTATCACAATAAACTTATATTAACACACACTTTGTTTACATCTTGTGGCCAACACCGCTGCTCCATATATGCATATTATGCAGTCTGCGAAGAGCACCAACTCCCTAGGGGGGCACCATTATACCCTAGGGGGGCACCAGAACCTCCACCTACTGCCCTTACTCACATGATATACATTATTCAAGGACCTGGTAGCAGTCGCAGAACACAGACGATGGCCTTGTGCTGGCACTTTTGTACTTCAGACCTACCACTGTCATATCATCAGCAAACTTAATGATGAAATTGGAGCTGTGTGTTGCCACACAGTCATGTGTAAACAGGGAATACAGGAGTGGGCTAAGAACACAGCCCTGCGGGGCTCCAGTGTTGAGGGTCAGTGATGAGGAAATGTTGCTGCCCATTCTAACCACCTGGCGTCTACTTGACAGGAAGTCCAGGATCCAGCTGCACAGCGAGCTGTTTAAGCCCAGAGCCCGGAGTTTCACATCCAGCTTGGAGGGCACTATGGTGTTGAATGCTGAGCTGTAGTCTACAAACAGCATTCTCACATTTGTGTTCCTTTTTTCCAGGTGGGAGAGAGCAGTGTGTAGTGTAGATGCAATGGCATCATCAGTGGAGCGGTTGTTGCGGTATGCAAACTGCAGTGAGTCCAGTGAGGGAGGCAGCACAGAGCAGATGTAATCTCTGATTACTTTCTCAAAGCATTTGCTGATGATGGGGGTCAGAGCAACAAGACGCCAGTCATTTAAGCAAGTGATTTTGGATTGCTTTGGTACAGGCACAATGGTGGATGTCTTAAAGCATGTGGGGACCACAGACAAGGAGAGGGAAAGGTTGAAAATGTCCGTAAAAACATCAGCCAGTTGGTTTGCGCACATTCTGATAACGTGGCCGTCTGGACCCATGGCTTTACGGATATTCACCTGTCGGAAGGATTGGGTTACATCAGCTACAGAGACTGAGAGTGAACTAACCTCTGTAGCTTCGGCCGCGAGAGCTCTCTCCGCGAGGGCGGTGTCATTTCCCTCAAAACAAGCATAAAAAGTATTTATCTTATCCGGGAGAGAGGCAGCGGTGTTCACGGTGGAGCTTTTATTCCCTTTGAAGTCTGTGATGATATTAATTCCCTGCCACATGCTTCTAGAGTCGGTGATGTTGAACTGTCCTTCAATCTTATCTCTGTACTGGTGTTTGGCTACTCTGATAGTTTTGCGGAGGGCATAACTGGCTTGTTTATGCTCCTCCGCGTTCCCGGAATTAGAAGCGGAGGTCCGTGCATTAAGTGCCGCATGAACATCGCTATTAATGCATGGTTTCTGGTTCGGGTAGATCCGTATAGTTTGGTCGGTACAACGTCCTCTATGCACTTACTGATGAAACACGTCACGGTATCAATGTAAACCTCGATGTCATCATCAGAGGCAGACCGGAACATCTCCCAGTCTGCGTGATCAAAACAGTCCTGTAGCACAGAATCTGACTGGTCTGACCAACACTGGATCGTTCTGAGGGGGGGTGCTTCCTGTTTCAGTTTCTGCCTGTAAGTGGGCAGAAGAAGAACAGAAGAGTGGTCCGATTTGCCAAATGGTGGGCGGGGGAGGGATTTGTAGCCATCCCGGAAGGGAGAGTAGCAGTGGTCCAAAACCAACTGATGTGTTGAAAGTATTTCGGTGTGATTGATTTGAAATTGGCTTTGTTAAAGTCCCCGGTCACAGTGAATGCAGCCTCAGGGTGTGCAGTTTCTTGCTCACTTATACTCCCATACAGTTCCTTGAGTGCCTGGTCTGTGCCGGCTTGTGGGGGGATGTACACAGCTGTGATAATGACTGCTGTGAATTCCCTCAGTAGCCAGAATGGCCGACACAGAAGCATGAGAAAATCCAGATCAGGAGAGCAGAAAGACTTGATAGAATGTACGTTCCTCTGATCACACCAAGATTTGTTGATCATAAAACATACACCACCACCTCTGCTTTTACCTGAAAGGTCTTTCGCTCTGTCTGCTCGGTGCACGGAGAACCCCGAGGGTTCGATTGCTGAGTCTAGAATCTCTACAGACATCCAAGTTTATGTAAGGCAGATAATGCAGCAGTCCCTTGTCTCTCGTTGGAAAGAGATCCATGCTCTCAGCTCGCAGAGCTTGTTGTCCAGAGACTGAAAATTTGCCAGTAGAATGCTGGGTAGCCGGGGACAATTTGCGCAATGTCTTAGTCTGACGAGAATGCTGGCTCTCCTTCCCCTTTTCTGGCTACGTTCCGCTGGCGTGTCTGTAAACAGTGGGTCGGCATTGAGGAATTCAAAGTTTTCGGTGTGCTATTGTAGAACCAATGTCCAAAATTGTTTGTCTATCATAGACGATAAGGCAGACAACATCCAAGACAAAAAACATAAGAATTGTAGACAAAACAAACAAAAAACTGCAATGTTGGGTCAGAGCTTGCAACGCAGCAACCATACTCGATGTATTCAATTTCTTTGTACTTTTCTGAAGAATGCTACATTTGTCCAAATAAAAAAAGATCTTTGTTTGGATGATTTTTTCAGTTTTTGTTTAGATATGAATTTAATGATGCATTCTTATTGTTTTTACCAACTTTTATTTTGAGAGAGCATATGTTTGTAAATCAGAGTAATGGTTTCTTTGCTGCTATTAAAGATTTATATGCCATAGGGTGTAACAATATAAGTTTATGGTTGTACTTACAGTAGTGACAGTGTCAGCCAAAACAATGCTAGTGAAAAAAGCTCGGAGGATCATCAGAGACTCCAGCCACCTGAGCCATGGGCTGTTCTCACTGCTACCATCAGGTAGGCGGTATCGCAGCATCAGGACCCGCACCAGCCGACTCCATGATAGCTTCTTTCCCCAAGCAATCAGGCTTCTGAACTATTGATCTCCCACGATCAAAATAAATCAGCACTGCACTTTATTACTCTTACTCTTATATCTCACACCAGACTGTCATAAATTATATTATTATTATATTATATTCTCTCTTAACAACTGACTATCAACCGACAGCCTGAATGTCGGTACAGTACAATACTGTACATTCTATATATACTATATATACTTTTTTATACATTTTTATTTTTTATTTTTATTGAATAATGTGTATCTATATAGTGCGTATTGTACACTGTACAGTGTATGTTATTATTTGTATATTGTTGAGTGTAATTATGTGTATATCAGATGGTTAAATTGTGCTGTGTTAATTTGATGTTATTGTAAATTGGTACTGTCTCATCACTGTCACGACTGCTATGTTGATCGGAACTGCACCCAAGAATTTCACACACCATTGCACTTGTGTATATGGCTGTGTGACAATAAAGTGATTTGATTGATTTGATAGTGTTGGCATACATATTTTATTTAGACGAAAATGTATGATTTTTTTTATTTTTTATTTTTTATTAGTCAAATGAAAAGACTGACTCATTTGTTAGCTTGTCACAATTTTAGCTGACTTTGGTTTAACTGTTTTGGCAGTTTTATGTCAAGACGCTGCATAACCTTGACAGATTTCTCAACACTGCTTCTGTGTTGTGAGTCCATCTTTCTTCTGTTAAAGGTGCGCTCAGTAATTTTTTGAAATATGTTTTTGAAGGATGGCTTACACTGACACATAGTTGCCTGGATGCTGCATCTATCAAACACAGTAGTTTTCGGTTACCAAGGCCATTGTAGAAATTTACTACGCACAGTAAGCCAGGATTATTTAAATCCATGAATGAAAGTGTCCAATAAAAGGGCAGTTACTCAGATTAGGTGAGTAGTATTCAGCTGGTCATGTGATGCTAACATGGCTGCACCCATGAGGTGCCCCTGTCCCATGTAGAATAAAAGTGCTGTTATAAGGTTACTGATATGACTGAACTCTTCATCTCATATGAGTGGTCATGATTATATACATATGTTTCAAAATTACTATTAATTTCTTTAGAACTTAAACTTTTTAAATGAGGAAAAAAATGACTGCGCTAATGATGTGTTTAATGATACACATTTAAAAACCAGATTCTGTTTGAATAATTTCAGGTAGTATCCACGTAACATTGAGTTCTAAACTGACAATCTGTTATGGGCTGATTTTACATGTAATGTCTTGTCTTGTGTTTTCTGAGGGGCCTAATACTCATAGCATTAGCTCATTATGTTGTAAGGCATTTATGGGGCTTGCTGCGACTTGGCTTTACATAGATAAAGGAGGTGATTACAATTTGTGAAAAAGGCTGGATGAGGCCCTGTCAACTACAGGGAAAATGTTTGTCTCAAAGTTCATCATTACTGTAAAATTGTCATAATGCATCTGAGTCTGAGCAAGAGCTTTGCAAAACAAACACTGCAACTTTCTAATTTCCACAAAGACATCATGGAATGCAAAGCAACTTGTTGGTCTGCTGATTTAGAAAACAGGCATTTGGGACCAAGAAACAGTCAAATGAATGTCTTTGATTGCATATATTAAATATACATGGTCTATTAAATAAAATGCAGTTTCTCAGAACATTTACCTCATATATCATATGATATCCCCATAAGCTCTTTATTAGTACAAGAGTTCAACTCATGCTTATTTCATGAATGTTGCATTATTGTGCATTGTTCTCCTTACAAAATATAAAATATTCCAAACATAAGTAAAATCTTTAAGCTCTATTTAGTGAATGTTAAGAGATGCTATGAGACAGATGACTGTTCATTTAAAGGTTTTCCATCAAGTCCCTGCGGAGGTTTCCATGGTAATCTAATGGCCATTTCGTCTCTAGAATGTCACCTGACTGAGTGAGAAAAAGCAGCATGCAAAGAGTGCAGCAAACATTCATCCATCGCTACACAGCCATACATTAAGGCTATTACTGATTATTCATTTCTAGGAAAAAAAATTAATGTTCAAAAAAAGAAGAAAAAAATATTCTTCTCTTCCAAGGGGAATTGCTAAATATAACTCTGTTAGTTTAGAAGTTGTAAGATGTATGGCACAATTTACTTGCAATATATCGCAAAACATAGCATATCTGATTCTTTTTTGTTGGCTATTAATTACTAGTGAAATTTTGTGAAATGCATTAATCTAATATAAAGTCCTATTGGTTGCGAGAACCATGTAATACAGTATGTTGATGCTTATTCTCATAGCAACTATAACTTAGTATCCTGGGGGATAGAGAGGGAGGGAAACAGAAAGAGAGAGAGAGAGAGAGAGAGACCTATAAAAATGGAGGATGCAGTGATTTCCCCTCCAAACAATACATTTCCAAACTGACACTACATATTCCAACTCCATATTCTAAACAAGATTTTAATATCTGTGTAACAAGGAAGGACACTGGGAACTGGATTCTTCAAACACAGGTAGGGAACTTTTAATTGACCACTTCTCTGGTTTACAGCTTCACAATAACACATCAGTTTCACAATAACACATCAGTTTCACACTAACTCATCAGCTTTACACTAACACATCAGCTTCACAATAACACATCAGCTTCACAGTAAGGCTCTCAACCCAGTCTCTCTCTCTCTCTCTGGCATGGTCCTTTTATGCCGCTCTCCCCAATCTCACTACAATTAGAGACAGGTGTTAGTCATAATTTGGCTCAGGAGTATGCACCCTTACCGCTCTCTCCCGACGGATGCTCGACCATGCCCCCAGCTGCCACATATCCCCACCACCCGACTCAAGCCGGGGAGACATCCGGACTGCTTACCACTCCCCCCATTTCTGGACAGGAAGTCAGTGACAGCCATCTGTGCTCCCGGTCTGTGTACCACCTTGAATTTAAAGGGCTGGAGTGCCAGATACCACTGGGTGATCCACGTGTTGGTATCCTTCATGCGGTGGAGCCATTGGAGTGGGGCATGATCTGAACAGAGAGTGAAGGCCCGCCCCAGCAGGTAGTAACAGAGAGTGAGGACCACCCACTTGATGGCCAGACAATCCTTTTCCACGGTGCTGTACTTTGTTTCTCTCAAGGAGAGCTTGCAGCTGATGTACAGCACTGGACGCTCCTCCCCCTCCACCACCTGCGAAAGTACGGCCCCCAGCCCTTTGTCTGAAGCGTCCATCTGTAATACAAAAGGGAGAAATTAGGTGCATGTAAAACCGGCCCCCCGCAAAGTGCGGCTTTAACCTGCGTAAACGCCTGTTGGCACTGCTCCATCCACTGGACCGGGTCTGGAGCTCCCTTTTTAGTGAGATCAGTCAGCGGGCTGGTGATGTCCGAATAATTAGGCACAAATCTCCTATAATAGCCGGCCAGTCCCAGTCAATTTGGGGACGCACCTGCCCATGGCCCAAGTGGAACCCCAGATACTGTACCTCCATCTGCCCAATCGAGCACTTCTTAGGGTTTGCTGTGAGCCCCGCCCATCACAGTGACATCAGAACTGCCCTCAGATGCTGCATATGCCGCTGCCAATCATTGCTATAAATGATGATGTCATCCAAATAGGCAGCAGCGTAAGCCGAATGTGGTCTGAGGATTCGGTCCATGAGGCGCTGAAACGTGGCCGGAGCCCCCAGACAAACCGAACGGAAGTGTCACAAATTGGTGTAATCCGAACGGTGTGGAGAAAGACGTTTTTTCATGGGAAATTGGTGTCAAGGGGATCTGCCAATAACCCTTTGTCAAATCAAGTGTCAACTAAAAATGAGCAGTGCCCAACCAATCGACCAACTCATCCATACGAGGCATTGGGTAGGCATCAGATTTAGACACTGCGTTGACTTTTCTATAATCCACACAGAAGCGTACAGACCCGTCGCTCTTAGGCACCAGAACACCTGGGCTGGACCAGTCACTGTGGGATTCCTCTATGACTCCCATATTGAGCATTGCATCCAATTCTTCCCGAACTATTTTTTTTTATGTTCGGGCAATCGGTAGGGACGGGTACGTACCACCACCCCCGGCTCGGTCTCGATGTGGTGTTGGATGAGGTTCGTGTGACCCGGTAGAGGGGAAAACACATCCACAAATTCTTGTTGTAGTTTGGCAACCTCTGCGAGTTGGCACGGTGAGAGGTGGTCTCCGAAGTGAACAGGGTGACATGATTGTGTTTTGTGTTTACTTCCGACCCGAGCTCTGCCCTCTCCGTAACTACTGTAGCCAACGTCACACGCCTCCCTCCATAATTTCAGGAGGTTGAGGTGATAAATTTGACGTGTGCCCTCTCTATCGGTTCGCTTTACCTCAAAATTGAGTTTCCCCACTCATTGTGTGACCTCAAAGGGTCCTTGCCACTTGGCGAGTAATTTGGAGATCGATGTAGGGAGTAATACGAGTACCTTATCTCCCGGTGCAAATTCCCTTAGCCAAGTTCCCCTGTTATACAGTCAGCTCTGTCGTTCTTGAGCTTGGAGCAAATTCTCCTGTGTTAGTTGCCCCAAGGTGTGGAGATTTGCTCTAAGATGAAGAATGTACTGAATTTCATTCTTACTGTTCGAAGGTCCCTCCTCCCAAGCTTCATGTATGACATCAAGCACGCCGCTTGGGCACCGCCCATATAGCAGCTCGAATGGGGAAAACCCAGTGGAGGCTTGCGGGACCTCTCATACTGCGAATAAAAGGGGATCGAGCCATTTGTCCCAATTTCTAGCATCCTCGTGCACGAACTTACAAATCATGTTTTTAAGGGGTTTATTAAATCGTTCCACCAAGCCATCTGTTTGTGGATGGTACACGCTGGTGCGGATCGATTTAATGCCCAATAATTTGTAAAGCTTGCGTAGTGTTCGTGACATAAAGGTTGTGCCCAGATCGGTGAGGATTTCTTTCGGAATCCCCACCAGGGAGATTATTTTGAAGAGTGCCTCCGCAACACTTCGTGCTGAGATGTTGCGCAGAGGCACTGCTTCCGAATATCGCGTTGCATAGTCCACTAGGACCAATACAAATTGATGTCTGCGTGCTGACTGCTCTAATGGCCCGATGAGGTCCATTCCAATTCTCTCGAAAGACATCGATCAGCAGAAGAGGGCGCAATGGAGCTTTTGGGGTGGCCGGTGGATTTACCAGCTGGCATTCGCGGTGTGCCACACACCACCTGCGGACATCGCTGCCAATGCCCGGCCAATAAAAACGGGCTATTAGGCGATTCAGTGTTTTTCTTTCCCCTAGATGACCCACCATGGAATTATAATGAGCCGCCTGGAACACCATTTTCCGATGGCTCCGTGGTATTAAGAGCTGGGTTGTATCTACCTTTGTTTGAGCATCCTGCGTCACTCTATTCAACCGCTCCTTTATAATTTCGTAATAAGCATATGAAAGTGTGACATTCGGCCGGAGTTGTTGACAATCGATCACTCTCACTTGGTCAAAGGCATGCTTGAGGGTTTTGTCTTGCGACTGCTCCAAAGGGAAATTCCCTTCGGGATATCCCCTGAGGATGGGAGGGGCTGCAGCCATCTGCGTATATTCCCTTTAATACATTTCTGAATTCAGGCCAATTAGTCCCCAAAATCAGCGGTCTCCACTCTATGCTTTGTTCCCCTAAATGTAATAACAAGGGTCACCACAGGGTAATTGTGAATATCCCCATGTACACATTTCACCCTCACGCTTTTAGTTGTGCCCAAAGCCTCGTGTTGAACCAAGCATTGTGTCAACCTGTGTCCACCAAGGCTTGGTGTGTACTCCCCTTGATTCTTACTGGTATCCTGTACCCTCCAGCCCGATTGGGGGCAGCCTGAGGATCCCCGCAATGCCAGCAGGCCGGCCCAGGCGCTGCACTCGCACTTGTGGGGGCGGGTACATCCACCTGAGGGGGAAAGCGGGTAGACCCTGAAGTCGCCGGGAAAGGGATAAACCGGCGCAAGCGAGGAGTCGGCTTCAGCGGCGGGTTTCCATGCCTCTGAGGTGCAGGAACAGGGCCTGGAGGGGAGAGAGAGAGAGCGCTCCTCCGCACTTGGGCACACCGCCATATGGTCCTCCGCCAGTTGGATCACTTCCTCCAGCGACGCCGGGCGATGGCAGTGGACCCACTCCGCCGTCCCTTCTAGAAGCCGGCGGATCAGCTGCTCCAGCACCACTTGGTCGACCACTCCCTCAACGTCGCGGTCCCCTGCCCGCAGCCATTTCCGGCAGGCATTACGGAGCCACTGAGAAAAGGCAAACGGGTGACCGGCCCCTTCCATCTCCATCGAGCAGAAGAGTTGACGGTATTGCTCTGGGCTCTGGCTGACCTGCTGCAGGATGGTCTTCTTCAGGTCACTGTAGACCAGGAGATTAGCTGCCGGCAGTTGTTGTGCTGCAAGTTGGGCTTCCCCAGACAGCAGAGGGATGAGCCGGGCTGCCCACTGAGCATGCGGCCAGCCCCAGATTTCAGCGGTACGCTTGAACATGTTCAGGAAGGCTTCAGGGTCGTCTTTCACCCCCATCTTCAACAGCATGGGTGGAGGCAGGGGGCTGCTGTTGTCCAGGGTCGCTGCCGGGGCTTTCTCCTGGGTGAGGAGGCTCCGAATGACCTGCCAGTCCTCTGCCTGAACTCTAAGGATCTCATGGAAGTGGCGTTCTTGATCCTGGCGGAGTTCAAGCAGAGCCTGTTGGTGGGTGTGATGTAGGTTGGTGAGGGACTTGATAATGTCGGCAGCAGGAAGGACTCCATGGGGCGTGCAGTCTTCAAATCAGATCCCGGGTTTCGGCACCAGTGTAACAAGGAAGGACAGCGGGAACTGGATTCATCAGACACAGGTAGGGAACTTTTAATTGACCACTTCTCTGCTTTACAGCTTCACAATAACACATCAGCTTCACACTAAATCATCAGCTTTACACTAACACATCAGCTTCACAATAACACATCAGCTTCACAGTAAGGCTCTTGACCCAGTCTCTCTCTCTCAAACTGGCGCTGGCATGGTCCTTTTATGCTGCTCTCCCCAGTCTCACTACAATTTGAGACAGGTGTTAGTCATAATTTGGCTCAGGTGTATGCACCCTTACCGCTCTCTCTCTCTCCCGACGGACGCTCGACCACGCCCCCACTGCCACAATCTGTTTTACACGTTTCTGTTCTTCAAGAAAACTATATTCATAGTTTTATAGATTTCAAATAAATTCTCTTGGATTAGATGCAAGAAAGCTCAAAAGGCTTAGAAACTCCAACAATGTATCCCAGCATTGGAGGAGGGACCCAAGCCACATCTAGGGGCTACATCCAAGATGAAAAATACATCCTAGAGAATGTGGTTTGCTTAGTACTTGTAACATAGCTAATAGGACATGGCCTCTGACCATTCCTGAAGCCCTCTCTGTTGGAAGAATGTAGTTATATTTATAGCAGGGATATATTTCGGGTCCAGTTGGTGACATGCAATGTGAAATATAGTCAGTCTGGTGTGTGTGAAATGCAATGGCACCACTGCTCTACAGTTAAGTCTCATCAGAGCCTCACACCAGGGGTCTGGAATGTGCATTGATGTTCCATGGTACAACGTTTCCTCAGCAGTGTGTGGGAGTGTATGTGTAAGTGTGTGGCAGTAGGAGAGACATATGACTTTGCTCCTTCATGCATCTCAAGTGAGTTGTGCTCATTGACAGCTGTTGCTGTAATGACAGGCAAGGCTGCTTGCTACAGAGCCATCTAAGATGATCTCAAATCCCTCTGCGTACATAGATGTTCAAGAAGATCAGTTAAGGAACATTATATTGATTAAATGCCACTGGGTGTATTATCAAGGGTATCAATACTACAATCACCCCTGAAAATATTGAAATGATGTGATTTGATATAGACAATGAAAAGAAATATAGGAAATATGTACAAATAATTCTGCATTTCAGAGTTGTTACTAGGTGGCCAACTTTAATTTTGTGCCAGTCAGGAAGGCTTTTAGGAATCTATATGGTTTATACCAAGGTGTCCAGCCCTTAAAGGAATGTTCCAGGTTAAGTTCTATCGACAAAATCTGTTTAAAAATATTTTAAATCAGTTCAGTCACGACAACTCTTGGAAAGATTTAACATTTTAATGTGGGTATGACATATAGATAGGATATTGGTCTTGGCAGACTAGATCTGCTACGCTGCTGCTGCTGCAGAGCAAGTACTGTCATAGCATGTGGACATGCTGCTGCTGCTGCACAATTAAACAAAATGCAAGACATTCTGCATCGAGCATGTATGACATGCTGCTGCACAAACAGACGTACAAACAACGCCCCCCCCCACACATAGAAGATCTAGACTTGTGGAACTGTGGTGGAGGTGTGTTTTAGAGAAAAACTCACATAACGCATTGAAGTGAAACTAGCTTATCTGCTGGTTTTTGTAATTGAGAGTTTACCAAAAACATAGGCAAAGTGAAAAAGGTCAACAAAACATGATTGTTGACAGCCTTTGACATAAGATGCACTGTGCATGTGCCAATACAGTGCATATTTGCTTGGGGAAGAGGCATTAGTAGGGGTGTGACGAGATCTCGCGATATTAAAACGTGAGGATATTTCTCGTTGAGGTGAAAAGCTGTCTCACGATATCAGCATGATTGAGTGTGAGGGTGAAATTAGCATAGAAGATGCCCCCGCCACTTTTAAATCGTTTTTGTGGCAGCATTTTAGGTATCCGGTGGAAACAATAAACGGCGACAGAGTGACAGACAAGACATGAACAAAGGCTGTGTCTCGTCTGGAAGGCTGCGCCCTCCGGAGGTCACATTTGTCGGCCGCATACGTCATCAAGGCTGTCTCGTTTAATTTTTTTTTTCGAGACACAGCCTTCCAAACGAGACACAGACAATATGTAAGCACTGTAAGAAAAGAGAGCCGTACACCGCGGCTAACACAAGCACTATGCAAAGACACCTACAGAACCACCGCAGCTCTCAACTAAAATCAACCAGGTCTGAAGAGACTCATGTGAAATCATACAGGAGAGAAGCCAGTCAGTTGAGTTTGTGGAAAAACCTTTTACAGTGCTTGCATATTGTTCTGTCTTTTACTGCATATGATAATTCATACTCAGAAAGTAGAACTGAAGTGACATTCATTACAAGATGATTAGTTAAAACATTTCAAAATGCACCTGCATTGTTTTGCATTTTGTGACTTTCAGTTGAATAAAAGACTATTTTTTTCAGTCATATACACTACCGGTCAAAAGTTTTGAAACACTTGCCTGAAATGTTTCTCATGATCTTAAAAATCTTTTGATCTGAAGGCATATGCTTAAATGTTTGTAATTAGTTTTGTAGACAAAAATATAATTATGTCACCATATTCATTTATTTCATTACAAAACTAAAATGTATTTAAAAAAAAGTTTTTGAAATTGATGACTTGGAACAAATAATAAAGAAAAGCAGCCAATAAGTGCCCAACATAGATGGGAACTCCTTCAGCACTCTTTAAAAAGCATCCCAGGGTGATACCTCAAGAAGTTGAGAAAATGTCAAGAGTACATTTCTGCAAAATCTAGGCAAGGTGTGACTACTTTGAAGATGCTAATATATAACACAGTTTTTATTTATTTTGGATTTTGTTTAGTCACAACATAATTCCCATAGTTCCATTTATGTTATTCCATAGTTTTGATGACTTCACTATTATTCTAAAAAGTGAAAAATAAAAATTATAATAAAGAATGTGTAAGTGTTTCAAAACTTTTGACCGGTAGTGTATATAGTGTTAAAATAACGTCTCGTCTCGTTCTCGTGAACCCAGAATCATGTATCGTCTCGTCTCGTGAGCTAAGTGTATTGTCACACCCCTATTCATTAGTATTATGCATTAGGTGCCTACACCAAAGAGAAGCCCAGAAGACATGTTTAATGGATAGAAATGCGTAAGATGCATACATATCCTTGTCTGCACTGCACTGTATGAAAAACTTGCATGCTCAAAGCTTGGTGTGACTGCCCCTTAAGCTGTTTCCATTTGAAAACTCTGTTTGCACCATCTGTACTGCACCATTTCCTGCGCCAAATTTGTCATTACAACTTTTAATCAGTGCTGAATAGGATCCTTGTGAAATATGCAATTATAACCCTAACTCCCACTTTTTATTGATGTTCTATTTTTTTTTATTTTGCCATTTGCTCTTTACACCCAGATAATCGATGCTGATGCTTAACCTTGCTGAAAGGATTTTGGCTAATTGATTTCTTGTTTTTGCTCAAGTGCTGCAGTTTATCATGACAACACTTTAGTCGGGTTTGCCGAAGCCTTGTGCGGAGAGCGTGCATTCATGGTGAGGTGTGAATGTCCTCACTCAGTGTTGTGACTGCAAGGATAATATGGGAAATAATAACCCTGTCTCAGCTGTCCCGTCCAATCTGAGTGTAGAATCTTGCAAAGTGCTGAGGAGAAGCTTTCAAAGTGTGCTCTGCACATATGTATTTATGTACAGGATCAGGGAGATTTGACCACCTGCATAGGCAATGACTCCCAAATGTCTATTTTTACACTCCTCAAGGCTGATCCACCATGAAGTGGAGATGAATATTGTTCATGGCATGCAATCAGCTAGTACCAGCCTGTTAGTGAAAAGTGTAGGAGTAAAGTACAGTATGCCTGCTTCTCTGCACAGCAATTGGAGCCATTTAGAAGGTTTAGATTTTCAACCTGATTTGTTTTAGAGATTGCTGTTTCATTTCATTTCAGTTCATGTTTGATGTTTGTTTATGGGATTTTATAGTTTGGAGGTTATTAAATGAAACATATCAACAATAAATTGTGCTTAATACAGTGATTCTTACTGGTAATGCTCCAGGAAAACAGCACTTGGTTGCCAATTTCAATTTAATATAATCAGAGTAGTTCTTCAGAGTAGGTGAGGTCTGTTTCTTAATATCTGTTGGGATTATTTGCTTGAACACCTACTGTTTATATCCCACGAAAGGTCTTGACGTTAAAACTTGACAGGTTAAAACTTCTTTCCACAATCATTGAAATTTATTCAGTGTCAATTTTTTGGGGGGAATTTAAAAGGGAGTGATGAGTTTTGGTTTATAAGGTCAACATTTGAGCTGTGTTAGGTCTATTTGTGAGATATAGGCCTAACACTGATCAAATGTTGTCCATATAATATCAAAACTCATTAATAGTGCTGAAATGAAATATCTTCTTGAATGCGCAGAAATTTTTGTATTGCATAAAAATTTAGGCTAACCAGAATTTTTTTCATTTTTTTATTGTAGTTTGGAGACGTATTTAAGTTTTAAAGGAGTAGTTCACTCAAAAATGAAAATTCTGTCATATTTACTTACCCTCGTTCAAAACCCATATGTCTTTCTTTTGATGAATACAAAAGTCTCAAAAGTAACAAATCAAATCACATCATTGATCAACTCTTGTGAATAAAGCCCGAATCAAATATGGCAACATGTCAATATCATCATACATAATTGGTTCTTGCATGCCCCATGACCAAATGTTGTCTTTATAAAACAAGAACCAATTAGGTTTTATGTACCTTAAGCCAAGCGCACACTACATGGCATGCAGTCGGCACCCTGCGACCATAGTCTTGTTTTCTGTCATGCTGGTGATCACACTACACTACTGGTCACAGAACGGGGGTATAAACTACATGACCATTCGTCCTCAACTGAGACCCTGTGCGCCTGGTATTATGATGCGTTTTGGGAGATCTGATCACTAGTGTACAAGCTAGACACATCACTTTTCTCTTTTGACCACTTCAGATTTTGAGGGGAAAGTCTTTGATTTCATGAGAACTTATATCAGTCATAGCATCCGTGTATTACTGAATGATAATAAAGCGCAAAAATGTAAAAGAAGAGAAAGCGCTAAAAAAGAAAACAATGCACACAGTTTCTCCAAATCATAAGCAAATATGACATTTAGAGCAGAATTAAGAGTTATTTTAGTGCAATACCTGTAACTGATAGTGATGTGTGTGTGTGGAAGCGGGGGCGTGGTCGAGCACCGATCTCTGGAGAGCGAGGCTGGGAAAGGTGAGTGGTAAAGGATTCGCACCTGTGCGGGAATTGACTAACAGTTGATTTGTAATGCAGTGAGCAGCGTGTGTGTGTTAATTTGGAACTGACATCGCCATCCCCCCGCTTCCTCTTTCTACTGGTGAACTGGGAAAGTGTTACAGTACACTTCTCATATCTGTGTCCCTGTTGTTATCAGACATATGAAAGTTTTCTCTTGAAACTCATCAGTCAATCATTGTTTTGAGGAATGAAGGCTATACAATGTTTGAAACTGCCAAAAAAAAAAAAAAAAAAAAAAGATTTCATACAAAGGTGTACACTGTAGTCTTCAAAGACAAAGGACAACTGGCTCTAACAAGGACAAAAAGAGATGTGGAAGGCCATATGTACAACTAAACAAGAGGATAAGTACATCAGAGTCTCTAGTTTGAGAAATAAATGCCTCACATGTCCTCAGCTGACAGCTTCATTGAATTCTACCCGCTCAACACCAGTTTCATGTACAACAGTAAAGAGAAGACTCAGGGGTGCAGGCCTTATGAAAAGAATTGCAAAGATAAAGCCACTGTTGAAACAGAAAAACAAAAAGAAAAGGTTAGAGTGGGCAAAGAAACACAGACATTGGACAACAGATAATTGGGTGAGTGTTATGGATCTTAATAAAAGAGTGTTATAGATCTTAACCCCATTGAGCATTTGTGGGATCAGCTAGACTGTAAGGTGCATGAGAAGTGCCCGACAAGACAGCCACATCTATGGCAAGTGCTACAGGAAGAGTGGGGTGAAATGTCACCTGAGTATTTGGACAAACTGACAGCTAGAATGCTAAGGATCCGCAAAGCTGTCATTGCTGCACGTCGAGGCCTCTTTGAAGTAGTTTAAGAAGTTCTGAAAATTTTTCACGTTATTAATGTCCTAACTATACATTGTGATCAGTTGAATGCCACTTTGGTGAATAAAAGTTCCAATATCTTTCCATAAGAGCAAAATCTCTACATTATTCCAAACTTTTGGCCACCAGTGAACACATAAATATACAAACGCAGCTGACACTTTATCCGTCTTCTATTAGGGTTAAGTCAAAAGTGTGGAAGTGTTTTGTGTTCCATGAAAATGCAGACGGATTGTTGGTTGGAGATGGTTTCCATTTGAGTACAACATGTGGCAGAAAAGTGGCAGCGAAACACAAGAACACCTCCATTATGTTCGCAGGACAATCATCCTGCGCAAATCAGCGAGATAAAGTAAGTTGTGACAGTTCTGCTTGTTTATCCAAACTGTTTTTGAAAACTGAGAGACAACACTTTAAGAGACAGTTAACTAACTGACAACTAAGAAAACAAAGAAAGTGAACTGTT
Source organism: Myxocyprinus asiaticus (assembly GCF_019703515.2). Classification (NCBI taxonomy): domain Eukaryota; kingdom Metazoa; phylum Chordata; class Actinopteri; order Cypriniformes; family Catostomidae; genus Myxocyprinus; species Myxocyprinus asiaticus. The sequence continues at coordinate 27,762,649 of NC_059369.1, read as the reverse complement.
GTTGCCATTTGCAGATAATGTGTAGCTTGCTTTCAAGTGGCCGAAACATTGCTTAAGGGGATAGTTCACCTAAAAATGAAAATTCTCTCATGATTTACTCACCCTCCTGGCATCCCAGATGTGTATGCCTTTCTTTCTTCTGCAGAACAGAAATTACGATTTTTAAGATAATATTTCACCTCTGCAGGTCCTCACAAAAAAAACCAAAAAACAAAAACAAAAAAAAAACAAAAAAAACAATGCAATTGAATGGGCGCCAACATTTTGAAGCTCCAAAATCCACATAAAGGGAGCATAAAAGTAATCCATATGACTCAAAATCCATATCTTCAGAAGCAATATGATAGGTGTGGGTGAGAAACAGATACATTTTTAAGTAATTTTTGTTTTATCACAAATTCTCCTCTCTGCCCAGTAGGGGGCGATATGCATGAAGAATGTGAATCACCAAAAACAGAAGAAGAAGAATACGAAAGGGAAAGTGCAGTGGAGATTGACTGAACAGGGAGGAGAATTTAGAGTAAAAAAGACTTAAATATTGTTGTTCTGTTTCTCACCCACACCTATCATATCGCTTCTGAAGATATAGATTTATCCAAAGAGTCGTCTGGAGTACTTTTATGCTGCCCTTATGTGGATTTTGGAGCTTAAAAATATTGGCACCCATTCAGTTACATTGTATGGACCTACAGTACTGAGTTCCCTATCTGTCACTCACTCAACGTTGTGTCGATGTAGTGACACAAGGGGTCACTCTTGGGAGCCCGAGACACCTCTCGCATTTCAGCAGCTTCTCCCTCCTCTGCACTGGTGCACTGCAGAGAATGCCCCTGGGCGCTTCAGCAGAAAAAAGAGAGTATATTTTTCTGAAAGAGTATATTTCTCTAAAAGAGCGGCACACACGGAATGTCTTTTTAAAGATGCATCTTTTTAAAGATGCCTTTCCGTTTGTGTGTCATTCCTGGTTGCGGTTGTTACCTCTCAACATCTGATGGTCACGATCACTGTCTTTCGTGTCTGGGCGCGACCCATGCGAAGACAGCGTTCATGGATGGATCATGTACTCACTGTGAGAACATGACCATGGCAACGCTGCGGTCGCGGCTTGCTTTCGTAAGAAAGCAGCTCCCTGCCTCGGTCCTTCTACCTACGGGTATGAGGCCAGCGCGGCTAGCACTGGGGGCGATTTGGGGACCCCAATGGGACCACCTCCTCCGGGTATCCCCCCACGGACCTCCCATTCCCCAGCATGCTCTTCTGCCCCAATCGGGCTTCCAGATGAGTCCACCATCCGTGGGCTACTCTCACGTGATCCTGACACCCTGACTGGGCTGTGTGCCCAAGGTTCCCACAACCTCTTTTAGGCACCAGGTGGTGAACCTGCAAGCGCTGCCCCAGGAGGAGGCAGACCCAACCCTGATGTTGCTGTGTCCGGTTCACGCTTTACACATCTATTTGGATCACACACAGAGTTTTAGAGTCTCTGAGCAGCTCTTTGTCTGCTTTGGTGGACAGTGGAAAGGAAGCGCTGTCTCCAAGCAGAGGATCGCCCACTGGCTCATTGACACCATAACTATGGCATATCACGCCCAGGACGTGCCGCCCCTGGTAGGGCTACGGGCCCATTATACCAGGGGTGTAGTGGCCTCCTGGGCCTTGACCAGGTGTGCCTCACTAACAGACATTTGCAGAGCAGTGGGCTGGGCAACACCCAACACATTTGCGAGGTTCTACAATCTCCGGGTGGAACCGTTTTCATCCCGTGTAGTGGCACGCACAAGCAGGTATGTCCAGGACAGCCGGCCGGGTGTATCGCTTGCGCATAGCGCCTTTCACCTCCCCTGAGCTGAAGACGTGCGCCGTTAACTCCCAGTAGTGTTCACAAACTGTGTTCCCTCGGCAAGACCATGTGACGTATTTCCACTTAAATACCCCCCTCTCTCTGGGTGGGGTGTGGTCTCTGCGGTGTCTTCCCCTTGGGAGGGACACCCCCCCCCCCGACTAGACCTGGTGGGCTCAGTTGGTTAATCCCCCTTTTTTTAGGGAGTGGGAAAAAAAGGGGATAAGAGGCCACGACTGGGCTAGCCCGTCTCTATCTTTTTGGGTAGTCGACTTGTCCCAAAGGGCCGTTTGACACTCATAACTGTGTTGGGGGAGGTTACGTGTCGGCCTGGTGCGCTGGCTACGAGGCACACAGTTGTCTGCCCGTCACACACCACCAGTTCACGTAACACAGTTCAGCCAGTTGCGGCGTTCTGTATAGGGACCCCTAGTGTCACTACATCGACACAACGTCAAGTGAGTGACAGATAGGGAACGTCCTGGTTACTTGCGTAACCTCCATTCCCTGATGGAGGGAACGAGACGTTGTGTCCCTCCTGCCACAACGCTGAACTACCTGCTGAAATGGCCGGGACCTTGTCTCGGCTCCTCAGCATAAAACCTGAATGAGTGGTTGCATACAACTCCTTTTATACCCGTATGTCCGGGGGAGTGGTATGCAAATACCACTCGCCAATTTTCATTGGCCTTTTATCAAAGACCAGAGGTGTCTCAGGCTCCCAAGTGTGACCCCTAGTGTCACTACATCGACATCCCGTCAGCATGACACAGGTGTATGCAAAACAAACCAAAACACTTCTCTTTGTAAGTTATTTATGCAGTAATATCAATTAATAATTAATACAATGCAGTCAATAAACTTCCGACTTACAACTACAAACTAAACAGTGATATGATTAGATATGGAAATCAAAATAATCCTATAACACATGAGGGTGTGTGTGTGAGAGTGCGTGTGTGTGTGTGTGTGTGTGTAAGGAGAGACGTGCACAAAATGGCGGACGTAACTCTCGTGGAGAGCATGTCACACGAGACTTCCGGCCAGAGAATATGGCCACGAATGTGGGTGGAGAGAAACCAGTCAATGGTAGCTCTGGGACAAAGCTGAGCTTTATCACAAAGCTATCTACTAGCCAAAAATGTGTGCGAGAATGTTTGTGAGGGGTCGCGCATGTGTGTGTGTGCATGCATGTGTGCGTGCGTGTGTGTGTGTTTGTTACTACGAGAGAGAGAGAGAGAATTAAGTGACGGCCCCAAAGCCGATTTCGCGATCGTGGGAGAGAAAGCAGCTGTTAGTTTATCACTCAGAGACGCGGTGGACGGCTTGTAAACCGTCCCATGGTCTTTGATTCTTTAATGGATAAACTCATTGTGCCGGTCTCACCCGCGATGGCGGAAATGCACAACAGTCCAATGTGGTTGGACTACAATACAACAAATCTCATTCGTGATAATTAATACCCTGAATGTTAATCGCAATGAGCGGACTTGGTGGTCCGTAAACTGTACAAGCAATAACCTTGATACACAAGAATAACACACTATAATATTCTATCTCTGTCCAGACGTAAACCTCTTACTTGAATCGCATGAGGACGCAGAATGTGTGTTCATCCGTCCTTTAACTCCAACTTGGTTCCTCGAGGCTTCGGTGATGATGGGAGGCCGTTTCCTCACTCTATCAGCGGGCGGTATGGCTGCTGATTCTCTTGATTGAAGATGGGAGAAATCTTTTCTCTCTTCACTTCTGCAGGCAAACGGATGAAGATGCGGATTGCTCAGCGGTCTCCTTCGGATCCGTTAGAGTGTTCGGTGGAACACAGAGTAATCTCAACTCGTCCAGCGAGATGGAGATTGTATGGCCACAGTTTCAAGTCGGACGTTACTTCCTTGTGCCACGAGGCTGCACCTGAGAGCAGCGATGAGCTGCGTCAACACACGGCGAGCAAAGTTGCTGGAAGCAAATCCCGGAAGCATTTCAGAGGTATTTCTACTCCTGATGATGTCATGGTTGAGGTGCGTTCTGTTGTGTGCCTCATCCAATAGGAGTTGAGAGTTCGATCCTTTAGTGAGCAAGGCTTCATGGGATTTGTAGTCTGTTTTGGACTCCCTTTGTTTGATTTTGTCGCGATTTTTATCAGTAAAATTTATGACTTGGCCCACCTGAGTTAGGTTTTACGACTATGTTAGGCCTGCCTTTGTCTTCTGTCTGAATACATGAGGCCCAACAAAAGTATACATCAAATGTGGCCTGAATATTAAGGATTATCAAATACTAAAACACTATATTCATTTTCTTTGATTATTGGTCAACATCATAAAAAAATATGTTATTCTCTGTCCTTGTAACTAGATTATAAATAAGGAAAGAAAAAAAATCAGATTTGTCTTAAAAAAAAAAAAAAAAAAAAAAAAAAAAAACCCAAGTAAGAACCCAAGGTTGTTTAGATTTTTGGTGGATTTATGAAATGAATGCATGAGTGGATCATTGCTAATCCTTACCAAAAGGGCAGGTGCTGTGCAACAGTGATTGAGAAAGCACACTGCTCGCATACAGTCTATGAGAGGGTAGGATTGCTCAAGTTTATGGGATTGGACCAGCATTCAGGTAAAGACCTGCCTTTTAATCCTTTTTGGGGTGGTTGCGTGACAAAACACCTATAGATTACTAACAAAACAAAAACAAAAAAAAAAAAAAAAATGAAAAACTGGTAGAACCATGTTAACTGAAGCTTTAGTTTGACATAAACGTTCCCCGTTATTTTCAGTGAGTCACTCGATGAGTTGCAGAGACCTAGAGATCTTGTTATGCCACTTTTGTGATGTAATTCATATGCTTTATATTACAAATGTTTTTACTGGGGTGGAGCATTTAGGAGAAGTGTAGTAGAAATGTTTATACCCAAGCCTTGCGTAGGCTGTTTGAATCTTTTATTTTCTCCAGCTCGTGAGTTTACATAAACACCGCCCTAAATGCGCCTTCGAACTTTGCCTCACTGTCTCTGTCCACACATAGGGACAAAGAAACACTGTCCTCTGCATCACATCCTGTTTAGTTAACTGCACTGACTCACCACGATGGGTGGAGAAAGCCCCTTTTGATTAGCTAAGTGACCCAGTGAAAACCCAAACGGCCCAAAAGTAATTCACTCTAACTCTGGCCTTTGCTTTATTGTTGGCGACATTGATCTTTGTAACTTTTCCCACCTCCATTTTCATTTTCAGACTAACTGTAACTGTGCCCACACTGTTACAAAAAGGTTCCATTTGTTAACATTAGTTAACAACATTAGTTAACATGAACTAATGTTGAACAATACTTTTACAGCATGTTAATATTTATTTCAACATATACTAATACATTTTTACAATTAAATTTTTTATTTGTTAACATTAGTTAATGCACTATGAACTAACATTAACAATGAACAATTGTGTTTTTATTAACTAACATTAACTAAGATTAATAAATGCTGTAAAACATATATTGTTTATTGTTTGTTCATGATGCCTAATGCATTAACTAATGTTAATGAATGGAACCTTATAGTAAAGTGTTACCAGAAAAAAATCTGATGTCTATGACACTGGATGTTGTGTTTAGAAATTGCAAAATGCAGACAAGCATTACATTAGTATGGTTTTAAATAAGATCCTTAAAATAACACACGCACGCACGCACACACACATATTTGACCCAATCTATAAAGAGAAGCTTGATTTTTTTATTCAACACTTTATAATAACTTTGGTATCACTTTACAAAAAGGTTCTATTAGTTAACAGTTGTTAACATCTTTAATGAATTGGGTATAATGAACTAACAATGAACAATGATTTTTTTTTACAGCATTTACTAATCTTAGTGTTAATTTATTTTATGTTAATTTATCAAAATGCTACTGTTAATTGCTTGTTCATGTTAGTATATATTGCAGTAACTAATGTTAATGTATACACCTTTTAATGTAAAAAAATAGTTTATGTAGAAATTAGCATTAACTAAGTTTAACAAATGCTATAAAAATATTGTTTGTTGTGAGTTCATGATACCTATTGTGTTAACTAATGTTAACGAATCCAACCTCATTGTAAAGTGTTAACTTTTATTAATAACATTACAGTTATAACTTTGTTCATTATATAGGGCTTAGCAGTAGTTATTTAATGTTCATTGAAATGGATAGAAATGTCATGTAATTATTAGAATTAAATTCTGTGTTTTTTATATCTTATCCAAGGATCCCCTGCAGTATCAACCCTGGTTTGAAAGTCCTGACTTTAAATGATGAATTTCATAATTGGCCAAGGTATTTTTGAGAAACTAATATTGTTAATACTAGTTCATGCTCACAGCAAAATGTACTGAAAATTAAATTAATCTGATAAATACTTTTAAGTGTAAATATTGTTGAGAGTAACCCATTTAACTCCAAAGCATTTAAGCATTGAATAGTAATCCAATATTGGCATCAGCCTACTTATTCACTGTGTTATTCCCTTGAAAATGTCTTTGATGATGAAAGGAAGTTCCCTCATACCCTTTTGATGAAACTGAGGGAAAGAAGCTCTGTGAAATCCAATCTGAGCTTGAACTTTGTTATTGGGTTACACATCTTGGCCTGTGGGCCATTGTCCCAAGTTTGCCCCCATCATTCATGCATGATCGTAATCTGGTTTGACCCGTTATCTTTTCTGATAAGCAAAGTGAAGTGTCAAGACATATTCTTGCAATATATGTCAAATTCAAATATTTTCAAGAGTTTTCACACCTGTTGCTTCTTTCTGCAAGAAGTCAGTAAGGCATGACAACATCAAATAGAATCCAGTATTTTTAGTTTAATAAAAGCTAGATGTCTACTTAGAGATGGGGAGATGTTATGTAATTGTAACTGTGAACCCTTTGAGGTGATGGAGATTTCTGTCAGGCTTTTAAGGCTCAGTTAATCATTGGCATGCCAGTGGAAATCCTGACCTTAGTACTTGATGTGGTGTCATCAAAGTGAGTGAGTTACTCATCTCTTTTTTTTTTTTTTTTCCTTTTCTCATGATTATTCAGGAATGACACCTGATACAAAACCACAAAGATCTGAAACAGTCTTCATCTATTTTATGTATAATAATACACTTTTTATGAGGTTTACATCTAGCTGAAAAATGTATTTACTCTTATTACATTTACCTCACCTCCTGCTTGTTCAGTTTTAGGCTGTGTCCACATTCCTGTATTTTCATAGTATGTTCTGAATTCGATGAAGACTTATTTCTTGACCATTAATGAAGTACATTCTGTAGATAATCAAGTGTGTAGTATACAGTGCATCCGGAAAGTATTCACAGCGCTTCACTTTTTCCACATTTTGTTATGTTACAGCCTTATTCCAAAATGGATTAATTCATTATTTTCCTCAAAATTCTACAAACAATACCCCATAATGACAACGTGAAAGAAGTTTGTTTGAAATCTTTGCAAATTTATTAAAAATAAAAAACGAAAAAAATCACATGTACATAAGTATTCACAGCCTTTGCCATGACACTCAAAATTGAGCTCAGGTGCATCCTGTTTCCACTGATCATCCTTGAGATGTTTCTACAACTTGATTGGAGTCCACCTGTGGTAAATTCAGTTGATTGGACATGATTTGGAAAGACACACACCTGTCTATATAAGGTCCCACAGTTAACAGTGCATGTCAGAGCACAAACCAAGCCATGAAGTCCAAGGAATTGTCTGTAGACCTCCGAGACAGGATTGTACGAGGCACAGATCTGGGGAAGGGTACAGAAAAAGTTCTGCAGCATTGAAGGTCCCAATGAGCACAGTGGCCTCCATCATCCGTAAATGGAAGAAGTTTGGAACCACCAGGACTCTTCCTAGAGCTGGCCGCCTGGCCAAACAGGAGCGATCGGGGGAGAAGGGCCTTAGTCAGGGAGGTGACCAAGAACCCGATGGTCACTCTGACAGAGCTCCAGAATTTCTCTGTGGAGAGAGGAGAACCTTCCAGAAGAACAACCATCTCTGCAGCACTCCACCAATCAAGCCTGTATGGTAGAGTGGCCAGACGGAAGCCACTCCTCATTAGAAGGCACATGACAACCCACCTGGAGTTTGCCAAAAGGCACCTGAAGGACTCTCAGACCATGAGAAACAAAGATTGAACTCTTTGGTCAGAATGGCAAGCATCATGTCTGGAGGAAACCAGGCACCGCTCATCACTTGGCCAATACCATCTCTACAGTGAAGCATGGTGGTGGCAGCATCATGCTGTGGGGATGTTTTTCAGCGGCAGGAACTGGGAGACTAGTCAGGATCGAGGGAAAGATGAATGCAGCAATGTACAGAGATTTGCTTGATGAAAACCTGCTCCAGAGCGCTCTGGACCTCAGACTGGGGCGAAGGTTCATCTTCCAACAGGACAACGACCCTAAGCACACAGCCAAGATAACAAAGGAGTGGCTACGGGACAACTCTGTGAATGTCCTTGAGTGGCCCAGCCAGAGTCCAGACTTGAACCCGATTGAACATCTCTGGAGAGATCTGAAAATGGCTGTGCACCGATGCTCCCCATCCAACCTGATGGAGCTTGAGAGGTCCTGCAAAGAAGAATGGGAGAAACTGCCCAAAAATATGTGTGCCAAGCTTGTAGCATCATACTCAAAAAGACTTGAGGCTGTAATTGGTGCCAAAGGTGCTTCAACAAAGTATTGAGCAAAGGCTGTGAATACTTATGTACATGCGATTTTTTTTTTCTTTTTTTTTTTTTTCCGTTTTTATTTTTAATACATTTATTTTTAAGATTTCAAACAAACTTCTTTCATGTTGTCATTATGGGGTATTGTTTGTAGAATTTTGAGGAAAATAATGAATTTAATCCATTTTGGAATAAGGCTTTAACATAACAAAATGTGGAAAAAGTGAAGCGCTGTGAATACATTCCGGATGCACTGTAAATGCATTCCCGGATAAAACGCGGCAGCTAGGCTTTTAACAGGGTCAAGACAGAGGGATCACATTTCCCCTATTTTAGCATCTGTACACTGGCTTCCTGTGAAATTCAGAGTCGATTTTAAAATTCAGATTTATGTCTACAAGACACTATTTGGTCTCATGCCCCAATAAATCAGTGACCTTCTCCTCCTTTACTCCCCCACCAGAGTGCTCAGGTCTTCTGATCAAATTCTATTGAGGGTTCCTCGTTGCCGCTAAAGGGTGACCATGCCTTTTCTGTGATGGGTCCTAATCTATGGAATAGTCTCCCTTTCCATGTGAGGTCAGCTTCATCATTAGCCATTTTTAAATCTTCTTTGAAAACAAATTTTTATTCTGTAGCTTTTGAATAGATCCTTGAATAGTTTGACGTGGTTAAATAAATGATGCTGTATTTAAAGGTTTTTATTTATTTTATTATGTTTTATATTTAACTTTATAGCAATCTGTTTTTATATCACTCTGTCATTATGTATTTATTTGTTTGATCTGTAAAGCACTTTGGGTCAACTTCTGTTGTTTTTAAATGTGCTCTATAAATAAAGGTTGATTTGACTTGACTATAAAACTTCTCACGTGTCCCTTTTATGTGTCCCTACCACTTCTTCTCCTTCATCATTCTGAATCATCTCCTTCATCTGTATGTCCTTTTCCATTGTTCCTTTCTCTGAAGCATCACAACATTGGCTTTGATTCAGTATTACACTCAAAGCTATTGGGTCCATATCAATTCTTGTTTCTTTTCCCTTGTCGGCGACTGGATGAGATTAGAGGTGCAAGTTACTGAAATCTGTCTATTCTAACAGCCTTTGAAGTATTATCTTCCATTTTTTACCTTTTCTTCACCTTTCAAAAGTCATCAGTCTTAAACATGGAGTGATCATGTTGTATGAACCTAAACATGAAATACCTCAATGTTTTTACTCTTTTTTAAGGAGAACCATGTGTTTTAAACAAGTTGGATCAATACCTCTTTGAAACTTTCCCATTGACTCAGATAGCGTGGGGGAACAGATAGAGATTCTCTCGCCCAGATGGGTTTAGCCATGGGTTTTGTTCTTCTGTGTTGTACAATAACAGTAGCTCCACACACCCAGCGCTGCGGGACCTGCTCTTCTATCCCCAAGACGAGCCCTTGCACATCTGCACATCCACTCTCATTAAGATACACAACCTGCCAGCTGCAATAACAGGTTGCAATACAAATATAATTTGGATCCAACATGTGATGTAACCAGTGTTTGAATTAAGTCAGAGCCCCCCCACCTCCAAAAAAAAAAAAAAAACACAAAGCAATATTAATCCAGTTAATCATAGTCATATCTTTAATCGCATATTGATAGTACCTTTACTACACTATCTCCTTTCTCTTGGCTTTCTCTAGCAAAACAACAGGGCACCACATTACCTGCCCTCAAATAAATACTTTCTCATCTCAATTCTCTGCTGTCTCTGCTGTCTCTGCTCCAGACTGTCTTCATTAGATACACTACATCTCAGACTGTGTCACTACATTGGCTCTCAGCAACTCTAATGCATTAATAACATTAATGCGGGAAAAGATAACTATGTCGCCGTGAGAGAGAAAAGAGTTCTGGGCTGCAGAAAATATGCTGGTAGCCACTAAAGGATGAGACAGTCTACCCTGCTTGAACTGAATAATCACATCAGACTCACACTCGACTCCCCAAAAATCCTTACAAACATTTTATGAATTATTCGATATATTGTTTAAAACATTTTCAATATATTATTTAAACATTTTGTTATTATAATGTGTTGTAAGACAACAGTAAGATGATAGTCTTAATAATAGACTATATTTTTTAGAAGATAAATAGTGGTCACAGTGACTTAGATGCATAGTGTAAGGTAGAGTTATAAATTAAACATAGCTCATTCTTCAATAGTGTCACATGACAGAATTAATTTTTTTCTCTCTTTTCACTATTGTTTATTGGCATGGATTACATTGAGAGAGGGCCTCTCATCACGGGCACAGCATGGTTATTGAAAAAAGATATTACTCCACATAACATTAATTTAATAGCTTTACATTTGATTGATCGTGAGTTAACGTATGTATTTTTAGATAAATACTGGCAAATCTATATGCATATTAGCTGCGTTCATATTAATTAACCTTTAGTGATGGTTTAGTTCTAAGATAAAAGATGATTTAATGTTAGTAATTTAGGTGTGCCATCAATCAATAATCAAAGAAGAATTATATCATACCATGATTGTGAGGTGAAAATGAGGATCCACTCTGCCAGTGTCACTCAGTCATAATCTATAAATTCCTTCAGAAAACAGCGACATGCGTGGGTGTTTAGGATTTTTTGACCAAAAAAATCTAATTTGGATTATTTACGAAAACAGGGACAGATACAACATCGTGTTGTGTCACTGCAATCATTTGCAATTCTTTTATGTTTCTAGAAAAAAATATTTTTATGAAACATCAGGGGATCCCCCAGTTAATTTTTTTTTTTTACCCTATGGGGGGGTCCCCCAATTCTTATGGGGGGTCTGGAACCCTCCAACCCCCCCCCCAATGATGGCAACGAGATATGAGCGTACTCAACCCAAACCAAATTCTCGCTCCAAGAAGATGGGTTACGGAAGGCCATACACCACAGGGTCTTCTCTAGTTCTTGGTTCGCTCATTCCACTTGTCCATTTTTCTGGGGGTGAAACCCAGACGACAAACTAACTGTCACCCCAGCTCTCGGCAGAACTCAAACTGGAGGCCTCTGTCAGAAACCACATCGACCGGGAGGCCATGAATTCAGTAGACATGATTTATGACCGCTGTCTCCCTCGCTGAAGGTAATTTGGGGAGGGGAATGAAATAATCCTACTAGAAGAGCTGGTCCACTACAGTCAAAATGACTTTGTTGCCATGGGAGGTGGGGGGAGACCAGTTACAAAATACATGGCGATGTGTGACCAGGGTCTCGAAGGCACCGACAGCAGTTGGAGGAGCCCGGCTGGGGGGTTGCAGGAAGTTTTATTGGTCGCACAAATAGGGCAAGCGACAATGAATAGGTGAAAGTCTTGCGCAAGCGATGGCCACCAGAAACACTGTCTAATGAGTGTTTGAGTACGAGTAGCTCCTGGATGGCAGGCGACCCTAGATGGATGGCCCCAATAAAGGACGTGCGTTTGAACTGACCGCTCCAACACCAAACTCGGACACATCTACCTCCACAACAAACTGTTGGCGAACCCCAGAAACCTCTGTAATGCCTTGTGAGAATCTGGGGTTGGCCACTCGGAGACGGCTTTTACCTTTCCATGCATATTCCCTCGGATGAAATGATGAACCCCAGAAATGGAACTGACTGTGTGTGAAAAGAGCACTTCTCCGCCTTGACAAACAGCTGGTTCTCTAACAGCCATGGAAGCACCTGCCTGACGTGCCGCACATGGTCCTGCATATTCTGGTAGAAGATCAGAATATCATCAAGATAAACAAAGACAAAATGATCGACCATGTCTCTAAGCACGTCATTCACGAGCCCCTGGAAGACGGCGGGGGCATTGACTAAACTGAAAGACATAACCAAGTATTTAAAGTGCCCCCTTTGCGTGTTAAATTCTGTTTTCCACTCATTGCCCTTCCTGATATGAACCAGGTGATAAGCGTTATGTAAGTCCAACTTCGTAAAGACAGACACCCTCTGCAAGAGCTCAAAGGCTGAGGACATCAACGGCAAAGGATAACAATTCTATACTGTGATGTCGTTCAGCCCCCGATAATCTATGCAGGGTTTGAGCAAACCATCTTTCTTCTCCATGAAGAAGAACCCCGCCCCTGCGGGCGATGAGGTAGGGCGGATGAGATCGGCTACCATAGAATCAGTAATGTACCTGTTCATGGCCTCCCTCTCAGGAGCCGAGAGTGAATACAACTATCCTCGAGGAGGAGAAGTGCCAGACAGCAGTTCAGTCCTACAGTTGTATGGGCGATGAGGGGGAAGGGTAGTGGCGTGACAATTGCTGAACACCGTCCTCAGATCATGGTACACCAACGGCACCCCTGACATATCAGCCGGCTCATCCTGTAATGAAACACAAGACTGGAAAGGGGAGACAGCAGAGTTAAGACAATGTGAAGAAGAAAAAGCAAGTACAGTGTTGGTTGCCCAATCTATGTGTGGGTTGTGTGTAATCAACCAAGGGTGTCCCAGCACTACATGGGACAATGGGGATCGGATGAGGTAGAAGAACAGCAATTCGGTGTGATTTCCTAAGATCAAAGTGACCGGCATAGTTATATGGGTTATGGCTGCGAGGGGGGTACCGCTAAGCATGTTAGCGGTGGTGGGCTCGTCCAAAGGGATCCTAGGAATCTTCCATTTGGAAGCCAATTCAGAGTCAATGAAATTCCCTTCGGCGCCGGAATCCACCAGGGCAGAAATAAGGTGGCCCGATTGGCTGCAGACGAAACACAAACCCCTTTTAAGTCATCGTTACCTCTCTTTACGGGGCATGGGATATCTTCCCACCTGCATGGGTTCAAAGTAACTAACGAGTGTTGTCTTTTTAATGGACAAGAGGCAACAAGGTGGCCCAATTGGCCACAGATGACACACAAACCCCTTTGAAGTCATCATTACCTCTCCTTATGGGGCATGGGATATCTTCCCACCTGCATGGGTTCAAAGTCAGGAGGGGAACCGGAACATCTGGAAGTAAGTGTGGGCTGTGGGTGAGGTTTAACTGACCGTGAAGGGGACAAATGGCGGCGACGACGATGTTCATTGTGTTGAGTCAAACGGTGATCCACCCAGATGGCTAAGTCTACCAAATCCTTGAACAACATGGGAAGATCCAGAGAGTAGATTTCATATTGAATAGAGTCTGAGAGTCCTCGCAAGAACAAATCCCACATAGCGGAGCCATTCCAATTTCTGGAAGCAGCCAGGGTACGGAATTCAATGATGTAATTGGCAACCGATCGATTTCCCTGAGCCAGTCCAGATAATATCCTCCCACCCTCCTGACCTTGAGCTGCCCAGTCAAACACTCGGTGAAGTTCAGAGGAGAAAGATTCATAAAAGGTTATCCCACATCGCCGTTCCCCATTCTCCAGCCCCCGGAGAGAAGAGTGATGATAAACACAATCTTCATAGTGTCTGAGGAATACATGGAGGGCTGAAAAGAGAAGTACAGTGAACATCGTGAGAGGAAAGCTCTGACAGATCCCTCACCTGAGAATGGCAGTGGAGGAATGGCACATGCATCTGATCGCCACGGGGTGTGGGAAGCTGCCGGAGGAGTGGGGGGTGTGTCTTGCGGTGGACTTGATTCAAAGGGAGAATGAAGCTGCTGAACCATCAAGGTCAGATCCACGAGCTGAGAAGCCATTACCTCTAGAGCCCGGTTAGAAGCAGATATCTAGTCTTGTTGTCATCCAAGCAAAGTTCCTTGCTGAGAGAGGGTGGAGCGTCATCTCCTTTGCTGGGTCCATGTTGGCCAGTTTATTCTGTCACAGTTGGGGAGTGGGAGAGGATGAATGACCCAAAAGCAGAGAGAGAGAGAGAGAGAGAGAGAGTTCAACTTTATTACTAATTAATTCAAGCAACCAAGTCTAGGCATGCCAGCACCAACTGAAACAAGCAGGGATGCAATGCCACACCGAGCTAGAGGAGAGTGTGTTCATGAGGGGAGTGTGTGCTTGTGGAAGTCAGGAGCACTCTGATGAGTGTCCTTTGAAGAGAGTTAGGTGCAAACGACACCCAGACGAATTCCCGAGACATGGGCAGAAACCAAGGAATCCTCCTCCACAGTCTTGGGCATCAAGTGATGGGGCGAATGCAAGCAGACAGGTAACCGCACCTCAATAGACCGGCAGCCAACCGAAACGCGAGCACGTCCAACGAGGTCCGTAGAAGGCTGGTGAGGTGCAAGCGAAACCCAGATGAATCTCCCGAGACGCGGCAGATACCGAGGAATCCTCCTCCACAGTCCTGGGCACAGCTTGTGAGAGAGAATGCAAGCAGACAGGTACCGCACCTCAATAGACAGGCAACCAATAGATACTTGAGCTTGCTCCAACTACACAAGAGAGAGAAGTTAGACTTCACCGTAAACAGCACACATCAACAGTAACAGGGAACAATAAACTGACAAATAAGGAGAGGAAACACGAGAAATAAGAAAGTGCAATTAGGAGAAAGCAGTTGGCAGCGGGCATGAAACTCATCACTGTGATCAGCGTCTCCACGGGATTGATCAGCGTTCCCATGGAAATGCTGAACACATATGCCAGCTCCACCTGTGAGACATGAGGGAGAGAAAAACAAACAACAGTTAGAGTCAGCACACATGCTGGAACTGTGACAAATAGATAAAAATGAATATAAATGTGGATTTCATCACAGTGATTTGGTCACGGTGAATGTCGAGGAGTGCAGAGAAGGGTTTTATCTGGAGGTGGGGTCTGTCAATCACACTCATTCCCGCGTGAAACCATGGTTACTGTAGAAAAACCAAGGTTATTTTTTCTAAGGTAATGTTAAGGTTAGGTTTAGGGGTGGAGGTTAATGTAGTGTGTCTGTTGGACTTTAAATAAACACAATAAACACATGGCAGTGATGCCCATATACTGTATGTTATATTTAAATATGGGTGCCAATAGTATCTACCTTAAACTTTTTGCTGGATATTTGAATCACAAAAAAAAAAAAAAAAAAAAAAAGGAAAAATTATCAATTTATACAAGGTTTTGCTCCTTGGAATGAAAGGTTAAGATTTTGTTTATGTTGAAATGAGATTAAGATGTTGATTGCTATAGAAAGCAGATTAAATGCTGGATTTAGAGCACAAATTGTATTTAGATTTGTTCATTGATAGCAGGTCTGCATGAATGAGGGCAGAATAATAAAAAAATATACAAATTAAAAAAAGTTTTTTTTTTTTTATGTGTTTACTCAAAATCAACTTAGCAAATCTTCTGGTGAAAGACTTTTTCCCTGATCTAAGCAGGTTAAGTCTTGTCTATTGAAAACAAATCTGTTCAGATATCTCCTTGTTGAGTGATCTCTCTAAACAAGTCATAGTTAGGGGATATGTCAAATAAAATGAGGCAGTTGTCTACTAATCATCTAGAAAACATACTCCTGGTCTGTGATTACATGACAGCTCAGTTGTGATATGTCTCTGTATGTTTTTGTTGAAAAGCAGTTCAGTGGATGAGTCCATTTCACACCTCTGATGTGTCACATTGTCATCACATCTTATGTCAAGAGGAGAGACATGACTGTATTTGACATTAAGGGCTTTGAAGCTTGGCTGCCTTTTTACCAATTTTTTACTTTTTTGCATCTCATTGTTTGGGATTGCTTTGCTGCTTATATCCTTAAAGGTGAATGTGTAATTTCTGCATAATAGTGTCATGAAACCTAACTGCAAGTATACTGACAGTTTTCAGACAGGTTTTCCAAACACTTCCCTGTCTTTTTATTGGTCAGACAAATCGATAGTCTCGCCCTCCCCAAACTCATGCCTTCAGTTGAGCCAATGTTGGGTTGTTTGGTACTCTTTGGTCAGGATCAAAAGAGAACAATGTGGTTGGGGGCCTGGGTAGCTCAGTGGTAAATATGCTGGCTACCACCCCTGGAGTTTGCTAGTTCAAATCCCAGGGTGTGCTGAGTGACTCCAGCCAGGTCTCCTAAGCAACCAAATTGGCCCGGTTGCTAGGGAGGGTAGAGTCACACGGGGTAACCTCCTCGTGATCACTCTAATGTGGTTCTCTCTCAGTGGGGCGCTTGGTGAGTTGTGCGTGGAAGCGTGCTATATCTCCGTGGTAACGCGGATGCACGGGTTGATGGTCTCAGACGCGGAGGCAGCTGAGATTTGTCCTCTGCCACCTGGATTGAGTCACTACGCCATCACGAGGACTTACAGCAGATTGGGAATTGGGCATTCCAAATTGGGAGAAAAAAAAAACAATATGGTCCGACATATTGTGTGGTAGTATCAAGTGTAACCAGAGTTCAAGTCACAGCTCGAAGTTGGTCCCTTTCCCCCCATTCTCCCCTGTTCTATGCAATAAAGACAAAAATGGCCCCCACCAAAACAAAAGACCAATATTTTTTGACAGCACAACTGAGCCACCGTGTTTACAAGACATAAGAGTGCAGTCAACAGGTGTATAAATCATCTTTATGTAATAAATTATCATTTAAATTTATTTAACCAATTCCACCCCCTCAACCTTAAACCAGTCAGAGCACTTATGTTCATTTTAACTGCAGTGTGTCTAAATGTCATCTATTGTTCTCCTTTGTGTCAACAGTATGTTCTGAGGTTTTTTTGTAGGACACATTTCACAGAGGTTGCCTCTTCCGTTGTCTGTCTGTACAATGTTATGGTTGGTTCTGGGATAGCTCTTTTAATGAGCTTTGTCTTCTTCCTCTTCCTAACCTAAAAACCTCCTTCCAGTCTATTCATCAGACTGATTTTACAATCTCAAACCGAGTGAATGTATTTTGTAACCACAGAAAGAGGTCATTGTTGTTTTTATGGAAATGTTTTTTGAAAATTGAAAGACAGGTAAGATGCAGGACAATGACTGCAAGCCTTTGGTTTATACTGGAAACGATACAAATCCAAATAAAAAGAAAAAAAAAATATTTTGATAGTATGCTTTGTTCGACATTCAGAAGTGAGTGCATTTTACTGTATATAGTTGTCATAGGCAAACTGGCAGGCTAAAGAATGTATGAATTACAAATCTGTGAATAATATGCCTTTGCAGTAGGAAACAGTATGCTATTTATTTCCTCAAGAGGCACTGTGGTAACAAATATGTTTATCTCTGCATGGACCAGAATCACAAAGCTAATATTTCCTCTGGGAACTAATTCAAATTACAGTTAGCTGAATGTAAGTGAGGACTGCAAAATACTATTGTGCCTTAAGCTGAAGTATATTTTCCAAAAAGTGAGGTAATGTTTAATGTACTTAGTTTGAGTACTGTAAATGAACTAATTGCTTTGCTTTCTTACTGTAAATGCTTTAATAAAAAAAATAATAAAAAAAACGTAAAAGGTAATTCCAGGTTAAATATTCCGGGTTCGATACAAGTTTAGCTCAATTGACAGTATTTGTGGATTAATGATGATTACCACAAAAATTTATTTTGACTTGCAGTGAATGGGGCCCAACCGTAAAGGCTTAATTACTCATTGTTTCAAAAGGATAGTCACAATACGTGAACAATATGTGTGTTAACATGATTTTAGTGTGGAAAAATTGCATACTAACTTTTTAAGTGACAATTAAGTAAACACACACCTTAGATTCAGAGTTGCAAGTTATGGAAAAAATGTCTTAGAAAAAAAGAGAGTTTTTCATTTGTTTAAATGAGCCTATATTTTTTTGTTGTACAGTTATACTCTCTTTTTTTCTAATAGTAACTTTTTAAAACATTTCTTTTAAACTTTACAACTTCGTTGTCATCACAACGTAACACTGTAAACCCTGTAATCACACATTTAAACAACTTTACAGCTTAAATAATACTTTTAACAGAAGAATTAACATGTGCCTTAGTAAAATTTTAAGTGTCACATTTCTGCCTTTAAACCCTCCAAAAACTGGCCACATTCACTTCCATTGTAAGTACCTCACTGCATGCCAGATTTTATTTTATTTTTTTGAGAAAAGGAGGGATAAGTTGAAAATATTTTTTGTGGTAATCAACATTATGCCATAAATGCTGTCGATTGAGCTTAACCCTAGCCCTAATATATACCTCGGGTCTTTAGTGACACTTGACCTTGTTCCATCTCATGTACCCCATCCATTTTTTGGAGTTATGTCCACTCCTCTTTAGAATTCCTCGACCTTTTTCTTCTGAATAGTGAAAAAAAGGCAAAATTGCTAAAAATATATTTTTTGTATAACTGATTTATTACCAAAAGTGTATAGATATGTAGCCTAATAGTGATGCTTTTTTTGCACTTCAATAAATAATATTTTTATTATTACATCATATCTATATACGTTTATTATCACAGAATATATATTTATTTTATTACAAGACAAATGATGCCATATTCGTACAATGACTTCTATATAATGTTCATTTTCTGTGTGACAATAGTGAATTATCAGTATTTCATACATGGTATAGGTGCCTGAGAAAATACATATGTGTAGCTTATGTGTGTCTTATGTGTTATATGTAGCTCAGTATGTGTTTGAAAGCCAGTTGTGTCTCATGAAATTTCAGTGTGGAAGAAAAGAATCATTTTCAATATTTGTTGCATCATCTCTTTGATATATGAAAAATAAAACACCAAAAAAGTCAGAATATATTCTATTATTTTATTTCCTAATTGTCTTGAAAATGTTTTGAAAAATTTGACACTGTCTGTGCATTTTGTAGTTCCATTTGTGATAGATATGTGCCGGGTGTCTAAAGACCAGAGTATGTAATATTGTTTGGCGAAACCCCCTTCCATTTAAGGGTTTACTTGTATTGAACCTGGAATATTCCTATAACCCTTTGTACTTAGCCTTTTAGTGTCTTTGGTTTAATCTGAAGTCAATGAACTAGATCGACCTCTGTGTAATTTTCCCAAATCCAGTATTTTATGAAGTCATATGAAAAGTTTCCAAATTAAATGTTGTTACATTTAGTCAAACTTAATAATGTCTGAGCTACATGCACAGTGCTGTCACTGAATTTTCCTTTTACACATACAAACACACTTTAATTTTATATGAACACTCACTTTAAACTAACCAGTGTCTGAATTTATATCTGAATTCAACTGAATTCAGCTCAGTGTGTCTGAAACATCACAAGCTTTAGTCTGTCACATTTTGGCTGATTTTATGTCAATCTTTTCTATGATATAATCTAATTTTGATTCTTACTGATTGTTACTTCTGACTACAGGCTACAGTTTAAAATGTAATTTTGTTCCCATTGCAGTTTTTGTTTATTGTGTGATAAAATGTACAGAGGATTGAATCTTATCAATACGATTTTGTGCAGAAATTTGCCATTTTCCTCAAATTGAGTCACTAGACTCACTACAAATATCCTCAAATGACACAAGAGGAATATTCGGTGGGAGCTTACACTAAAGGCCCTTTCCTGGTACATTCCCCTCATAGCCCTTTTCCACTGACATGGTTCGGGTGCGGGTTCCTGGGCTGGTACGAATTCTCGAACTGTTCCGCGTATTTTCCCCGCAGAAAAGGCTGTTCCGGGGCCCCAAAAGCTTGCTGCTCTCTACGTAGAAACTGATTACATCAGGGGGCGGAATGCGGGATAACGTTTGGTCACCATGGTAAAGTTTTCCCAAACAGCAACAGTAGCTACAGTCTGCAGCAAGGAGTACTTCTTTGCTCTGTAACAACAATAAAAAAAAACACAAAATTATAAGACATCAAAAGCATTCAGGTAACACAAGGAAACGAGTGCTCTACTTGCAATATGGTATTTACTAAGGTCCGAGATAAACTAGAGAGATCGCAAAGGAAAACATTACTCTACGAGAATGAAGATACAGCACGAAATGATGCACGCCGCCTTCAATCGGACAACTGACCAAAATATAAACAAATTGGAAAACACTTAAGGGAGTACAGGGACCATAAGAAGGACATGAGCAAAAATGACAGTGGACGGAGCAACGATGTTTTGGACTCGGACACGACCAGGGTTGGGGAGTAACGAAATACATGTAATGGGAATGCGTATTTAAAATACAAAATATAAGTAACTGTATTCCACTACAGTTACAATTGAAATAATTGGTATTTAGAATACAATTACATTCAAAAAGTATTTTGATTACTGAAGAGATTACTTTGCATTTTATTGTCATTTGTTTAATTTAATATTTAGTCCTTTCAGATGGAAAACATTTATACATATAAATGATGTGATCCAAAGTACATTTGAACAGCGGTGAAACACTTTCTTATGATGTGTTACATTCATATGAGCAGACAGAGAAGTTTGAAGTACGTTTGGAGCAGAAGAAATAGAAATAAACCTTGTGTAAATTGTTAGATTTACGCTAAGCTAAAATGCTATTTCTAGCCATTTTACATGCACATGTTAACAGGCACGATAATATTTTTTTAGCAAGAAAATTCACGTTGGATCATCATTTCTTTTTTTCTAGTAAGACCTTTGATATTAGGGCAAAAATCATATTCTTGATAATTTTTGTAATGTTTTCCTGTAAAAATATCTAAAAATCCTTAAAACAAGATACATTTGATTTATCTTGTTTTAGAAACAACACTGCATAAGATATTTTGGTTTTTCAGAGAATGTATTTTTAATGTGTATTTTGTCTTACTGTACTGGCAGAGATTTTATAGTCAAATCAAGTGAAAAAATCTACCAGTGCTGAAGAAGTAATCCAAAGTATTTAGAATACAATACTGACCTTGAGTAATCTAACGGAATATGTTACAAATTAAATTTTACAGCATGTATTCTGTAATCTGTAGTGGAATACATTTCAAATTGTAACCCTCCCAACCCTGGACATGACCAGCCTGCTTACTAACTGGGACATTGGATTCAGCTGGTAACACTTGTGATAAACAGTGAATCGCCAGTGTGCTCTGCAGCTGATCTCAGTAAGTTGTTATATTTGGCAACTTTGTTAACTTTTCTTACATTGTTGTCATCTTATTTTGTGCATTGTTTTGTTCTGTAAATGGATTTTTGACCAGCTACTCACTAAGTTTGGAAGATCGCAGCTATCTGTTAAGTAAAATGGTGGGATTCTCAATCAATAATATTATATGCTATGGCAAAAATCCAAATATAACATCAGTGGTTCTCAACCTTTTTTACTCCAAGGCACCCCATTGTCTGAGAAAATATTCTAAGGCTATTAGATATTTATGTAATAATATATATCTATTATAAGATATTTCCTTAAAACTTGAGATTCCAGAAATGTCTAGAACTGTATATTCTTCATCAGTGTTGGGGGTAACGCTATAAAAGTGATTTACAATAATCAGAGCTCTACAGTGTGAGGGTTTAACTCATTCATTTGCAAGTGAAAATTACTGCTCGCAAATACATAAAGTTATTTAGTCGCACCGGAGCGAGTAACAGCTGATCTAATGGCCAAAGTTATAAATTTATTAATGCAGCCTAACATCAGGATAAAAACTCCCTATTGCATCTTCAACTAAAATACCAAATACTTTTAAAAGAGGCATGTTAGTTATTTTTGCATTAAAAGTGCCGTTTTTTCACTCTCACATGGCTGCTAGCGCTGTCCTCTCCCTCCCTCTCTTTCATGCTTATGCTGAGACAGAGGGAGAGATATGCCACATGAAGATGGTTTAAGCAGAGTTTCTTGCTTGTTTTTTTTATGTGTCAGAATTATAGAACCACTCATTCAGGTTTTATGCTGAGGAGCCGATATAAGGTCCGGCCATTTCAGCGGATAGTTCAGCATTGTGGCAGGAGGGACACAACATCTTGTTCCCTCCATCAGGGAACGGAGGTTACACAAGTAACCATGACGTTCCCTATCTGTCACTCACTCGACGTTGTGTCGACGTAGTGACACTAGGGGTCCCTATACGAAACGCCACAACTGGCTGAACTGTGTTACGTGAACTGACGGTGTGTGGTGGGCAGACTGCTGTGTGCCTCATAGCCAGCACACCAGGTCGACACGTAACCTCCCCCAACATAGTTATGAGTGTCGAACGGCCCTTTTTGGGGACAAGTCGACTACCCAAAAGATAGAGACAGGCTTAACCCAGTCGTGGCCTCTTTTCCCCTTGTTTTTTCCACTCCCTAAAAAAGAAGGGGGATTATCCAACTGGGCCGCCAGGTCTAGTCGGGGGGTGTCCCTCCCAAGGGGAAGACACCGCGGAGACCACACCTCGCCCAAAGAGAGGGGGGATATTTAAGTGGAAGAATACGTCACATGGTCTTTCCAACCATGTGGAGAGTCTTCAAGGTAGATCCTGCCCAATGGGGGAGGAGTTACTACAATCATGGAGACTGGGGCAGAGGGGCTCTGCCCAAGGAAGACGCAGTTTGCCAACAGGGAAATTAACTAGTGGAAGATATATATCGCATGGGGTTAGCCTTACAGGGAACCGCAACATGAAGAGCACCTACCCCAGAACAGGACTCTTAATTAGCACGTGTACTGGGCTGGCAGCGAGTCTCTCTGAAAACTTGACTGCCACAGGGCTCGGAGGAAGTCAACCAGGGAACAAAGTTTGTGAACACTACTGGGAATTAATGGAGCACGTCCTCAGCTCCAAGGGAGGTGGAAAGCTCTATGTGCATGCGATACACCCGGCCAGCTATCCCAGGCTTATCAGCTTGTGTTGCGTGCCATTACCTGGGACGAAACCGGTTCCACCCGTCTTTTTTTTCTGAGGTTGTAGAACCTTGCACAGGTGTTGGGTGTTGCCCAGCCTGCTGCTCTGCAAATGTCTATTAGAGAGGCACCCCTGGCCAGGGCCCAGGGAGCCGCTACACCCCTGGTAGAATGGGCTCGTAGCCCTACCGGGGCGGCATGTCCTAGGCGACATATGCCATAGTCATGGCGTCAATGAGCCAGTGGGCAATCCTCTGCTTGGAGACAGTGCTTCCTTTCCGCTGTGCACCAAAGCAGACAAAGAGCTGCTCAGAGATTCTAAAGCTCTGTGTGCGATCCAAATAGATGCGTAAAGCACGCACCGGACACAGCAACGACAGGGCTGGGTCTGCCTCCTCCTGGGGCAGCGCTTGCAGGTTCACCACCTGGTCCCAAAAGGGGTGGTGGGAACCATGGGCACATAGCCCAATCAGGGTCTCAGGATCACATGAGAGTAACCTGGACCGAACTCCAGGCATGGTTCGCTGACAGAGAACGCTTGCAGGTCACCTACCCTCTTGATGGAAGTGAGCACAGTCAGAAGGGCAGTCTTCAAGGAGAGTGCCTTAAGCTCGGCTGACTGCAAAGGCTCAAAGGGGGCTCTCTGTAGACCCTGAAGAACTACAGAGAGGTCCGATGAGGGAACAAGGCGTGGTCTGGAGGGATTCAGCCTCCTGGCACCTCTTAGGAACCTGATGATCAGGTCATGCTTCCCTAAGGACTTACCATCGACTGCGTCATGGTGTGCTGCTACGGCGGCAATGTACACCTTCAAGGTGGAAGGGGACAGCCTCCCTTCCAACCTCTCCTGCAGGAAGGAAAGCACTGATCTGACTGCGCATCTCTGGGGGTCTTCCCGATGGGAAGAACACCACTTAGCGAACAGACGCCACTTAAAGGCATACAGGCGGCTTGTAGAGGGGGCCCTAGCCTGTGTGATCGTGTCTACCTTCCGCATCCCGTCCAGGGGCCAGACATGGAGATTCCAGAGGTCTGGGCGCGGGTGCCAGATGGTGCCCCGTCCCTGAGAAAGAAGGTCCTTCCTCAGGGGAATTCGCCAGGGGGGAGCTGTCGCGAGGAGCATGAGGTCCGAGTACTGTGTCTGGGTGGGCTAGTAGGGTGCTACCAAGACGACCTGCTCCTCATCCTCCCTGACCTTGCACAGGGTCTGTGCAAGCAGGCTCACTGGGGGAAACGCATATTTGCGCATATTTGCGACTTGAAGTGCTGCTGACTCCAGAGGAGGAGATGGCGGGCGAGTTGTGACATACAACGAGAGCACAGACCGCCTTGGTGGTTGACATATGCTACTGTTGTCGTGTTGTTTGTCCAAACTAACACGTGCTTGCCCTGGATCAACGGCCGAAACCTCCGCAGGGCGAGTAGAATTGCCAACAACTCGAGGCAGTTGATGTGCCAATGCTGTCGTGGGCCCGTCCAGAGGCCGGCGGCTGTGTGCCCATTGCAAACAGCGCCCCAGCCCATGTTGGAGGCGTCTGTCGTGACCATGAAGCGCCTGGAGACCAGTTCTAGAGGAACACCTGCTTGTAGAAATGAGAGGTCGGTCCAAGGACTGAAAAGACGGTGACAAACCGACGTGATGGCCACGTGATGTGTCCCGTGGTGCCATGCCCATCTCGTGACTCGAATCTGGAGCCAGTACTGAAGCGGCCTCCCACGACTTCGTCAGCTCCTCATGCACTTCCAGGAAAAATGGCACTGGAGCGGAGCGCGGCTGCTTTGAGCGACACCACAAGCCCAGAAACCAATCATCAAGCCACAATGGTTCAGGGGATAGTAGAGGGTTCCACTCTAACCCGATGCTTGCAGCCGCCCGGGAAAGCATGTCCACCATTTCGGCATCGGCCTGTGACTGGGTGATTGTCCCCGAAGGGGGAAGCCCAGCTGAGGCTTCTGCGTCCGACTGGACAAGCCCGCTCTCCGCTGCTGTGCTCAAAAGCTCATCATCTTTGCGGGCTCCGAACAAGAAGCCAGACTCGCCGTGAGATGAGCCGGCGAACTCATCCGGAAGCCCGATTGGGGCAGACGAGCGTGCTGGGGAATGGGAGGTCCGCGGGGGGATACCCGGCAGAGATGATCCCATTGGGGTCCCCAAATCGCCCTCAGTGCTAGCCGTGCTGGCCTCATACCCGTAGGTAGAAGGACCAAGGCGGGGAGCCACTGGGGTGGCTTGCATTCTTACGAAAGCAAGCCGCGACCGCAACGTTGCCATGGTCATATTCTCGCAATGAGAACATGAACATTCACAAATGCTGCCTCCATGTGGGTCGCGCCCAGACATGAAAGACAGCGATCATGACCATCCGAAGTTGAGAGATAACGACCACAACCAGGAATAACACACAATCGGAAAGGCATCTTGTGAAAACCTCTTAAAATGGTATACCTTGTTGATGCTTTATAACGAGACCGTTAAGCAGCTGCATGGCTCTGAATCAATGTGTAATAGACCAGTAGAAATGTCAACCGCTAGAAATGTATCAAGTATCATGCCTATCGCGGTTATGCAAAATCCATGGCAATGCACATTCCAAAAAATCATTGTATTCATAATTTTTATTTCTCATGGCCATCATGATAGTGCTCTCTTGCGTGCATGCACATAGTGTGAGGAGAGAGAGCGTGCATCCATGGCAGTGAGATACTGTATGTGTACTTATATATAAGAGGAGGGGGCTTCAGGGTAAAAAGGTTGGGAACCACTGGTCTGGCGCATATTTTCATAGAAAAACAATATATATATATATATATAAACAGCATATACAGATGCAGTCTTTGTGGTAGTTTATGTCATATAAAATATATTAACATTGTATAACTTTCATGAATAACCCATTAAGCATTATTGAGTTATACAACACTTAATAGACAGTTAAAACTGAAAATACATTAATGTAGTTATGAATGTCATGAAAGTTTGATGTGAAATATTTAAATGTTGATGAACTAGCTACTAATCTATTAAGAATTAAGACTACCTACAGTATGTTTGTTAATGGTAAATTGAAATATAAAGTGTCATCAATATATTATTAGTTTATTAGTGGCATAAGGAGATTCGTCAGTTCATCAGTTAGTTTGGTGTTGCCTGTAAGGTTAAAAAATTGAAAAAGGTTTACCAGAGAAGGTGTCCTTTGTCATGTACGAAGAATCTTTTGTTAAGGAATTCTGTTGTAATATTTAATGCATGCATGCTCTGTTGTGACACATTACCAGTATTTCAAACTGAACTCCAACTGTGCCCTAAATACCGCATTCACAAAAGGAACCACCGTAGTGACGTCATCTGTTATCGACCATTTTTTCCTGATGTACAGTAATTTGCAAGCACGTTTCAATAGCAACAACAACAAAATCAACAACACTGACGGAGGAAGCCGGAATCGGAGCTACACTTTTGTTAGTTTAGGTCTGTTTTATACAAACTATGGCTGCATCGGAAAACGTAGGTTGCTGCCCTATCAGTTAATGGGTTGCACAGTGTTTTTGGATGAATGGAACTATATGAACAGTTTAAAAAGCACCTTATTTCATCCTATCTTCATCCATTCTTATACAGCCTCAGAAGGAAGCATTTTCTAGTTTTTGGATGCAGCTTGTGTCTTTAGGTTACAGTTTAAACTGGGCACGTTAAGCATCTATGCGATGCTCCGTGTTGCGGCCAGAGGAAGAAGAGAGACGAGGTGGCGAAAGCATTGGATTCTGTTAAGGAAATTGGAAAATTAGTGCAATCCTCTGTGTAGCGGACTAGCAACTAGTTTGTTTACTAACAGTGGCTGTGGAGCTCCTCTCCTTTCTCAGTGCAGGCTTTTGACCAATCAGCTATGTTTAGAGGTTCAGAGAGAGAAAGAGGCAGGGAGCCTTGTGGTGGCTGCAGTGTGCATGCTCCAGTCAATTTATGAATAGGTCCTGGCACAAGTTTTCTCACCAAAGATGAGACAAGTGCCATGCTTTTTTTGGTTGCCAAGCAAACTTCTGCTAAGAGAAAGTTGCAAATCTTTGAAATGCCTCTCTTTAAGATGCGTCTCGGGTGATCCGATCACATGTGATCAGGTGACACATTGCTGTTTACACCTAGTCGCTTAAATGAGTCTTCTGTGACAATGTGATCGGATTGATGTATGTCATAACGCAACAGACAATCACTATTTTAGTGTGTTACTGCATGACATTAAAGCCGAACAAAGTTAGAAAAGACAAAGAAAGCCCTCAAAATAAAACCAACCATGTAAGTAAGACCCCATTTCTGATCTTAATATGGTATTAAGATCAGTGTCTGGTGATCCAGTCACAAGTGGACAGCGCTAAAAACAGGTGTAAACGGGATCACTCAAACCACATTCTGAGACATTCTTAAACACATTTGACCATTGCATCTGTATTGTTAATGCTAACACATCCTGATGCATCTCAGACAACAGGACTGTCTACTCATCTATCAATCGACCATTGCTCGAAAACAATGATTTCAAACTTTGCCGGTTTGTGGCTTTAAAGGGGAACTATTATGCAAAATTCACTTTTACATGGTTTGAACATAAATGTGAGTCGGCAGTGTGTGTACACAACCACCCTACAATGTTAAAAGTCCACCCACTCCTCTTACTTATATTTCTTTTAATCAAAAACAGTGTCTCAAAATGACTGGTTTTCATATCCGCTCTAAAGTGACATCACTTTAGAGCAGGCCCCGCCCACGACTGGTGACGGACTCCACCCTATTATCATAGATCCTCCCCTGAGTGATCGACACACAGTCCGCCATTTTTTTCCACGCTGGAGCAGCTACAGCGAGAAGAATAATGTCTCAACTTCGTAAGCATCATAAGTGTTCTGTTGTTGGCTGTAAAAGTGAACATAAGAGTCTTCATGTACTCCGGGCATCAGAGCCACTGAAGACGCAGTGGACAAGTTTTGTTTTTGAAGAAAATGTGCTCCAAAACATACCAAAATTTGTGTATGATTGTGCAAATCATTTTACACCGGACTGCTTTGTGAATGAGGGTCAATATAAAGCAGGATTTTCAAAAAATTTGACTCTCGTGTTCCAGCTTTATATCCTGAAGATGTAAGTATCGCACTTTATATTTTGTGAATGTTTGCAAATCGCCTTTCCGAATGTGCTTGTTAGCTGATTCCACGGCTAATGCAGCTAAAGTTACCATTGTCTCTGACTGTATTCACGGAGAACAGAGCTATGTCGTTATAGCTTGTTTGCACATGACGTCACGTCACTGCGTTGCTGTGGCGTGAAATGCAGATGGATGGCAGGAAGTGATTTTCTACATAAGAAGGACTAACACAAACTCAAAATGCCTATCTTTTGCGTCATTTACGGTTGCTCATACATATATGGCTGAACTCCGGTATTTACAATGTCAGTCATATTGGTTCTGATTTGTTGTTGCTATAGTATCCGAAGCACGAGCTGTAAAGGCACAGCCTCTTCCAGAAAGGGGGCGTGGAGCAGCAGCTCATTTGCATTTAAAGAGACATACACGAAAACAGCGTGTTTTTGATTCCACCCAAAAAGAGGCATTTACAACATGGTATAATAAATGATCCAATTATGGGGACACCTGATACTTATATTACATCTTGTAAAAAGGGGCATAATAGGTCTCCTTTAAAAAAAAAAAAAACATCCAATTGAAAAATTTGGGAAAGCCCACACATAAACTGTTCATGGATACAAGTTCACACGGTATCCCTGATTTTCAACAATGTGCATCCTAAATTCAGATAAGATTGGTGCTCGACTAAAATAAGAGCATTCTGCTCAAAGTCATTGTGATGGGATCAAATTAAATAGCGCATTTGTGAGCATATAATATTTTTTCAATAAATGTCCTTTTTTGCTAGTCTGGGAAATTTTACATTTCTGTGTGTTTGTGTCACCTTTTTCTCTTTGCTTCCCTTTTGTGACATGGGACATTTCTTTCCTGTGCTTTAGCAGAGTAAAAACTAGGGAAAAAAGCAAAGCGGTCCTAAAAACTAGAACATTCGCACACGTCACGCCAATGCCAACTGACTTTTCCATTATGTACATTCTAATTGCAGCACTACACTGCAGAAACAGTAACAATGCCAACTGGCCCCAGATTGGCACGAAAATGGCATGGTTTTGCAACTAGAAAAGTTCGACCCAATGGTGGATGCTTTTTTTTAAACACTGATGTAAATGATGTTTGTCAGGGGTAACAGGAGACATACTTTAAGACCAGGTGAAAAAACAGGCCTAAGGGAGTGTAGTCCCTTAGTGTGAAAGTCAGATGCTAGTCTAGACTGCAAGAGATATGTTGCATCCTTGTTTGTGTGAATTAGAATGGTGTCCATCCACCTATTTGGACAACTATGGGGAGGGATAAATAGTTTCTAATATGTGTTATTACCATGTTTGATCAGTATTCCTTTTAGAGCATTATGGATCCATCTGCCTGCACCCACACCTCTGAATAGAAGACCTGCAAAGACCTGCGGGAAAATGAGGGTGGGGGGCCTTAAGACTGAGCAAAAGCTTTTCAGCATAAACAAGTATGTTGTGTGTAAATCAGTTAAGCTAACTGATGTGAGATAAAGATGAGAGAAAGACTAGAGATGGGCAATGAACCTGGTGCCATACAATAACTTTAAAAATACTAGGATGCTACAAATGCTCATATAAGTCATTGTGACATATACAGTATCTAATCAGTGATGGTGGACCAGACAAGTCTCATTGAAATACATTCTGCACAGACATTAATGAACGCTCTCATGACACAGCATTAAATCAACAGCTGCATCTGGCCTGTGGCCTCAGAGATATGGTGAAATGTTAGGAGCTAATGCTATTTTCCTCATATTGCAAATTATAGTGGTCTTTTGAATGCTGCAGGTGCACCTCTATATGCATCTCTTAAAGCATCGACATTGTTAGTCGACCAGTGTCAAGTCGATTAGCAGTCAAGCTATATATATTCATATATTTATCATAAAATAATAATAACAATAATAATAATAATAATAATAATAATAATATATATATATATATATATATATATATATATATATATATATATATATATATATATATATATATATATTTATTTATTTATTTATTTTAAATTTTTTTATTTTTTTTTTATTTGCATATTACATACATAATCTGGAACAAAACAATGATAAATTCAGTAAGAATGACAACGCCATCTGAACTGCAATAAATACATTTTATATCGCTCCAAAAAGAAGACATATATGACATGCAGCAGTCCGCACAAGGATTCTAATGAATCAGTGAATAATTTTTTGGAACCGATTTATTTAAAGGAAGTGTCCGAACAAACTAAATTGGATCAGGATTTTTCAGATTTCTTCAGTTTGGCTGTAAATCTGCATATGCTGCAGTGTGACAAAAACATATAATGATTAGAATTAATAATAAAATAGATTCATTATGCTAAAGTTATTACAGATGGGTGGATTATTAAATTAGCAGAAATACTTTATTAATATAAAATATTGTTATGCACATTGTATCATCAATTAACTTTCAGTTCATGGTCTCAGTAAACATCAGTGTGGGGAATTCTCTTTTCCTTAAAAAGTTGTCAAATTAAGCTAACGTTAAAATATTCAATGGCACTAAAATAGAGTGCAAAGGTGCAGCTGTGGAAAAAAAGTGTGAAGATCAAAGTCATGCGTACAGTTCTCTCTTCCTCAGTGTGCGTTAAGAGCTGTGAAACACTTTGAGGGAATTATTCTATTTAAAAAAAGAAAAGTCACACCCACAGCTGAGGATTTCCTTCTGCAGCATGTGTAAATAAACTGTACAATTTGGTAAGAGGAGGTTAAAAATCTGCTGTTGGTTCTGGTATGGGAATTTACAGTTTTAGCATTTTGATAGCTTCACAGTTATTTGAGTGCCATTCCTTCTCTAAAGTCCTGATACTTAAACTTGTGTATACATATAAGTGCTGTATTACTGTACTATGTCAAATTTTATTGTTGTAGTGAGCAAATATAAATAGCCTGGAGGAGTGAACTGAATGTTTGTTTTAACAGTGTGAAGTACATGCATACACATGAGCAAATCTTTATTCCTTGGGCATATGTGCTTTTGTAACAAATACTGCCTATTAATTTAATGCAGAATCAGTGAAAATGGCTTTTTCAGTACATTGGCTATATGTAGGACCTACTAATGGAGTCCCGTTTCAGTCCCCCCACCCCAAGCAAGGGATGCAATGATATGGATCACGACTCCCTTATGGGGGCATTTTGGAGTATGCAGGCTCATAAACAAACACTAGTCTCTGTCTTTGAAGTGGGCCAATGGAATATGCACAGCTTTTGTTTCTGAAGAGTTGAGGAACACCCATTGTGCTCCAGAATTTATTGTTTACATTCATTGTATCTTCTAGAATTTGCATTGTATAATTTAAAGTCCTTATTCTCCAATTTTTTATTATCATATGAGCTTTAAAAAAAAAAAAAATCCAAGCTGTTACAGAACACAGGTTTCCACTGTCATGGAAAACCTGGAAATATCAGGTAATTTTAGATGTGTGTTATGTTGTTGATGTTAAAAATACTTTCTCCCATCCCAGAAGAATATGTAGAGACAACTAGTAAACCATGGCAGACAGTAATCTATGTGAGAGCAATTTTTATTTAATTCCACTTCAGCTTTTGTGTTTTCCAGGCCTGAAAAAACATGGAAATACTTACAGTACATCTTACAATTCATGGAAATTTCTATTTTTATATACTTTTTTCTATAGTTATACACTGCTCTCATTAGCTAGATATTGCTCTTATGTAGAGTAAAACTTGCTTACAAGCCACAGTGATGCCCGATTTAATATTTTTAATGAATAAGTTGCACTGCTTCACAAATCAGAATGAATTATTCATAGGTGAATTGTTCTGAATCCAGCAATTATTATTATTATTATTATTTAAATCCTTATCCAGTAATCCTGGAAAAGTCATGAAAATTCATTGGTCTCAAAATGTAGGAACCTTGATAGTGCTGTCTCTGAGATGGCTCCTATGGCTTTGGCTTATATGTAATTGTGTTTAACCTTAGTGAGACAGACAAGGCGTGTGCACAGAATAAACACTGTGGTCATGTTAGTTAATCATACCAACATACCTGTTCTGTCAGCACTCAAATTTATAACACTCAAGGTCCTCCATCTCGCTTATCTTAGAGAAGATAAACAAAGTAGCGTCTGGTTTAAGGAAATGTTGAGGCTTTTTTTGCCTTGTGTTGCATTAAAAGGACATGTTTCCCTCTAAAAACATAAATTGTTGCTGGCAGACAATCTTTTGGCTTCCACTTGTGTAATGTTGAAAAAAAATGGATTAAAGCAGCTGAAGTGTGCTTAAGATTAAAGCAGCCTGTATACTCTGGAGATTTCAGCTGGATTCAGACTTGCGGCTCGGAAATGGAAGGATGTCACTTCAGCTAGGTGAATCCAAGCAGCAGTAAGGTGTTCTCCCATTACCCTATGCAGCAGTTCAGTATGTTGCCATAGTAACCTGGCTCCTCAATTAGAGAAATGTCCTCAACCCCCATGGAGAGCAAGCTTTTGGTGTCTTCACACTGCACTTTGAGATTAATAAAGAGGGACAGTTATATTCCTCTGATGAAAAACAAACAAACAAACAAACAAATAGAGAAATCATCTGGTAACACTTTATTTTTCGGCTAGAAAATGTCATATCTGTAGTTTGCCTTTTCTGCAGCCATATTAGGTGCCATGAAGGTTAAACAGCGGTTTAATGAAGCTGTCCACGTGTGCATTTTCAGTCTGGATGACATGAGGACAAGCGGAGGGGATCTGCCAACAGAATGCTGCCTGAATAGAGAGCAGAACATAACCGCTGCGTTGCCAAGGTAACGTGGAACATTATACCACGGTGAAAGAAAGGGAGCAAGGAATGAGGGGGGTGGGTGGAGGTTGTGGGGGTTGATGTCAGGACAGGTAGGAAAGAAATAAAAGATGGTGGTCACTCTCTGCATTTAACTGCCAGTAAATTGTGTGTAATGATAACTACACCAAGAATTTGAGGGAAACCCTGCATCAAGGACATAAAAGAAACGCTGACCTAGTGCACAACACTGCACAGTTTGTCAAAATATGCCCTTTTCTTTTATAAGGAACTGAATATGTCACTGTTTAAGAAGAGCTTGGAAGAGTTTTGTTCTTGTCCTTGAAGTTTGTTGTGAGTTTTTCATTCATGTGATCTGTCTGAAATAGTATACAGTGTTTTTGGTTGACTTTGGTAGTTTTGATCTCACAGGGGTTTTTTGGTTTAATTTTTTGATGAAGACAGATGGCTGTCATGTGACCAGCTTACAGAAGTGAATTGTTCCTCACATTGTTCTGCATATGTGTCGTTGTCATTTTCTTTTTGAATTACAAGCTGAAATTTCAACAATTTGTATTTATTCAAATTAACTCTTTATTTCTTGCCTCATGTTTCCTGATTTTTTTTATTATTTTTTTTTTTTTTTGTCACCCACCAATCCATTAGCCTTGTAAGCAATATGAATCACATCAATATTTCAATGTCAGTCAAAATGGAAATTCATCTCAGAGGCTGAGAAAGTTATTACATTTGATGAAAGGCTACAAATTACAAAAAATAAATAAACATTCTTTGCAAAAAACATGCACTGATAAATCATTCAAAATAACAACAGGAGCATGTATTCAAATGTTAACAGGATCAGTTTTGATTTAATGTTGACTTTAAAAGAAAGAAGGATATGTTTGGAGCATTGATAATGCTTATTATAGCAAGCTGAAAATGGGTACTTTCAGCATACATTACATGGACAGTTCATAAGGCTTTTTAGGGGCTGTTTACACAACAACATTTTCAACTAAAAACGGAAAACTTTTTATGCGTTTTGGCTGTTCGTTTACATGACAACGGCGTTTTGGGGCCTGAAAACGCAAACTTTTGAAAACGGGTTTCAAAGTGCAAGTTTTTGAAAATGATGCCGTTATCGTCTCTGTGAAACATACAAAAATGCGAATTTGTGAAAATGATGACGTAATGCGCACGCGTATTACGTGTTCAGTTTATAGGCATGAACTTCGAGAACTTCGTCCTTACCTCCAGGGTGAACAGACCAAAAATGTGGCGTGCTTTATAGTCCAGGGTCACTTGCAGTAATAAAGCAACCTCATCGTCCGTCCAGACAAAATTGCTCGATGCTTTCGCCATCTTCATTGTTTTTATTCACCGCTCTGTGGAAGAATGCTTATGTGTGCAGGCGCGTAGTGTTTCTTTACAAAGTGACATCGCCAACTATTGGCCTGGCATGCCTAATACAGCGTTTTTATATGTTTTTGTGGATCCGTGTGAACGGGGATCGTTTTGACAATGTTGTCGTCTGTACGCAAAACTTTTCAAAAATGCAAAGGAAAAATGTTTCCATTTTTAGTACATCGTTGTCGTGTAAACGTACCCTTAGACTCTACAGGCTGGCATACACTTATGGTCCATCCCTTCTTCATGCTACAGCAATCAAAGACAAATGGCCCTCATGGTACAGAGTGAAACTTAATTATTTGTAATGTAATCCACTTCACAATTCATTATAGTCCAACCTCTATCATTTCATTGATTGGTAGAAAATCCCACAATCAAGTGATATGGCTCCACTTGGCTGCAGTGCTCCTGTTGGCCTTGTTTTGTGTGCTAATTACATAACCTCCAAGCCAAGTTGGACTTTTACCATTCTCATTCTGAGAATCTTGCATCACAAAATCTCACCAGTGACTGCACTAATAATACAGTGTGTGTCATAGATCTCCTACTGTATGTTTACATGATGTAGGTCATTTAGATTTGGATCAACATTAAACCCGACTGTCTGATTGCTCTGGGCCTGGGAACATAACTCCAGTGTTGACTCAAGATATGGTGCTACCTGCTGTGAGAGTCATAACATTTTATCTCTAGGGTCTCTGAGCTATCATGGACTGAGGAATGACTAGCATTTGGGACCTGAACTGTATGCTATATTGCTATAATGTCATTAAAATAGGCATTTTGGAGTGATTCATTATCATAAGT
Source organism: Myxocyprinus asiaticus (assembly GCF_019703515.2). Taxonomy (NCBI): domain Eukaryota; kingdom Metazoa; phylum Chordata; class Actinopteri; order Cypriniformes; family Catostomidae; genus Myxocyprinus; species Myxocyprinus asiaticus. The sequence goes on along the minus strand of NC_059369.1, from coordinate 27,727,324 downwards.
AACTTTAAATAAATGTCAGTGCTATTAAATAATGTCTTTCAATAGTTTTGACATGAAAATTCAGAAGGTATTCATCTCTGTTAAAACAATGTGTTGAAATGATTGGATTATTTGGGGTCAAGTTTGTGCAGCATGACTATATGAAACAAGTTAAACAGTCTGTTTTCATTTTTAACTGTGTGTGTGTAACAGCTGTGTGATATATGAGATAAGTACCATATTAAATGTTTGTTTACAAAGCCAAGCTGTTCCTTAAATTATGATAAGTGATGTTTAATAACTATAGCTTCATTTCCCGTGGTGCCTGTTTATTGCCTGAATGCAGTGATTTTCTTTTCATTTGTATAAGCCTGTGCAACTAAATTGTCTTTGCTTTCTCTGCCAGGATCCACCAGTATCTTTAGGGAAAAAGGAGTTAAAGAAAAAGATCCTATAGTGCTCCTTATTTTCAGTAATTCATTACCTCAGTCTAATGTTTTTTACATTGTATACTTTTAGTCCCTGATTTATGTACTGATGGCTGCTAGGAGACATGAACAGAGTGTTAAATAAGGGATTAAAGAATCCAAAGAAAACAGGCTACTGATGCTTTGAGGTAATTAATTGTGCAGATTCTTGGCTAAGGCATCATTGGAAAGGGTGTTTTGGTCCTGGATGTTAATGTAGCCGGTGGGTTGAAAATAATCACTACAGGACACAAAACTATTTTTGGGGGGTTTTATTCTGACGGCTGTTGAAAAAAGAGAAGAGTGAGAGAGAGAGAGAGAGAGAGAGTGAGAGAGAGAGAGAGAGAGAGAGAGAGAGAGCGAGAGAGAGAGAAAAACAACAACAACAGCGGTATTTGTAAAAAAAAAACAAAAAACAAAAAATGAAACACAAAAATGAAATATGGTACAATGAAATACGGTAGAGGGTAATGTCAAATGAAAACACAAACAGGGCATTAGCCTACCCATATGCTTCAGCATACATCACCTTAATACATGCTTATATCATTCACAATATTTTATACATTTAAGTACTTGCTTAAATCACTCAAATGATTTATGCATTTAACACATGCTTAAATCACTCACAGTATTTTACTTATTTTTAACCAGGATTTAAGGACATGTATTGCATTTTAAAACAATAGAATTCTCATTACACATGTTCACTTAACTGGAAAACCCTCTGGACTATAAATTATTAAATGAGATATGATTAATACTAAATTTACATACTTAGTCCTGCATGTTCAAAAACAAGGTCAAACTACACACATGCAATCTATATGCAACCTTCAAAAATAACCCATAACAAACACTCCTGAACACATATTTAATGAAATTTATAAGCATTTGTGTAAAATTTGATATTTACCTAAGTAATTCTCAAACAATTAACAAAACCGGGAGCTCCCTTGCACCACGTATGCTTTCACGTTTCTAACACAAGAGAGTTCTGGAAAGACGTTTTGGGTGTCGCAAAACTCTTAAAGGGGCCACGTTCAATTTATGACAAAAGTTCAATTAGTTGAAATTTCTCCACTTGGCCATATTAATTTGTGGGGTTAACTTGAGTTGAGACCTTCAAATTTAATCAGACTTTTGAAGCTCAATTGTTATATTTGGATTTTGAAGTTAGGTAGCAGGATGTTTTTGACATTGCTTGATGATATTCACCAAAATAAGGTGGAAATCTATCCAGAGTCAGTCTAGACACTATATGTTCATACAAACTTTAATAACCAAAAAGAACAAGCCATGAGAGCTATACTTAGTAAATATGACATTTTTAATTGATTGCATATGTGCACTGGCTACCACGTCACATTTTTCTCATTCTTGTCTCATGCAGGACAACAGAGGGTCTTTGACCTCTTAACTTTTGGTCCCTTTTCAAGTGGATCAATCGGTGCATGAATCAGGCTAGTGCCTCCAACTTATGCATGCATGGATGGATGCCATACTGGACTGACAAATATTTGGAGATGTGATATTATCAACTCAGAGCAGAACTTTAGCACACATCCTCTTTCCTAGATTACAGAGTGCATCACACACAAAGTGTGATTGTCAGGCGATCTGATTTGTCTTGGCAGTGTTGAATGGACACAAAAGGGCCAAGCACTTTGACCTCTGACCATGTAATTAGCGAAATGCTCTCGGAAGAGGGCAGTCACATTACCACTGCTAAATATAATCAATCAGCATCATACCTCGTGCCTGAGAAGACTGGACTTCCTTTGTGTGAGTGCATTTTTGTAATTTTTTCACAATTAACCAACATTTACGACACTCTTAGGCTGTTTAAAATGTTGTGTTGGAATAATTAATGGACATTTTAGTTTGAGTAGATGATTGAAGTACTGGTTGTTCTTTTCCATTCAATTACAGTGAATTACAGTTTTTAAGCTTCAAAACAGACCAAGTCTTCTGAAGTCATATGATTATTTTTTTAAGAACAAGCCAAAAATTCTTCCCCCACTGAGCTGTTGAACTGGGAGGAAGGTAAGGACTATTCTAAGGGGCTTGGACAAACAGGGGGCCCAGCAGAACCCCCAAGACTTTTCCTGCACAATTTTGTTACAAATGGCCACTTCGCACTGGTTAGCTAAAATGAAGACTTCTCTTAGTCTTACTTGATAATATAAAATTATCTATTGTGTGGAATCCCCCTTTTGACGTTCAGTGGTTTATTCCAAAAGCACTTTTTAAGTGCTAAATGCACTTTGCAGGACTCATATGAATCCTCACACTGGACGCGTCATAAACCAGGCTGGACTGGACTGTGCGGAGTACGTCCTGGTTACTTGCGTAACCTCCGTTCCCTGATGGAGGGAACGAGACGTTGTGTCGATGTAGTGACACTAGGGGTCACTCTTGGGAGCCCGAAACACCTCTGGTCTTTGATAAAAGGCCAATGAAAATTGACGAGTGGTATTTGCATACCACTCCCCCGGACATACGGGTATAAAAGGAGCTGGTATGCAAACACTCATTCAGGTTTTGTGCTGAGGAGCCGAGACAAGGTCCTGGCCATTTCAGCTGGTAGTTCAGCATTGTGGCAGGAGGGACACAATGTCTCATTCCCTCCATCAGGGAACGGAGGTTATGCAAGTAACCAGGAAGTTCCCTATCTGTCATTCACTGGACGTTGTGTTGATGTATTGACACTAGGGGTCCCTATACGAAATGCCGCAACTGGCTGAACTGTGTTACATGAACTGGCAGTGTGTGATGGGCAGACTGCTGTGTGCCTCGTAGCCAGCACACCAGGCCAACATGTAACCTCCCCCAACACTGTTATGAGTGTCGAACAGCCCTTTGGGGACAAGTCAACTGCCCAAAAGATAGAGACAGGCTAGCCTAGTCGTGGCCTCTTATCCTCTTTTTTTTTCTCTCCCCCCCCCAAAAAAGGAATTAACCAACTGGGGCCACCAGGTCTAGTCAGGGGGGTGTCACTCCCAAGGGGAAGACACCATGTAGACCACACCCCGCCCAGAGAGGGGGGGGGGGTATTTTGAGTGGAAATACGTCACATGGTCTTGCCGAGCTTTGTTCGAGGAGTGTGAGGTCCGAGAACCATGTCTGGGTGGGCCAGTAGGGTGCTACCAGGATGACCTGCTCCTCGTACTCCCTGACCTTGCACAGGGTCTGTGCAAGTAGGCTCACTGGGGAAACGCATATTTGCGAAGTCCAGGGGGCCAGATGTGTGCCAGCGCGTCTATACCGAGAGGTGCCTCGGTCAGGGCGTACCAGAGCGGGCAGTGGGAGGATTTTTGGGAGGTGAACAGGTCTACCTGTGCCTGCCCGAATCGACTCCAAATCAGCTGGACCACTTGAGGGTGGAGTCTCCACTCTCCCCTGAGGGTAACCTGCCGTGACAGCGCATCCGCTGCAGTGTTGAGGTCGCCCAGAATGTGAGTGGCTCACAGCTACTTGAGGTGCTGCTGACTCAAGAGGTGGGCGAGTTGTGACATACAACGGGAGTGCAGACCACCTTGACGGTTGACATATGCTACCGTTGCCATGTTGTTTGTCCGAACTAACACATGCTTGCCCTGGATCAATGGCTAAAACCTCCGCAGGGCAAGCAGAATTGCCAGCAACTCGGGCCCATCCATGAGCCGGCGGCTGTGTGCCTGTTGCTTACAGCGCCCCAGCCCGTTTTGGAGGCGTCTGTCATAACCACGACGTGCCTGGAGACCTGCTCTAGGGGAACGCCTGCCCATAGAAACGTGAGGTCGGTCCAAGGACTGAAGAGGTGGTGACAGATCAGCGTGATGGTCACGCGATGTGTCCCGCAGTGCCATGCCCATCTCGGGACTCGAGTCTGAAGCCAGTGCTGAAGTGGTCTCATATGCATCAACCCAAGCGGAGTGGCCACCGCTGAGGATGCCATATGCTCCAGGAGCCTCTGAAAGAGTTTCAGTGGAACCACTGTCTTCTGTCTGATTGCCTTCAAACAGGTCAACACTGACTGTGCGCACTCGTTCGTGAGGCGCGCCGTCAACGAGACAGAGTCCAACTCCAAACCGAGAAAAGAGATGCTCTGAACTGGGAGGAGCTTGTTCTTTTCCCAGTTGACCTAAAGATCTAAGAAATCTAAAGATCCAGCAGATCTAGGTAAATATCAGTCTCTGCTTGCAACTTTTTCAGATAACGTTAAATCTGCAAAAACCTCCTATTACCAGAACAAGATCAACAGCACCACAGACACTCGCAGCTTGTTTAGAACATTCAACACACTTCTCTGCCCTCCCCCTCCACCACCACACACATCACTGACAGCAGATGTCTTCGCCACATTTTTTACTAATAAGGTTACAACCATCAGCAATACATTCTCAGCACCACACCCTGTCAAACACCTGTCTCCTGTATACAACTCTTCTGTCTCTATGTTCTCTCTTCTGACTGACACTGAGGTCTCTAAACTCCTCCTCTCCAACCACCCCACCACCTGTTCCCTTGACCCCATTCCTTCTCACCTTCTCCAGGCCATTTCTCCATCCATCCTACCTGCACTCACACACATAATTAACACATCTCTACTTACAGGCACTTTTCCAACTACATTTAAGCAGGCTCGAGTAACCCCGCTGCTGAAGAATCCCGCACTTAATCCCACAAAAATAGAACACTACAGACCAGTCTCTCTCATCCCATTCATGGCAAAAACGCTTGAAAGGGCAGTTTTCAATCAAATCTCTGCCTATCTCTCACAGAACAAGCTGCTGGATGACAATCAGTCAGGCTTCAAAAGTGGACACTCCACCGAGACTGCCCTGCTGTCTGTCACTGAGTCGCTGAGACGGGTGAAAGCTGAATCCAGATCACCCGTCCTGATTCTGCTGGACCTTTCTGCAGACTTTGACACAGTCAACCATCAGATCTTACTCTCTACCCTCTCCTCACTGGGCATCACAAGAACTGTGATTGACTGGTTTAATTCCTATCTCTCAGGTAGGTCCTTCAAAGTAGCCTGGAGAGGTGAAGTATCCAAGCCACATCAGCTACTTACTGGGGTACCTCAGGGATCAGTGCTTGGGCCACTTCTCTATATACACAACATCACTGGGACCCATCATTCAGGCACATGGTTTCTCTTACCACTGCTACGCTGATGACACGCAACTCTACTTGTCTTTCCAGCCCAATGACACCACGGTGACTGCTCGAATTTCTGCCTGCCTGGCAGACATCTCAGCCTGGATGAAGGAGCACCACCTGCAACTCAACCCAGCCAAGACTGAACTCCTTGTCTTTCCAGCCAACCTTGCTATTGAACACAACATCACTGTGTAGCTGGGTGCAACTACAGTAACTCCTTCCAAATCAGTCAGAAATCTAGGGGTAACCATCGAAAACAGACTAAATTTCACAGACCACATCTCAAAGTCTGCAAGATCATGTAGATTTACACTCTACAATATCAGGAAGATAAGACCCTTCCTCCCTGAACATGCCACACAACTGCTTGTCCAGTCACTTGTCATAACTAGACTGGACTACTGTAACACTCTCATTGCAGGCCTCCCTACATGTGCAATTAGACCCCTGCAAATGATCCAGAATGCAGCAGCACGTCTGGTCTTTAATGAACCAAAGAGAGCACGTTACACCACTCCTTGTCTCTCTCCACTGGCTGCCGGTTGATGCACGTATCAAATTCAAGGCTTTGATGCTGGCATACAGAACAGTCACTGGGTCTGCTCCAGCATACCTAAAATCATTTATGCAGAGCTACGCACCCACTAGAAGCCTGCGGTCAGCTATGGAAAGTCGTCTTGTTGTACCAACACAAAGAGGCACCAAAACGCTTTCCCGGACTTTTAGCTTCATCATACCACATTGGTGGAACGACCTTCCCAACTCCATCCGTGAAGCTGACTCACTCTCTGTCTTCAAAAAATGCCCTTGGCGATGAGCAGACGGGGTGTGGGATCTTGAGCTGCGCCGGGGCAGGATGTGCCGGATAGACTCCATCTGCTGCTTCACCGCTGAGAACTGATGGGCACAGTCCTCAGCGGTGTCGCTGAACAGGCCAAACTGGGAAATGGGGGCAGCAAGGAACCGTGCCTTGTTGGCCTCTCCCATCTCGACCAGGTTGAGCCAAAGGTGCACTCCTGGACCACCAAGGTGAACATCGCCCGCCCGAGAGACCGCGCCGTGACCTTCGTCGCCCAGAGAGCGAGGTCGGTCGCCGAGCACAACTTCTGCATCAATCCTGGGGCGGAACTACCCTCGTGCAGTTCCTTTAGCGCCTTGGATTGGTGGATTACAGGAGAGCCATGGCGTGCAGGGCGGAGGCGGCTTGTCCAGTGGCACCGTAGGCTTTGGCAGTCAGGGACAACATAAACCTACAGGCCTTGGACGGGAGCTTTGTGCACCCACGCTAGGTGTCGGCACTCTGCGGGCATAGGTGCACCGCGAGCACCTTATCCACCGGGGGTATTGCCGAATAGCCCTTGGCCGCCCCACCATCGAGGGTAGTGAGGGCGAGGGAGCTGACAGATCGGGACCGAGCAGTAAAAGGTGCCTCCCGCGACCTTGTCAGCTCCTCGTGCACTTCCGGGAAGAAAGGAACTGGGGCAGGGCATGGCTGTGAGTGGCGCCGCAAGCCCAGGAACCAATCATCGGGACGCGAGGGTTCAGGGGAGAGCGAAGGGTTTCACTCTAGCCCGACACTCACGGCTGCCCGGTAAAGCATGTCCGTCATCTCCGTGTCAGCCTGTGACTGGGCGACTGCACCCGAAGGGAGGAGCCCAGCTGAGGCTTCCGCATCAGACTGGATGAGCCTGCTCTCCGTTGCTGCACTCAAAAGCTCATCACCTTCAGGGGCTCCAAATAAGAGGTCAAACTCGCCATGAGACGAGCTCTTTTAGAGAAATATACTTGTAAGGGAGTTTGAGGAAAGGAGGTGGCGAGAAGCAAGGTTTCCCAGTTCAGGTGGGTGTTTTAATTTGTCCAGTTTAAAGTTTACAGTTTTCCAGGAAAAATATTGACTTTCCCACATACAACTTCACAATAGCTTCCGTGGTAATATGGCTTTTCTTGTGCCGGTCTCTCTCTCCCCGTCTACTGGCGGTGTGGCTCTTTTATGCCGCTCTCCCCATGCTCACTGAAATTAGAGACAGGTGTTAGACATAATTTAGCTCAGTAGTAAGCGCCCTTACCGCTTTCTCTCTCTCCGGAGAGATGTTTGACCACACCCCCGCTGCCACAATACTCTTTTATTTCTGCCGAAGTGCCCAGGGGCGTTCTCTGCAGTGCACCAGTGCAGAGGGGGGAGAAGCCGCTGAAACGCGCCGTCAGATCCAGCAGAGGTGAATGCTCACTGAGCTGAATTCCCATGGCTGTTCAACGACCGTTCGGCTCCGAAGAGAAAATCTGAATGAGTGGTTGAATACCAGCTCCTTTTATACCCGTTTGTCCGGGGAGTGGTATGCAAATACCACTCGCCAATTTTCATTGGCCTTTTATCAAAGACCAGAGGTGTTCGGGCTCCCAAGAGTGACCCCTAGTGTCACTACATCGACACAACGTCGAGTGAGTGACAGATAGGGAACTAAGCAGCATGGTACAGACCACAAAACCTGAATTAAACTGTGAATTTTCTACTTTGAAGCACTATGGAAATTGTCAAACATCTCATAAGGCCAGACAGACCCAACATTATAAAAAGCAAAAATATTATGTGTGTCATTACTGTATCACCAACTGTAGTAACAGGTATGATTTGACGAAAATATAATAGATTCATATTAAAACTATTAAAGGGGAAGGAGAGGTCTACTTAATTTTATTATATAACAAAGATTTTAAATGTGTATTTTAATTACAGATTTTAATTGTTTAGGCTACTGTTTTGTTCATTAACAAAATGTTATAGTTTGTTTTATAGAAATGTGACGAGGAGGAGGGCATGGCCGGACCGTGATGGAGCATGGCCGGTGCTAAATCAACTGATCAGCAGGAGAGCAAGATAAAGGGCAGTTGGAGACGCCGATTCGAGAAAGAGAGAGAGAGAGACGCATGCGGGCTTTCCCCGGCCTGAGACAGGCGATGGAGGAGTGTGACGAGGAGGAGGGCGGGGCCGGCCTGTGAGGACACATGGCCGGCCCTGAATCGGGCTAATCAGCTGGGAGGGGGATAAAGACTAGCCGGAGTCGCCAATTTGAGAGAGAGAGAGAGGCACGCGGCTGTGCTGCATGTGTGTTCATGTTTCTTTTATGTTTTTATGTTGATTTTCTGATAAAACTTTACGTTGGCTGTTCAGCCGGTTCCTGCCTCCTCCTTGCCTGTCATTGAACTGTTACAAGAAACCATTAACTTATTCAATAATGATGAGCCATCCATGGCAAAAGCTATGGTAATTCTTACAAATGAAAAAAGTAAAATCAAGGGCTTTAAAGTGTGAACCTCTTTGAATTATGGGCCAAACAATACATTTTTCACCTGTATAAAATCTTTTCTGTTTTAATGCTCTTGTTGGGGGAAAATGTGAGACTTGTGTCTCTGCAGAACAAAAATAGGTGTTTTCCAATCAGTGGGAGTTTTCAATCCAGGATGGGTGTTTTTCAACCGCTTTACATGGTTTGCCCACTTCACTGAGGTTCCTTTCTTTCACTGGATAGTTCAAAATGTTGGTTTTGTTTGCCTTCAGATATTTCAAGAGATGACTAAATAACCCTAGAACGCATTTGTAACTTCATCCCTCTTTAAGATGTGGGTTAAAAAAAAGACCCAGGTGAAATCTAGATGTTTATTCTTTATAAAACTACTTATTTTTCAAGGTAAATTAACTCTAATGATAATTTTATAAGTCATTTACATTTTAAATAGTTTATATATATATATATTATTCAATTCTGAAGACCTTCAAAAACATTTAAAATGAAGTATACACTTTTAGGTTAGAGTCTCAAAAAGCCAGTATAACTTCCATATTTGCAATTTTCATACTGGTGATAAAATATGAAATATCTCAACAACTCTACCCACACAAACACATTCAGTACATAGAAGTACAATGGACTAGTATACAATTTTTACAAAAGAAAGTTCACATGATAGAAGACACCTTAGTTGAGGAATACCTGAAGAGGCAGGTCAAAAACACCACCTCATTTAAAAATTATGTCTTAAAGGAACAGTTCACCCAAAAATGAAAATTCTCTCATCATTTACTCTCCCTCATGCATCCCAGATGTGTATGACTTTCTTTCTTCTGCTGAACACAAACAAAGATTTTAAGAAGAATATCTCTGCTCTGTAGGTCCATAGAATGCAAGTGAATTGTGACCAAAACTTTGAAGATCCAAAAAGCACATAAAGGCAGCATAAAAGTAATCCATAAGACCCCAGTGTTTTATTCCATGTCTAGAGGGAAAACAATAGGTGTGGGTGGAAAATGGATAAATATTTAAGTCCTTTTTGACTATAAATCTCCACTTTCACTTCCACATTCTTCTTTTTCTTTCTTTCTTTTTTTTTTTTTTTTTTGGAAATTGGCAAGCATACTGGTTGGGGCTGGTAAAAGGTGGAGATTTATAGTATAAAAATGACTTAAATATTGATCTGTTTCTCACCCACACCTATCATATTGCTTCAGGATCATGGATTTAACCACTGGAGTCATATGGATTAATTTTACGCTGCCTTTATGTACCTTTTGGACCCTCAAATTTCTGACCACCATTTACTTGCACTTCATGGACCAACAGAGCTGAGATATTGTTCTAAAAATCTTCATTTGCGTTCTGCAGAAGAAAGAAAGTCATCTGGGATAGCATGAGGGTGAGTAAATGATGAGAGTTTTCATTTTTGGGTGAACTCTCCCTTTAAAAACTAGACACTGACACTGACCCACATATGCGTTCTAGGGTTGAATCAACATTTAAAGCAAAAAAAAAAAAAAAAAAAAAATCCAATATATTAACATTAGAAACACAGTCACAAATATTTTAATGAAATTTTCAAACTCAACGTTTTTCAGTTTCTCTAATTGAATGAGCAATCATGATTATGTTCATGATTTTTATTCGTTAATGAAAAAAAATTTGTTATGGGTTTCGATAAGATAGGAGGCCCAGTGTTACGAACACTCCCCTCAATAACCACCAGAGTGCACTGTCACCCGAGTATTAACTGTACGAACTACGATTCCTATTATCCTCAGCGGGACTGATTACAATGCACCTGTAACCCATTTCATGGACTATTTAAGCACTGTAAACACAGGGCTCAGTGAAGTCTTGTTTTTCTGAGCGTTTTTCTATTCTAGTCTGCCTGTGTTTGAACTATTGCCTGTTATCATCGTCTTGATTTTCTGCTGCCTGCCTTTTGACCTTCATCTGTTCCTGGAATACTCTTTGTCATTGTTTTCTGCCTGCCTCGACCCTCTGCCTGTTTTGTGACCACGATTATTGGATTTGCCTATGGCGCTGTATATTTTGGATACTGACCTCTGCCTGTTGTATATTCTCTGTGACCTTACAAGTAAAGCTGCAAATTAATCTACCTTCTGGTTCTCCTGAGTCTGTGTTACAGAAGACTTCGCCACTTACTGATCCAACAGCTATTTTTCAGCTCTCCAAAGAACTCTCCGCTCAGGCTGGTATATAGGGGATGGCGGGGGAAGTTGTCAAGCCGGTTCTCGCCTCCTCCTTTCCCCTCGAACCCCCTTACACTCTCCATGTAACCTCATGCATTGATGTGCTGATAACAATTTCCTTCGCAAATAAGTCATTTACCACTCATGCCATGCTTTATGCTTGATGAAGAATTAGCCAGAGAATTTGAGATACCACTAATGCCCTGTGAATCTTCCTGGGCAGTGGCAGCACTAGATGGATGTCCTCTGGGGACCGGCCATGTTCAATTCACCACCACAGACATCACCCTTCAAGTGGGCATCATACACACTGAACTCACACGCCTCTATATCATTCGCTCACCACACAATCCTGTCATTCTCGGACTACCCTGGCTTCAGCAACATAACCCACAGATCTCTTGGAGAGAGAAACAGATATCACAATGGGATTCCACATGCTTCTCCAACTGCCTGAGGTCAGTAATTCCTATATCTGTTGGAGCTGCATCAGTCACAGAGAAAATTGCTGAGGTACCCAAATTACCAAATGAATATGCAGATCTGGTGGAAGCCTTCAGTAAGACCAAAGCATCAGAACATCCCCCTCACTGTTCCAGTGACTGTGCTATTGAACTTATCGGGCACGACACCACCACGAGGCAGGATTTTTCCTTTATATGAACATGAAGCCAAGGCCCTGAAAAGTTACATTGAGGAGGAGCTGGCCAAGGGTTTCATATGACCATCTACTTCACCTGCAGCTGGATTCTTCTTCGTGGGCAAGAAGGATGGTAGTCTCCGACCTTGTATCAATTATCGTGCTCTCAAGGATATTACTGTGAAATTTTGTTACCCTTTATCATTTGTCCCAGCAGCAATGGAACAGCTACGAACCGCCAAGTATTTCACTAAACTGGATCTGTGCAGCGCATAAAACCTCATTCACATCAGAGAGGGGGACTAATGGAAGACAGCATTTTCCACCAGCACGGGGCACTATGAATACTTGGTCATGCCCTTTGGCCTTGCCAATAGTCCTTCAGTGTTTCAGTCCTTCATCAACGATGTCTTCAGAGATATGTTAAACCGATGGGTGATTGTATACATCGATGACATTCTAATTTATTCCAATACCCTGGAAGAACACATCGGATATGTCAGAGCCATTCTCCAGTGTCTAATCTCACACCAGCTCTATGCAAAGGCAGAGAAATGTGAGTTTTATCAGACATCTGTGTCATTCTTGGGCTACATCATTAGTTCTGAGGTGGACGCCATGGATGACAACAACGTGCGGGCGGTCTTAAACTGGCCTCAACCATCTTCTCTGAAGGATCTACAACGTTTTCTAGGGTTCGCTAACTTCTACAGACGGTTCATCAGGAATTTCAGCACGATTGCTGCACCCCTTACGTCCATGCAAAGAGGAGGGGGCACCAAACTATGTTGGTCTGCATCAGCATTACAAGCCTTTAAGGACCTCAAAGCCCGCTTCACCTCCGCTCCCATTCTGCATTATCCGAATCCAGACGATCAATTCCTAGTCGAGGTGGATGTGTCGAACACCGGGATCGGAACAATTCTCTCACAACGCCATGGGTCACCTCCGAAACTCTACCCCTGTGCCTTCTATTCCTGAAAACTCTCCACGGCAGAACAAAACTACGATGTGGGGAACCGAGAATAACTCGCCATGAAAGCAGCCCTGGAGGAATGGTGACATTGGCTGGAGGGGGCAAATCATCCATTTCTCGTGTTGACAGATCATCGGAACCTTGAATATCTGTGCTCAGCAAAGAGATTGAATCCATGGCAGGCCAGGTGGGCACAATTGTTTTTACAAGATTTGACTTCAAGATCACATATAGCCCTGGCACCAAGAATGTTAAAGCTGATGCCTTCTCTTGTCAATTTGAAGCTCAGAATCAGAAACAGACATCAGAACCCATAATCCCCACATCTCTAATTGTAGCCCCAGTCCAATGGGACATCATGACAGAAATTACCCAGGCCCAGTCTTAAGATCCAGTTCCTCACGACTGCCCTGAAGGCAAAACCTATGTGCCACAATCATTACGGGAGAAGGTTTTATGGGGGTCCATACCACCACTAGTTCCGGGCACCCAGGCATCACGGCTACACTCCAACTGCTCCGGAACCAATTTTGGTGGAGAACCATGCAGGCAGACACCATTTCTTATGTCAACCAATGCTCCACTTGTGCAGTAGTCAAATCTTCCAGACTACTCCCGGCAGGCCTGCTTCAACCACTTCCCATCCCGCAGTGCCCATGGTCTCACATTGCCATTGACTTTATCACCGATCTTCCAGTCTCTCAAGTTAACACCACAATCTTAAGAGTAATCGATCGTTTTTCCAAAGCTTGTCGATTAATCCCTCTACCCAAGCTCCCCACAGCCTTCGAGACATCAGAACATCTATTGCATCAAGTATTTCAGTTCTACAGGTTACCTGAAGACATCGTATCCAACCGGGGTCCACAATTCACTGCTCGGGTCTGGACGGCCTTCTTCTGTCAACTAAATGTCAACATCAGCCTCACCTCTGGGTACCATCCTCAATCAAATGGGCAAACCAAACATCTGAATCAAGAAATCACTCGTTTTCTCAGGATGTATTGCCATCAAATCCAAACCGACTGGAGCTGGTACCTGCTGTGGGAAGAATACACACAAAACTCACTACAGAAACAATCCACGGGCATGACTCCATTCCAGTGTGTGCTGGGATTTCAACCACCCTTGTTCCCCTGGTCAGGAGAACCCACGGAATTGCCAGCCATCAAAGACTTGCTCCGGCGGAGCAAGGAAGTGTGGAACCAGGCGCATGTCCATCTACAGCGAGCTGTGAGGAGACAGAAAGAGCAGGCCAATCGGCATCGTCGCCCGAGTCCCCAGTATGCACCATGACAATGGGTCTGGCTCTCCACTCACGACCTATGCATTAGTCTGCCCTGCAAAAAAACTCAATCCCAGGTACACTATATTGCCAAAAGTATTCGCTCACCTGCCTTTAGACGCATATGAACTTAAGTGACATCCCATTCTTAATCCATAGGGTTTAATATGACGTCGGCCCACCCTTTGCAGCTATAACAGCTTCAACTATTCTGGGAAGGCTTTCCACAAGGTTTAGGAGTGTGTTTATGGGAATTTTTGACCATTCTTCCAGAAGCGCATTTGTGAGGTCAGACACTGATGTTGGACGAGAAGGCCTGGCTCGCAGTCTTCGCTCTAATTCATCCCAAAGGTGCTCTATCGGGTTGAGGTCAGGACTCTGTGCAGGCCAGTCAAGTTCTTCCACACCAAACTCGCTCATCCATGTCTTTATGGACCTTGCTTTGTGCACTGGTGCGCAGTCATGTTGGAACAGGAAGGGGCCATCCCCAAACTGTTCCCACAAAGTTGGGAGCATGGAATTGTCCAAAATCTCTTGGTATGCTGAAGCATTCAGAGTTCCTTTCACTGGAACTAAGGGGCCAAGCCCAGCTCCTGAAAAACAACCCCACACCATAATCCCCCCTCCACCAAACTTCACAGTCGGCACAATGCAGTCAGACATACCATTCTCCTGGCAACCGCCAAACCCAGACTCGTCCATCAGATTGCCAGATGGAGAAGCGTGATTCGTCACTCCAGAGAACGCGTCTCCACTGCTCTAGAGTCCAGTGGTGGCGTGCTTTACACCACTGCATCCGATGCTTTGCATTGCACTTGGTGATGTATGGCTTGGATGCAGCTGCTCGGCCATGGTAACCCATTCCATGAAGCTCTCTATGCACTGTTCTTGAGCTAATCTGAAGGCCACATGAACTTTGGAAGTCTGTAGTGATTGACTCTGCAGAAAGTTGGCGACCTCTGCGCACTATGCGCCTCAGCATCCGCTGACCCTGCTCTGTCATTTTACGTGGCCTACCACTTCGTGGCTGAGTTGCTGTCATTCCCAATCGCTTCCACTTTGTTATAATACCACTGATAGTTGACTGTGGAATATTTAGTAGCGAGGAAATTTCACGACTGTACTTGTTGCACAGGTGGCATCCTATCACAGTACCACGCTGGAATTCACTGAGCTCCTGAGAGCGGCCCATTCTTTCACAAATGTTTGTAGAAGCAGTCTGCATGCCTAGGTGCTTCATTTTATACACCTGTGGCCATGGAAGTGATTGGAACTCCTGAATTCAATTATTTGGATGGGTGAGCGAATACTTTTGGCAATATAGTGTATGTGGGTCCCTTAAAAATCATTAAAAAAAATAATTCCTGTATCAGTCCGTCTTCTACTGCCCGCTAACTATCGTATGAACACTCCCCTCGATAACCACCAGAGAGTGCCATCACCCGAGTATTAACTGTTCTTACAAACTATACGATTCCCATTATCCTCAGCGGGACTGATTACAATGCACCTGTAACCCATTTCATGGACTACTTAAGCATTGCAAACACAGGGCTCAGTGCGAAGTCTTGTTTTAGCCCCGGCTAACAATTCTGAGCGTTTTTCTATTCTAGTCTGCCTGTGTTTGAACTACTGCCTGTTATTATCATCTTGATTCTCTGCTGCCTGCCTTTTGACCTTGATATGTTCCTGGAATACACTTTGTCATTGTTTTCTGCCTGCTTCGACCCTCTGCCTGTTTTGTAACCACGATTACTGGATTTGCCTACGGTGCTGTATACTTTGGATACTGACCTCTGCCTGTTGTATATTCTCTGTGACCTTACAAGTAAAGCTGCAAATGGTTCCACCTTCTGGTTCTCCTGAGTCTGTGTTACACCCAGAGTGCAAAGTTGTCAGCGGGCCCATTTTTAGCTGAACTATTCATTTAAATCATCTTAGAACTGTTGTACCAACAGTATTTTATAGTTTTTTTCTCACTTTGCATTCTTATGCAATCTATCATACTGTCTTATTTACTGTGTCCATTCTCTCCTCCTTTGCTGAACATTCGTGTTGTTTTCCTATTCTTTGTACAACTTCATACCAGGATCTATGTGCAACCACATAAAACATGTAATATCATATTATTCCAGGTCAACAAGAAGAAGATGGGTTTCCGTTTTGAGCTTTGGTTCTTCCCAATGTTTATTTTTTACACTTAGGGAGTTTTTCCTTGCCACATTCACCTTGTGCTTGGTCACAGGAGTTATAGGTCTGACAATTGGCAAAATCCATTGTTGAAAGTGTTGTATAAATAAAGCTGATCTGAACTGAATTAAAAAACTAGCAGAATTCAGCATTTCCATAGCAGCAGAAAAACACTCAGCACACTGTTCCACTGTTCCAAGAATTTGTAGCAGGACAAATCTTCGCAGCTAGAGGTCAGCTTCTTTTGCCATGGTGTTTGTGTTCTTGGAGCTTTTATATTGCCTGAGGCATCACCCTGAAAGATGGGTTTTTGTACACAATGAAAAACAGTACATTCTGGTCTGTTTTCTGCATTCCAGGCAACCTAGAAAACAAAACGTATTTGGAATGTCATTCAATGGCTTTGAAAGACACTAAGGGACACACAAAAGACTTTAGCGATTCATATTTTCCCCATCTCTGTCATACTTATTAAGTCCAATATGAGGCAGACAATGTTCCACTATTTTTCTGGTCTATTTGGGCATACATGAACAATGATGTTTTATACTGTTCTAATGTGATGAAGGGCACATCACCAAGTTATAATAGTCAACCCATCTTCATTTGACAGAAAAAGTCTCTTAATTCAACACAATTAAGATAATCCAAAATCAACCAAATAAAATAAATAAATTTTATGTTGAAAAGAAGCAACATGGAAAATCAAATGGAAGTTGGCTTGATTTTGTATCTTGTCTGTCTAGTTAGCTTTGTCATATGGTTTTGCAGAGGTACAATAATAGAAGCATATCAGGCCTATCATTGCTCAATAAAGATGTCAATAATCACACTGAAAACAACTAAAGGACGGGAGTCTGTTGGCAGGTAGCAAAGAAGGCATCTGTGAGCCAACTGAGCAACCAAGTGGTTGTTTTCCAGCATGCTGTAAGCTGATAGAACAGAGCAAAGAATGCATAACAAGCCACATTCCATAAAGGACTCTAAACCCCATCCATATTGTCTTCTATCTCAGAGAGTTTGAGCAATAACATCTGCAGTTTACCCAGTCAAGAGAGCACTGCAGCAAAAGGTCATGATTTCTTCCTCAAACCCTCCATCAAATGACCAACAGCTGCCACTATTAAGAAAAATTGCTTCTATAAAATCAAGTGCCAGTTAAAACAGCAGAGGCCATTTATCAAAAACAAGACTGCTCTATTTGTTGGGGATATTTTGCTTGGTATGAATCAATGGCTTTTTTGAAGAGTGTGGAATTAACATAAATAAATCATGATCACTTAGTTAGGACTGGTTCTGCACAAAAAGCTCTCTGTTTTCACAGGCTGTCTGCAGTTTCTCAGATTCACACAGCAACATGTCTTATGATTGTTTTCCTGAAAAGCAAGAGTATCAAACCGCAAGGCAGTGTAGAATGGGAACACAAGACATTGGGAAGATGGTCCAGGTCTATGTGGAGTGTAGAAATGAACATTAGAATGGAATAATAGTAACACCGCCCCCCCCACCCCCCTTTGTGCAAATGTTTGTCACTTTTGTTTTTAGGGTGGTTGTGCTTTGGATGAAGATCAGACTCTAAGCCGGCAAAATATGAGCATCAACATTTTGCTGCAATCTGCAGGTAATAGCTGGGGTCTGCTGTGCGCTCTAAAAAGCCAGTCGCAGTAAGACTGCTCCAGCTGGGAGAGAAAACGTTGTTTTCTTTTTTCTTTTTTTCAGCCTGACAAAAGGTGCTATGTCAGATTCTTCCCAAATCCCCTGTCTCTCGCTCTCTGAGTATGTGACGCTAGTCCATAGTCGGTGTGCATGTGTGTACTGACTAACAATATTATCTGCTGTGTTTCCTTTCCATTAGCTTTGGACAGAAATCCCATACATGTGCTGCTTATGTACAGTATGTTTGAAAGCACACATGGCTTATGAGTCTTACCCTCATAAGTACGTTCTGTCTGAAGTATTACACAAATGTACTGTTCCTTCTTAAATTCTCTTTAAAAAGAGTTGAGAGTTCATATCCCAGTAAATTGTGCTATGCTGTGGGTGTTGGTTTACAGGCATGAGCATTGTGGTAGTGGGTGGGGATGGAAAGGCTATGTGCTGGGAAGGCATCCTGTCTGGTGTTGGCCCACCTGAAGGACATCACTGGACCCTTTCTAGATCCCATTCAATTTGCTTATTGAGCACACAGGTCTTTAGATGATGCAGTAAACATGGGATTGCATCATATCCTGCAACATCTGGACAGACAGGGACATATGCAAGGATCCTTTTTGTGGACTTCAGTTCGGTTTTCAACACCATCACCCCAACACTGACCCCCCTCACCATTCTAAACAGTACTGTGGCAGCAGTGGAGTCATTCAGGTTCCTGGGCACTACCATCTCACAGGACCTGAAGTGGGAGACCTGCATTGACTCCAGTGTGAAAAAGGCCCAGCAGAGGTTGTACACCCTTGGCCAGTTGAAGAAGTTCAACCTGCCACAGGCACTGCTGATACAGTTCTACTCAGCAGTCATTGAGTCTGTCCTCTGCCCTTCAGTAACTGTCTGGTTTGGTGTAGCTACGAAATCGGATATCAGAAGACTACAAAGGACAGTTTGGACTGCTGAGATGTTTATTGGTTGCCCCCTGCCTGCCCTTCAAGAACTGTATACTTCCAGAGTGAGGAAAAGGGCTGGAAAAATCACTCTGGACCCCACTCAACTAGCCCACTACCTTTTTGAACTGTTGCCTTCTGGCAGGCACTACAGAGCACTGAGCACCAGAACCATCATGCACAGGAACAGTTTTTTCCCTCAGGCTATCCATCTCATGAACAGTTAAAACTGCCCCATTGAGCAATAATTATGTGCAATACACAGCTTAATCTATTTATATTTATCCAACATACCATACCTCTTCTGTCATTACATTCCCTTGCTTCTGTATATAACAGATTTGTATTTGTATTTGTATATTGTACATACATATATATATATATATATATATATATATATATATATATATATATATGTATGTATTTGTGTGTGTGTGTGTGTGTATATATATATATGTGTGTGTGTATATATATATATATATATATATATATATATATATATATATATATATATATATATATATATATATATAGTCCTTTTGTGTATTTCTATAAATACTTTATTTTCTATTCACTTTTTATTTTAATTCTTTTTTATTATTATTATTATCTCTGTCTTGTTGCTGTATTGTTTGTGCACTGGAAGCTTCTGTCACCAAGACAAATGCCTTGTATGTGTAAGCATACTTGGCAATAAAGCTTATTCTGATTCTGATTCTGATTCTGTCCATCTCTCAGGATCATCAGCCAACTGCTGTAACCACAAAATCCCCACATCGGCCCCTGTCCTTAAGCTGTGCGACATCCTTGGAGCCACCTTGGCAAAAAAGACTCAAATTAGATGCTTCTTTCCTGATTTAGCTTTAAAGAATGTTTTGAAGAAAATGTAAGTGGTGCTTGCCTGCGTAAAACTCGCCGCCACAATGCCGGAGTAGTGATGTCCAATTCTTGAATGAATCGTTCTTTTGAGACGATTCTCAGCAAGTAACATGTCTAGCCTTTCTCTCATCGAACTGAAGCAAACTTTAGTTTCGGGCTGATGATGCAAAATGCAAAGCTGAAGTACTTGTACTGGCTACGTAGCACGTCGAACCATCCGACTCAGAAAGAACCAAATGAGTGGTCCCACTATCTGTCGAAGTTTGCCGATGATTACAGAGGACTTGCCATGTGTTAAGACATTAATGACAGTAGTCGAAAAATAAAATTTTAAACCTACAAATTTGTTCTGTTCTTTTTGAATTATTTAAAAAATATTTGCAGATGGTCATTTTTACTTGATTATGTATGAAGGTAAAATAGTGCCTAAATTATTTGCATGCGCAGAGTAAGATTTGTAAAAGCGTAAATGAAGTTACAAGCGTGATAGAAAAATGTGCATGCACAAAGTAAGATTTGTGAAAGCGTAAATCAAATTGCAAGCGTAAAAATAAATTGCATGCGCACAGAACGTTTTGTAAAGGTGAAAATCAAGTTGCACGTGTGAGAAACAAGTATTAGCAATACTTTAATGCTTTGCATAAGTGTAATTCATGTGTTGTGAATCTGTAATTGTGTATTAACACAAAGTAAATTTGGTGTGTATTCTTCTGACTTTTTTCGCACTTGCATTTTTGGCACTGTTTTTGCGCCTAAATATGGCCAAAAACATTGCAAACCTGCAATCAGCTAAATGCAAGCAAAGAAAGGGTGTCATGAACAGCAAAACTGATTGACCACGTAGAATCAGTCTGTATGTGTAAAATAAACTACTGCAAATGTGTAAATGATTTGTGTTTGTGGCATAAATATTTTCCAGAAATAATCCGATATACACTGTTCTGCCTTCCCTTTGTTGCGCTCACACTTTTGGCATGAATTTCTCACTGAAAAGAGTTTTGCAAGCGTGAGGGGGAAGGCAGGTCTACCTGCTTCTAGTAACCAATCAAATGAGGTTTTCGTTGACCAGTTTACTCTTATCTGATTGGTTTAATAATGTGACAGACAGCTTCTCCTTCATATGGATCAGCGTCGTTCCTCTGGGTATCTCTCCTCTCTTAAATATTAAACTGAAATATTAATACATACACAATGTTAATTATATTTATTATTACTTATCATTGGCAAGGCATTTTGGTGAATAGAATTTTAGCTGGTATCACAGAACTCATGCTAGAAATAAATTCATAAAGTAAGCCATATAAAAACAAAACTCTGTGAACAGATAGATAGATAGTTTACTTATATAATTTTGTTTTTTAGAATGAGTTCAATGATACCAACAAGTTCCATTCATCCATCGTAGATTCCAGTAATAATCAGAATGAGCAAGTACAACCCCCCAATATTTATACCATGATTTATGGCAACAAGACTTCCCATCACTATGCTGGGGTTGTTGTGTGTGGACACCAGGGCATTGCTATGACGTTGCTTAATTGTTTTGAGTAGCTTTAATCATGTTGCTATGTGATTGCTAGGGTGTTGTGGGCAACTGCCAAAGCATGGCTATGCAGCTGCTAAGGTGTACTGAGTGGCTTTTATTGTGTTTGCTATTGTGTTGGTGTTGGTTGTCAAGCAGCTAAGATGTTCTGAGTGGTTTTTAGCTTGTTGCTATGAGGTTTCTAGGGTGTTTTTCTGAGTAGCTTTTAGCACATTGCTGTGTGGTTGCCATGGTGTTGCTATGTAGCAGCTGAGATGTTCTGAGTGACTTTTAGCGTGTTGCTATGAGGTTGCCAGGGTGTTGTGGTTGGTTTCCAGCAACGCTCAGCGAGTACAGATGCTGACTACCACCCCTGGAGTCGCAAGTTCAAATCCAGGGCATGCTGAGTGACTCCAGCCAGGTCTCCTAAGCAACCAAATTGGGAGGGTAGAGTCACATGGGGTAACCTCCTCGTGGTCACTATAATGTATGGTTCTCGCTCTCAGTGGGGCACATGGTGAGTTGTGCGTGGATGCGTGGAGAATAGTGTGGGCCTCCACGTGCGCTAGGTCTCCGCGGTAACGTGCTCAACAAGCCACGTGATAAGATGCGTGTGGATTGACTGTCTCAGACGCGGAGGCAACTGAGATCCGTCCTCCGCCACCCAGATTGAGGCAAGTCACTATGCCACCACGAGGACTTAGAGCGCATTGGGCATTCCAAATTGGGGAGAAAAGAGGATAATTTTTTTTTTTTTTTGGCAATGTGAGCATTGCTATGCAGTTGATAAAGAGTCTACCATCAAGTCTCTATAATATTTTGGTCCATAGACTCTTTTAATGTAAATTTATGGGATTTATTGCACAAGTTTTGTTGTCTGCCAGGCCAAAAACAAACAAACAAACAAAGAAAACAAAAAAAAAGAGAACCTCTTCTCAACAAGCTGCACAATTTGAGCACTATTTATGTCTGTAGCACAAATGGTATGTATGAATTACGTGCTGAAATTTAATACTTAGTTTGTTCAAATCCCTAACCCTAAATATGATAAATAGCAATAATGATGCTTGTCTTAGCAAGCACCATGAAAAATGTAAATGGTGCAGATGTATACAACAAAAAAGGTGTAGCCATTGCTCTACAGTCCTTCTACATAAAGGTTAGACTGCAAACATGGAAGGTCTGAATGTAATTAATATTACACTTCTTATTTTCATTCTACAGTCCATTATTGGTAGCAGATATATGTAAAACCACTGTGCAAAAACGTGAAATCTCTCTGAATCTGAGGATAATCC
The DNA here is from genome assembly GCF_019703515.2 of Myxocyprinus asiaticus. Classification (NCBI taxonomy): domain Eukaryota; kingdom Metazoa; phylum Chordata; class Actinopteri; order Cypriniformes; family Catostomidae; genus Myxocyprinus; species Myxocyprinus asiaticus. Next base: position 27,704,834 of record NC_059369.1, on the reverse strand, counting down.
GTTTCATTTTTGTTCGTCGCACGGTTTGAGGCGGTTGGTGTATATTTTATCCTCTGCAGGTTCTGTGCTAACACACTTACGTTATCAGACAGAAGGTGTAAAGGGGAGTGCCTCCTCTCCCCTCTCTCCAGCTCAGGAGCAGAAAGCAATGATGTAATGTGCCTAGCTGCCTCAAATTGAGTAGCCCCCCTCTGCTGCTTTTCATTCTCCCTCTCCCTCACTCTCCCTCCCTCTCTCTCTCTCTCTCTCTCTCTCTATCTCCCACTCACCCTCCCATCCTCTGCTGCTGGTGGTGGTGGCTGGTGTTTGTGCCGAGTTAGAGCTGCAGCCCCGGGCATCTCTGGGGATCCCTGCAGTGCTACTGTTCCTCTTCTGCCGGTGGCCGGGGTTCGCCTGCTCGCGTAAAAGACCCTCTTGCCCATCCAAGGTAATTCCTCTCAATCCTGACAAATGGCATGTGTTGCAGATTTTAAAAGAAAGGGAGCAAGCAATCTGAGGCATAGAAAGGGAAAAAGGCAGGACAGGGGTTTGGACTTAGGGTCTAGTGCACAGCTGAATGAAAAGGTTTGCTTGCTGAAAGCCTGCTGTCACCGTAGCACCGGGTGCCATGGCAATAGATTGAATTTGGTTTCCCGTGGCTGCCGCTGTCAGTTTTCCTATCTCGCTCTCTCACGCATGCACACACATGCTGCTACTAGTAAGGTGATGGTTACCATGGATAGCAAAGGATGGATTCCTGTGCTGGCTCATAGCTGGTTCAGCATTTCACCTGGACTGCAGCCTTTTCTAAATGGATTTGTGCTCTGAATGGATCTTCATTGTGGCTTATAAGTAAGAATGTTTTTTTCATTCTGTAGGGCTTAATGAAAAGGTGAACTTGCAACTGAGATTTTCCTGGCGCTTTTTTTTTTTTTTTTTTTTGGAAAATAATTGATTGCTTCTTTCTTTTTGCCTTATTAATGATTATTTAATATGAGAAATATGTTCCTGGTGAGCAGGAATATGAAATGTAGATTAATTTATTAATTTCCTACATGTTTATGCATGAGTAGGGACTGAGTGTGTGCGTGGACAATGCTACATACTAAGGACAGGGTAAGCCCTCATGCAGTTTTTTCCCTTTATGATGTGGACAAAATCTCCTGAAACACATCAATGCTTACACCACATATTTCTAATGGTCATTCCTACAAGGTATCAGAATTGCTAGTACATTTTTTTAATTAGACTCCAGCTGTGTAAAATGTACAATTTGTAAAAATATTTAAAAATGTCCACATTTTCCTTTTTTTTCCAGTGGTAGCTTGCTGTGAAATCCCGTACTTTGTCAGCTGCAATTTTTAATATTTCATACAGTATGTCTGGATTGCTCCACGTGCATATGTGGTCATGACTAATTTATCCAGAGGATTTTTCCCTATTATATTAGGAGACGGAAAATACCGGCAGCCTGCATGTCAGTTTTGCATAAATAATTGATTTGCTAAGTTTGAGTAATTACTACACTGTGTCCATATAAATATCTTGCATTATAGTTTTAGTTGGATATTCAGTCTTTTTCAGTATTAATTGTTCCTGTATGAGTAAGACAGTGAGAGTCATTGTAATTCATACAGATTACCAGTGTATGCCTTTTAAATATCCTGTGGAGTTTCATAAAGAAACAGTAGGCAAGTCTCAATGTCAGAATGGAATAGTGTAAAGATTTCCTTTTGTGATGAGGGTCTGTGAAATCTGCAGACATGAGAAAAATGGCCTGCTGTGATTGGTGGAATGAGAACATGTGGGCTTGTCGGGGGTCAATTTATGATTTCCCAGCTGGGAGAAGGTTATGTTTACTCAGGATGTGGTTGGCTCCTGCAGCCAGCATGCTTTATAATTGAGGCTGGAATATGTGAGCGTTGCTTCACAATCACATATTACATGCATCAATACAGTGATCTAATATGTCTAAAGGAGACACACTTATCTATGATTTAGCTCTTTTAAATAAAGATATAGCTTATTTTTTTGACACTCTGGCCTTCATGTGCTCTGTCCAAAAAGCAAAACAAAAAATGGCTTTGGACCAATTCTTCGCTGAATGATTAGCTCATGTATCTTGCAGTGCCCAATACAAGTTTTCTCAGTGAGTGCTTTAATTGATTTCCCCAGTACCAGAATTAAATAATAATATAAAAAAAACGCTTTTGCCTCTGTTTTCAACACTGGGTCATGTTCCCTTAGGAACCACAGAGTGGTAATGTTGCACTTGAAAGAGGCCTCTGAAGTTAAGGCTGCTCTGAGCAGGCTGTCTGTGCCTGGTCAAAATTGACTTCTTTCAGAGGTCTGCTTCTTTTGATGCATTTCTACCTTACTTTAGCAGCATAAATATAGCAAAACATTTGTCAAAATCCCTAAACATACCAACATTTCTTACCCTAACTCCTAGTTCTTTCAAGCTACATCCACCAGTCTCAGCACAGACCTTCAGAGTGGGACAGTATGTTATGTCTTTTGGAACAGATTGGACTGATTTTCATAAAGTGGATTATCAAAAATGGGGGAAAAAATCCCATAGACTTACCTGGATAATTTTCAAATGAGCCAACTCCAACAGTCAAACAATTACATGTAAACAAACCCACACAATGCCTTTAATTTATCTGTGTATGTGGCAGTCTGTCTGTCTGACTATCTATTTGGCTAGCTTGCTGGATAGCTGTTTGTTTTACTGTAATGTCTGTATAACCATCAAACTTCAAACTTTTGAGACTAGTTTAAACTTTCAGACAAGGCTTTGTCAAGCCAACATCAAAGTTTGTCTTGAAAAGCTTTACCTAAGTAGTACTTCGTGTTAAATTACCAGGGCATTAGACAACATGCTGTACACAATGAGGTTTTAAATACAGCTGCTGAGGCAGTGATGATAAATTTGGCATCTTTCTCTCTTCTGACTGCCATAATCAACTGCTCTCTAATTGGCAATGCCGCATAAAAGTCATAAAAACATTATGCCGGCTCTGACCCACCTCAGCTCCTTGTACCTTGTACCATACTACTTTGGTTGGTGAAAATTACATGCAGCATCAGTGCAGCATTAAACCTTGTTGTTGTGATGTCAGAGTATTTATCATATATCATTTCATAACTTATCACTTATTTTTTATATTATTTTTCATTCATCATTTCTATATTCTATATTTCACAACATTATTTCTGCAATTATAATTTCTTTGTAAATGCTTATATGCTGCCTCTGTGAAGCTTCTTGAATAACTTTCCACAGTACATTTATGCATTTGGCAGATGCTTTTATCCAAAGCGACTTACAGTGTACTTATTACAGGGACAATACCCCCGGAGCAACCTGGAGTTAAATGCCTTGCTCAAGGACACAATGGTGGTGGCTGTGGGGATCGAACCAGCAACCTACCAGTTATGTGCTTTAGCCCACTACGCCACCACCATACAATCTGTTGTAGGGCTCCTTGTTCTTCTTCTGTTCAATTCTATTTGCAAAGGGAATGTTGAAATCTAAAATTGATATTTCCTACTGATACGCTAAAAGCAGAATATATAAAACTATCCATTTTAAGACAAATGTTTTGTGAAAAATATAATGCTCCTAAGACTTTTGCACAGTACTGCAGCTTTGCAGCAGGTGATATCAACTGCAAAGGAGTTGCTAAAGGACGTAAAATAGAGCCACTGTAAGGGGTGTCCTCCAGTGAGTTCTGTTCTAAGTTACACTACAGATTGTGCATTCCCTAACTCAGAGGAAGGTCAAGGAATCTCTGGAGAAGTGCTGTGTTGTCTGACTGAAGCTCTGCTGCTCATAAGGCCGGCCACATACCATGTATAGCTGAGGGGACCTGACAATGTCTTTTTCTTGTTACAATATGGGCAGCCATACGCACGGTCTCTCTCTCACACACACTCATAAAATCTTACAGTACAAACAAGAACAAAGGCCTTTGAAAGGACAAACATGTAGGGTGGAGTAAATTTAAAATGCATTGAACTGAGTTGTGTTTTGAGTTACATGATTGTGTCTGTACAATGATGCACAGATATAAGTATGTTAGTAAATATATGGTTTCCAGCATGGGATTCTGGTGTGCTGGTGTATCTAATAGGCTTTGTAGCTGATAGGCTAATAACCAGCTAGACCAGTATACTGTAAACCAGCACTAACCTACATAAACTGATCTGGACCAGCATGGAAATTCAAAGTCTAAGCTGGTCATATAGGTATGATATATATTTTGCAAGTAATCTTAGTGTGAAGGGAGAGAAGTTCACATCTTTACCATGAGATGTTGTAAGATATTGTGAAAATATTTAGAGGCAAAACATTTTGTTGGATGAAATGTCAACACAGAGGAAAATCTCCAATATCGCCATTTATTTTATCTACAGCTCTTTGCCTTCTGTTTGTGTGTATTGGTCCTTAGAGGTAATATTAAGAACTAGTACTGACTGCCCAAGATTGTTTAGTCATGGTTCATTGCTTGTCCAGGTTCATTACTCTCAGCTGTGCTGAAACAAAACAGATGCTCCTTTTACAGGCTCAGCAGCACAAGAGCAGAAAGAAAATAAATGCCCTGCTGCACTTTTTCCACACATGTCCTGGTTATTGAAATCTATTTTTATGGAGTTGACTGTCCACTTTTGCCTCATACCATGCATCAGTCTGCCAAAGTTGAAAAGAAAAACAGTGGCAAGTCTTTTTATTTTCATTAGTCAGTGTTAATTATTGTTTTATATGATGCCCCCCTGAGGCCTGGCTCAAATACAAGACTTCTGTGTGCTCTTGGTCTTGCTGAATGGCTTGAATGACAATGACTTTTTCTTTAGCTGTGTCCTCTCTGCAGGGACGTACCACACAGACACAGCACAGGGAGAGCTATGTCAAGTGCAGCAGTTCTTGAACTATGTGCGTATGGCCAAATACACAGTAAATATAGCATTTTAGACAGAAACTGCTTTGTTTCTAAAATTTCAAGGTAAGTTTGTTTATAAATTCAGACATTTATTGCTGAATAAATGTATTGTCATGCATAGCAAATCAGGTCATATGTCATCACTGGACATGAATAGGGAAGTACTTAACTGACAGTGCTATTGTCTGTTTAATTATTTTTACTGACAGGAGGGGAAATTTGGGAAGGGGAAGGGATGAACAATCTATTACATACTGCTAGAGGAATTGCAGTGGCAGACACATGAAAGCAAGTCATAGTTCCTTTGATATGGACATTTAGAGGCACCTGAGGAGACGTTTGTCTTCTTTACTCCCAGTCTCAGCTGAACTCTGAAGTCAAACTCTTTCTGTTCTTTCTGTGTAAAAGCTGGCTCTAAATTTGTTGAATTATTATTTTTAGATTTAGAAAGATAAATTGGGTACAGCACACTTTTCAAACAATATTTTGTAACAAGTGTTTGGTAATATCTTGGAATTGTTAAGATCTAATGTTATTGATAAGTGATTGAATAAATTCATGACAAATTTACAATAAATTATTTAATTAATAATTGTTAAATAAACTATTATTATTTTTATTAAATTATTATTTAAATAAATTATTATTATTTATAATTAAATAATTACCATTATTAAAGGGATATTTTAACCAAAAATGAAAATTCTCTCATAATTTACTCACTCTCATTTCATCCCAACTGTGTATGACTTTTCTTCTGCAGAACACAAATGAAGATTTTTAGATGAATATTTCAGCTCTGTAGGTCCATACAATGCAAATGAATGGTTGCCAAAATTTTGAAGTTCCAAAATCCACATAGAGTCAGCATAAAAGTAATCCATACGACTCCAGTGGTTAAATCTATGTGTTCAGACATGATTTGAAAGGTGTGGGTGAGAAACAATATTCAAGTCATTTTTTGTCATAAATTCTCCTCCCTGCCCTGTAGGGGGCGATATGCACAAAGAATGCGAGTTGCCAAAAACAGAAGAAGGAGAAAGTGAAAGTGAAAGAAAAAGGACTTAAATATTGATCTATTTATCATCCACACCTATCATATTGCTTCAGAAGACAAATATTTAACCACCAGAATCATCTGCTGTACTTTTATGTGTCCCTTATGTGGATTTTGGAGTGACAAAATGTTGGCACCCATTCACTTGCATTGAATGGATCTACAGAGCAGAATTTTACATAGAGAATTTTGATTTTTGGGTAAACTATCCCTTCAATGATATTAACGATAATAAATTAAGTATTTTTAAATCAATAAATAAATGAAAAAAATAAAATAAATAAAGATTTGATTCTTGCTAATTCGTGAATTCTAGACTCGAGAATTCTTTAGCTAACTAAAATAACCTGAAACCAAAGTTGACAAGCAGATAACAGAAAAAAAGTTAAAGGCCTGAGCTAAAGGCCCAAAGGCTCTATGCTGAGTACTGGTGTAAACACAGGCTGATGGCAGAGCTTGTACAATCTAATTGGGATCGTACAGTAGTCATACAGATGAAAGTAAATGGGAGAAGTCTTTTTTTTAATATATTTAACCAGTGAAAATATAATTTGGACCCCTGGATATACCCCCTTTAAAGGTGCTGCAAAAACAAATTAATGCTGCTATTTGCAGAATAAATTTGCATGATTTACATATTGTTCATCATAGCTCAGAGAAAGTAAACAGTGACATTTTCACACAGTTATCCATCTACAGTATAATTTCAGCTGCTCTGGAATGTTTATTATGTCTGAACTAAAATGTATTTAACTATAGACTTAATTATAAGCCTTTTAACTCATAATCTTAAGTAATATATCATACATTTTAAGAAAGCCATATATTCATAATCAGAGATTGATGTATTATCCAATCTGCATAGTATTAGTAACAGAAGGCTGTTCATTTAACATGTCAATTCAGTGCATTTTAGGCTGAGGCTGTAATCAGTGTTTTGCTTTAAACAACATAAGCCAAGCCTCTTTATTTGTCTCATTCTCATAATCCTTTTCAGAAGGAGCTTTGTCGTCACCTCCTGTGGTGTTGGCTGTCTGTCAGTCTTTCTGTACAGAGACACAATTGTTGGTTCAGATTTAGCTAAAGGAGAAATGAGCTTCCAATCAGAAGCACAGCAAAGTCATGAGGTTATGCAGTGCTATTCTAAGGCAGAAAACAAGCTTGAGAAAGCTGTACCTTTTGCAACAGGAGTCACATTCATGATTTCACAAGTCAGAGAACTCGAGTAGATTGCAATCTATAGAGCTCAGAGTTTGTCCCCGTTTAAGAAAATTGACATTGTTCAAGTTGTGTCAGTGTGTTTTGGACTCTGCCCTTTTGGTCGCTTATTCATTTATTTATTACTTAAATTAAGAATTATTCATTTAACTTAAACATACTTCTGTTCATTCATGAAATGAACACTGCTTTCCTGCTTAACTAAAACATACCTAAATATGTCAATTCTTAATAATCTAAGCAACTCTTAATCTGCATTCCAATTTAGGGGATTATGCACCCCTTATAGAGAGATTAAAACATTGACAAAAACATTTGAGTCAATGCTTCCTATTGCTGGGTACACATGGGGTCTTGGGAATTAACTTCAGATGACAAATGAGAAAAAGTTGTCCACGGCAAAGCTGTCTGTAAAATGTTCACACCACATCAGTCAACTAAGAGGTTTGGGGGGGGTGGGCACTCGCTGGTCCAGCATATGTGACAGCTGAGGAAAGATGCAATTGTTTGCATTCTGATTTTAGCAGCTAGTGGGTCAAATAATAAAATGTCAAGTCCCAAAACACTCCTTTACTGGGGAGAAGGGAAGTGAATATGGTGCATGGTAATGGAACGTTGCCATGCATAAGTGCTTCTTTTGATTTTGATTTTATTTCTATTTATTTATTTAACATACTTTTCTGAAATTACATAATGAAAATTTACACTGTTCTGGCATGTGTACTTTGGCCTGCGGCTTAGATCAATATTGTCTCTCTCTCTCTCTTTTCTCTTACTACCTCTCTCACACTCTACTTTTTCTCTTGCTTTTTCATAGACTTTTGGATTGATTTATTTCTACTGCAATCCTTCATGGTCTTGTAGGTAACTCCATTTAGTTGCTTTCAAAATGACACGTATAATAGTACGCTGAGGTTGACTGGCATAAGGGGAGGGAATGGGGCCGAAGTCTCAGTCTGTAAGTAAGAGGCTGATAAGTGGCTCGGCTCTGCTCCCCAGCTCTCATGACACACTGGTGTCTGCATTTGGCTCATCCCCATTTCCTAATGACGGCATCCTGAAGCCTGACACTTGAAACCTACCATTCTATCTGCCTGCTTAGCATTTCCCCTCAATTCATAATTAACAGCACTATTTCAGTCCCAGGGATTCCCAACTGTGACTGTTCCTCTATTACACTCAGTAGTTCTCTTCCCTTGTTAACTAGTAAATTATTAGATGATTTGTCACAAAAATCTTTCATCTGTTCCATCACAAAACCGTTTAAAATCACTGTGTAATGCACACACATACTGTATAATGACTGTTAAAACAGATGTTGTCAATTGGAACTTTACTGATTATATCTTATTTCCATGTAGATCTACTTGTGTTATACATTTGTTTAAAAATTAAACATTACATTTAAACACAAAACCCATCTTCGATTTGGCCTATTATTAGATACTTTAATACTGCTAATGGCAGCACAGCTGTTAATGACTTATATGAATAATGCAGCAATAAGGATTACATAATTCTGTAGAGAAACCACTATGTTTTGGGTATACAAAGGCAAACAGAGTGCACTGACACAGCAATAGTATTAATATTATTAATATTTGCATAAAAAAAAGGAGATCCATAAAAAAAAAATTATTAAGAAAGTTATACAAATGCAAAGATGCCATTATATATTTATTTATATATATTTATGATATACTGTATATATATATATATATATATATATATATATATATATATATATATATATATGTATGTGTATATATATATATATATATATATATATATATATATATATATATATATATATATATATATATATATATATATATATATATATATATATATATATATATATATATATATATATATATACAACAGTTAGTTCCGGTCCTCGAATCTGATTGGATGAGAAACATTCCATGAGTACTGATGGTCTCACACCATCAGCACTCCGACGCTTTACTGTTTGTATCACTTTGCTTGTGTTCGTGCCATTCTAAACTAAAGTGTAAGAGCAGTGCATATGTGTTAAGAACTATATGTGTCTCTTTACATTTAATTTTGTGACATTACATATTTTAGCCAGCATGTGGTGGGTGTTTTCATTCATCAGCACTACGAGACTGCTCAGATTATGATTACACTACTAAAGCTAGGAAATAGCTTTAAACTACTTTAAACTAACAACTTCAGAATTAAGGCTCATCACAGCTTAGAGACAACAGACTGATTAATTACACAAACTCAAGGTGCTTACCTCTTACCGGTGTTTCCACATTGGAGAGGACATACTGTTCAAAATGGCGGAGGACATTGTGGTTTCTATAGTGAAAGAATCTTGCGCACCAGCTACTGCAAAATATGGAGGAATACCCCCACTTGGACGGCTATTTTTCCACAGAGAAAATAGGGTGAATTTGACCAAAATTGCATTATCTTCAGAAAGCTGACTAACACACTATAGCATCTCTGCTCAACAGGTAATCACTCTCTCTCTCTCTCTCTCTCTCTCTCTCTCTCTTCCTCACACACACACAATCTCACACACACACACACACACACACACACACACACACACACACACACACACAAACATCCTTGTTTCTCCAATAACTTGTTAGAAACAGCCCAAGCTGTGATACTAGTTCTAAAGCGACATTTTTTAATTACTAACGGAGGCTTGGACACATCATTTGGTTTGAACCAGCAACGGCAGATTCTGATCCATCGCGTAAGAAAGTAGTTCCATGCACAAATACGTTTTTTATGACTGTACTGTATTTCCTAATTTTTTTACATTTACTTGTTCATTGAACTGTTGTATATATGCAATATCACACTCGCAATCGTGCTATATGGCCCTATATCAGCAGTGCTGTGATTACCTACGGCACTTGGCCTGTGGCCTCATGCCTGCGGCCGAATCACAGCAGTGCTGATGTAGGGCCACATCACACTCTTGCTCCTGTGATATTGCTTAAATATACATTATACTGTATATATATATATATATATATATATATATATATATATACACTGTATATATAAACGATATAAGAGAACTCGCGTATGATTCATTGCAAAGTCAAAAAATGCAGCAATATCATTTACACATTAAAATTTTTTTTTTTTTCAGTTTTTAAGGCTGAATGATCCAAGGCTAATATTTTATTGGTCTGAGCATTTAATCGCCTGGCGAAGACAAAACAATTGACACACTCACCGTAAAAAAAGGCTTCGCTTTGTCTCCGGCCAGTTCGGTGCGAATGTTCTCTCAAGGTGTGAATGGCTTGTTAGGAATCCATTGTTTCTATTCGAAATGTTCATTGCGGCAAAAATTTGCTTTGGTGTGCAAATGCCTTAAGGCTGTCATTCTGCCTAAAGTATCCTTTTGAGTTCCACAGAAGAAGAAAGGTTTGGAATAACAAATGAATGTGAGTAAATGAAAAAACAAACAAACAAAATAAATTTTGGGTGAAATATCCCTTTAAGCCCTGATGGGGTAAAACCCTGTAATTTAACAGTGTGTGTAATTTTATAATGCAGTGTGTAAATTGTGTTTATTTTCACTGATATTCTGAATGGTGCTTGTCAGTCACCCAGGAATAACAGTATTCACTGAAGGTATTGTAACGTGAGTTACACCAGCACCAGTGCCTGTTGAACTTTGGGAGTATTTAGGAGTTTTTTTATTTGGGAGTCCTTTTCAGAGTACAAAATGATGTCTTGGCTCTCTTATGAAGTTTTAAAGATGTTAATTAATGTCCACTGTGCTCATAAGCAGGGTCATAAACCACTATAAATTTTGAGGGGGGCATTGTGATTTCAGCTTCTCCATTGATTATCAAGAGCAGGGCTGCCTACTTTTCTCACTCCTCCTTCTCCCTCTCAGAGAGTAAGGGGAGGAGCAATGATTAAACCAGAGGCAAGCTTTACTACACCAGCATGTCAGTTACAGATACACACTCAGTCACAGCAGTAGACAGAGCATGAGCCTTACATCCAGACCTATAAACTGGCAATCTCAAACTGGATCCACTGGTTGCCACTTTTATCATTAAGGATTCTGATTTCCCCCGATTTGCCAAAGGGATTTCTGTTTTTCGTCTGAGGAACGAGTTGGAAGTCTGTGTATAAAGGCGAGTAAGTAATTGGTTCCCATTAAAAATTGATTTGCATTTGTTGGAGTGTTTGGTTAGTGTGCAAATGAAAGGGTTTAATAGTGCTGGTCTCCTGTTATAAGCTCCAGGCGAGTGCCGTGGCAGCATGGGGGTTTGTTATTGCAAGGGTCTCTTTAAGTGTTGCTGGGAGGGAGTAAGGGGGTGGGTGTTCGCTGACACAAGAAGCTGTTCACCTTCCACTGTGACATCTTATCTGCAAGGTGATAACAAGTCATAGAGGATCATAGGCCAATGAGTCCAGTCTGCTTCTGTTTGGATGTGTGTCTCTAGTCCCTGTGTTCGTTGATCAGTTTTGCAGGGTGTGTTGAATATCGAATTTGGGTTGGCCAGTGCATGCAAGCCCTTTGGCACTTTATCTTGGAGATGTTGATTGCTCTGTCTCTTGATCTCTGGAGTTAGTGTCTTTGCGCACACTCGCTGCTCTCCCCTCTAGCTGGGGCATCTGCCAGCAGACAGGAGCATATGTGGCAGCCGGCGCACTCCACTCCAGTGTCACCATGGAGGAACTTTCCATTAACTCAGGGCCAGACAGCTTTGCAAGTGAAGGGAAGAACTGAAAAGTGAGAAGTATTAGGTTCTCCATTAAAAGCTGTTGGCTCCATTGAGCTTTCTTTGCTCATGTGGTTTTGGCATCTTTAGGTAACTGTGACTGGGTCAAGGGCATGCAGGGGTGGAGACTACAGGTGTTTGTAAAACACACACACACACACACACACACACACACACATATGTTGGTGTGGCTATCCTTACGAGGACTCTCCATAGACGTAATTATTTTTATACTGTACGAACTATAGATTCTATCCCCTAATCCTAACCCTACCCCTGAACCTAACCCTCACAAAAAACTTTCTGCATTTTTATATATTCAAAAAAACATAGTTTAGTATGTTTTTTAAGTGATTTGAATTATGGAGACACTAGAAATGTCCTCATAAACCACATTTATAGCATAATACCCTTGTAATTACCAGTTTATAACCTAAAAAGTTGTCCTCGTAAACCACCCAAACCCCCCCCCCCCCCACACACACACACACAAAAGCCTGCATTGCACTGTCAGTCATCCATAGATTGGTGACTATTAATGGATTGCCACTCAAAGCCTTCCAAAGAAGTGAATATGAAACTAATTCAAGGAAATATGTACTTTTCTGACATTTTTTTTTACCCTGTATAAACGCTTTCAGGATGCAAGTGTGATTTTTACTATGTGGAAAACTATTGTTGGTGTTTTTACTTCCCTTTCAGCCATTCATAATGTTATATGAAGACCCCATCACAGCTAGTGAGGCATAGGTGACCATATTTATATTCATGTGAGTGTGTGCATTCAGTGAAAATATCAGCTCACATATTAAGTTCATGTCCAATAAGAGATTTTATTTTATTTATTTTTAGCCAGCGGTGTTGCTGCTTGTTTGACATCTGCACATGGGAGATAACCACTTCAGTCAGAGAAATGAAGGGAACGGTAACAAACTTTGCAAGTTTCACCCTCTTCAAAGAGCTGAACATCGGCATAGTTTACAGTATAAACTATGTCTCTTTTACATAGGCATAGTACTGAAAAACAGCGACGGACACCGCAACACTTTTGGTGTAAACAGCCCCTAAGATACTACATATCCAATTAAAGGGTTATTTCACCCAAAAATTAAAATTCTCTCATGATTTACTTATATTTAATCCATCCCAGATGTGTATGACTTACCTTCTTCAGCAGAACCAAATTGAAGAATTTTATAAGCCCATTTCAGCGTTGTTTGTCCATACAATGTGAGTAAATGGGTGTCATCAGTCTGCTGTCTGTTTGACGGTCCAAAAGGCATATTTAGGCAGCATAAAAGTAATCCACATGACTCCAGTCAATCAATTAATGTCTTCTGAAGCAAATCGACAGGTTTGTGTAAGAAACAAATTAATAATTAAAACATTTTTAGCTTTAAATCGTTGCTTCCGGGCATGATGACCTAACTCTCACTTGATATTTGTTCCTCTGTTGTAAACAAAGTGCGCGCTTCCGACGTCTCGCGTGAATGTGCCAATATGCTTATGTCACGCGACTGTAACATCATGCGTCGACTGCTGGCAGGAAGCGATTTTTAAAAGTTAATAAAGTTTTAATTATCAATAAATTTTTTTACACAAATGTATCTGTTTGCTTCAGAAGACATTAATTGATCGACTGGAGTCATGTGGATTACTTTTATGCTGCCTAAATATGCCTTTCAGACCGTCAAACAGCCAGCAGTCTGATGGCACCCATTTACTCACATTGTATGGACAAACAGATCTGAAATGGGCTTATAAAAATCTTGATTTCGGTTCTGCTGAAGAAGGAAAGTCATTCACATCTGGGATGGCTTAAAGGTAAGTAAATCATGAGAGAATTTTGATTTTTTGGTGAACTTTAATACATGACTATTTTAGCCAATTTGAGTGTGTACTACATAGTTTTATGATTGCATGATGCTTGCAGCTGCTGCATATGTAGGGCGTTCTAAATTGCTCATGAGTTTCCTTTCCAGTAAGGGTGCTGCCTTAAGCCCCGTTCACACTGCTACTGATATTGTCACTTGGTATTTCAAAAGCTACTATGGCCAGACGTGCAGTCCACCAATAACGTTAAAGCGGCAGCAGTAGGAACCCACACTAGTGATGTCAATGTACAGAGAGTAGCCTACTATGAAGTCATTAGTGGAGGGTTCCTACTTCTGTCGATTTAACATTATTGGTGAACTGCACATCTGGCCATAGTAGCTTCTGAAATGCTAATTACAGATGACACTGCCGGTAAAACTAAGATATCATTCTAATTTGGCAAGGAATCAATTCTCTTGCCTCTAAAAATTAACATTTTGCAAGGGAGAGCAATTTATATAACCTGCAGCAATGCTCATTGCATCATATCATTAAACAAAGCAAACAATCTATTAAAATATTAATCAAACTTACTCAGAATGACGACAGTTTCTGACATGGTTTTCCATGCATCATTGTTTTATTATATCCATGCATGTGGTTACAGACAAATGAAATGAACAGTGAAATTCCTCACAACATATAACTTTTCTGTCTTGCCTGCACTCGACACCAGTAATCTCACAGGAGACGGATGACGTAAGCTCCACTGCCTTCTCTCCCATTGGTAGTCATTGCCAAATATCACTTGTAATTTGCTTAAAGTTAAACTTTGTCAACTTTTTCGTGTAACTCGCCACGCCCACATCTTGTTGCTAACAGTCACTGTCGTTCGTGTCACCAAAAGTCGCATTGCTCTCATTTAGTTCACTACATTTTGGAACAGAGTACTTCTCTGAAGAATTTAAGGTAATGGAGAAGAGTGCTTATAGTTTTTGGAAAGTTTGAAAAAAGAGAGTGTAACAGAAGAGGGGTAAATCAGAGAGAGGATGGATAAGATGAAATGAAAGAAGATGGTTGACTGTATTGGTAGCCTTTCCCCTGTGTTTTTCTTTGTTCTGATCCAAAAAGACAGCAGCTGGCAATAGTGTTCTGGCTACAGGAGCCTTGACAATGGTCGGCCTGTGTGAGGCTGTCAGAAAGTGTTTGGCTAGTTGGTAAAAGATGGTTCCTGTTATACCAATAGTGCACGGCCTGTCTGCAGCTAGTTGTGTCTGCCACACACAATATCACACCATAAACTACCAGACAGGAGGATTTGAAAGCCAGGAAATGCATTCGAATGGCCATTTGGACATGTTACCTTGCCCTGCTTGCACATTTAGACAAGTTACTTTTGCTTTCTTGGTGCCAATAAGAAAGTGATGGTCAAGTTTGTAGCAGCAGCCTGTTGCATATTAGGTCAAGAATAAAAGCAGAGCAGATGCAGGCCGTATCTCTTTGTAGTATCTTTACCAAAGCATAAAGCTCCCCAATCTCAGGCCTCTTCACCACCTGTTTCTCATCCCAGTTATCAGATCCCAAGGCTATTTTTCCAGCTTTAGCTTTGATTCTTACTGCTTGGCTGTCTACTATACCTGCCTCTACATGTATTTGAGTAAGATATTTTTTTTCACATAAGTAAAGAATGGATTAAAGAACTGGATCAGTTATCAGCTCTGGTTGTAGAATCAAGGAATGTAAATAAGCACAAGTCTTAGTTGCTCCTAGATCATTCTGACACTAACGCAAACTCTGCTGAGTGTTGCGACACTCTACTGAGGCACAAACAAGATAGCACACAAACACAATCCTTTTTTTTTTTTTTTCTCTGCGTCATTAACTGCTGACAGTTATGATTCCACTGTTGATATGACACTCCCCAACAAACTCCTTCCAGAAAACACCTTGGGTACTTTGAATTAACTGTTTCAGCTCATTTTATATTATTCAAGTCCCCATCAAATCATTTAAAAAAAACTGAATTTCTTTCCTGTGTGACATATTTCTTTTTGAATTATGACCGGAACATACTGAAGGGCTCATTCTCTTTTTTTAAATAGCCAGTAGACTTTAGTTATGTCACAGCCATGAACCATGAACTTGCTAGTTTTTGGGAGGTGGTATTAGAGGTAGGGACATTCTCATTCTAGAGAGCATTTGATTGGACAAAAATCAGTGTAGTGCAAGAAGAGTCATCAGTATTTTGTTCTGTTTTCCCAAAAGAGAGAGAAAAAAAATTATATTTTAAATGCACCCCAAACCTTAGGCACATCTGCTATTTTTACACATATATAGATGGCCTCAAAGCTAACAGACATGGACTAAAAGCCACAAAACTCAAAACACAAAACAATTTTGATTTCATTGAGTGCTTTAAGCCAGGAAACTGTGCTAGTTTTCTGGCTGGAAATGCTCTAATAGAATGCTGTGTAAAAGAGATTGTATTATTAGAAGCTCTCACTGCTTATATAACGTCATGGTTACTGGTGTAATCTCCATTCCCTGATGGAGGGAACGAGATGTTGGTGTCAATGTAGTGACACTAGGGGTCACTCTTGGGAGCCCGAGACACCTCTGGTCTTTGATAAAAGGCCAATGAAAATTGGCGAGTGGTATTTGCATGCCACTCCCCCGAACATACGGGTATAAAAGGAGCTGGTATGCAACCACTCATTCAGGTTTTACGCTGAGGAGCCGATATAAGGTCCAGCCATTTCAGCGGGTAGTTCAGCGTTGTGGCAGGAGGGACCAATGTCTCGTTCCCTCCATCAGGGAACGGAGGTTACACCAGTAACCATGACGTTCCCTATCTGTCACTCACTCGACGTTGGTGTTGATGTAGTGACACTAGGGGTCCCTATACAAAACGCCACAAGGCTGAACTGTGTTACGTGAACTGGCGGTGTGTGGTGGGCAGACTTGCTGTGTGCCTCATAGCCAGCACACCAGGTCGACACGTAACCTCCCCCAACACAGTTATGAGTGTCGAACGGCCCTTTTTGGGGACAAGTCGACTACCCAGAGATAGAGACAGGCTTAATCCAGTCATGGCCTCTTTCCCCTTCTCTTTTTCCACTCCCTAAAAAAGAAGAGGGATTATCTAACTGGGCCGCCAGGTCTAGTCGGGGGGTGTCCCTCCCAAGGGGAGGACACCGCGGAGACCACACCTCGCCCCAAGAGAGGGGGGGATATTTAAGTGGAAGAATACATCACATGGTCTTTCCAACCATGTGGAGAGCCTTCAAGGTAAATCCTGCCCAATGGGGGAGGAGTTACTACAACATGGAGACTGGGGCAGAGGAGCTCTGCCCAAGGAAGACGCAGTTTGCCAGCAGGGAAATGAATTAGCGGAAGATATAGATCGCATGGGGTTAGCCTTACAGGGAACCGCCACATACTGAGCACCTACCCCAGAACCGGGCTCTTAGTTAGCGCGTGTACTGGGCCGGCAGCGAGTCTCTCCGAAAACTCGACTGCCACAGGGCTCGGAGGAAGTCAACCAGGGAACAACTTTTGTGAACACTACTGGGAATTAACAGCGCACATCTTCAGCTCAAAAGGAGGTGGAAGGCGCTATGCGCAAGCGATACACCCAGCCGGCTATCCCGGGCTTATCCGCTTGTGTTGCGTGCCACTACCTGGGACGAAACCGGTTCCACCCGGAGGTTGTAGAACCTTGCAAAGGTGTTGGGTGTTGCCCAGCCCGCTGCTCTGCAAATGTCTGTTAGAGAGGCACCTCTGGCCAGGGCCCAAGAAGCCGCTACACCACGGGTAGAATGGGCTCGTAGCCCTACCAGGGGCGGCATGTTTTGGGCGAGATATGCCATAGTTATGGCGTCAATGAGCCAGTGGGTGATCCTCTGCTTGGAGACAGCGCTTCCTTTCCGCTGTGCACCAAAGCAGACAAAGAGCTTCTCAGAGATTCTAAAGCTCTGCGTGCAATCCAAATAGATGCGTAAAGCGCGCACCGGACACAGCAACGACAGGGCTGGGTCTGCCTCCTCCTGGGGCAGCACTTGCAGGTTCACCACCTGGTCCCTAAAAGGAGTGGTGGGAACTTTGGGCACATAGCTCGGTCGGGGTCTCAGGATCACGTGAGAATAGCCCAGACCGAACTCCAGGCACGTTTCGCTGACAGAGAACGCTTGCAGGTCACCTACCCTCTTGATGGAAGTGAGCGCAGTTAGGAGGGCAGTCTTCAAGGAGAGTGCCTTAAGCTCAGCTGACTGCAAAGCTCAAAGGGGGCTCTCTGTAGACCCTGAAAAACTACAGAGGTCCGATGAGGGAACGAGGCGCGGCCTGGAGGGATTCAGCCTCCTGGCGCCTCTTAGGAAACTGATGATCAGATCATGCTTCCCTAAGGACTTACCGTCGACTGCGTCGTGGTGTGCTGGTATGGCAGCAACGTACACCTTCAAGGTGGAAGGGGACAGCCTCCCTTCCAACCTCTCTTGCAGGAAGGAAAGCACTGATCTGACTGCGCATCTCTGGGGGTCTTCCCGACGGGAAGAACACCACTTCGCCAACAGACGCCAATTAAAGGCATACAGGCGCCTCGTAGAGGGGGCCCTAGCCTGAAAGATTGTGTCTACCATCGCAGGTGGGAGACAGCTTAGCTCTTCCACGTCCCGTCCAGGGGCCAGACATGGAGATTCCAGAGGTCTGGGCGCGGGTGCCGGATGGTGCCCCTTCCCTGAGAAAGAAGGTCCTTTCTCAGGGGAATTTGCCCGAGGGGAGCTGTCGCAAAGAGCGTGAGGTCTGAGCACCATGTCTGGGCGGGCCAGTAGGGTGCTTAGCAGGACGACCTTCTCCTCGTCCTCCCTGACCTTACACAGGGTCTGTGCGAGCAGGCTCACTGGGGGAAAACGCATATTTGCGAATGCCAGGGGACCAGCTGTGTGCCAGTGCGTCTATGCCAAGGAAGGCCTCGGTCAGGGTGTACCAGAGCGGGCAGTGGGGAGGATTCTTGGGAGGCAAACAGGTGCACCTGTGCCTGTCGAATCGACTCCAAATCAGCTGGACCACCTGAAGGTGGAGTCTCCACTCTCCCTTGAGGGTAACCTGTTGTGACGGCGTGTCCGCCGAAGTGTTGAGGTTGCCTGGGATGTGAGTGGCTTGCAGCGACTTTTTGCTGCTGACTCAGTTGGAGGAGACTGCGGGCGAGTTGTGACATACAGCGGGAGTGCAGACCGTATGCTACCACTGCCGTGCTGTCTGTACGAACTAGCACGTGCTTGCCCTGGATCAACGGCCGGAACCTCCGCAGGGCGAGCAGAATTGCCAGTAACTCGAGGCAGTTGATGTGCCAACGCAGCCACGGACCCGTCCAGAGGCCGGCGGCTGCGTGCCCATTGCCAACAGCGCCCCAGCCCATTTTGGAGGCGTCTGTCGTGACCACGACGCACCTGGAGACCAGTTCTAGGGGAATACCTGCTTGTAGAAACGAGAGGTCGGTCCAAGGGCTGAAAAGACGGTGACAGACCGACGTAATGGCCACGCGGTGTGTCCTGTGGCGCCATGCCCGTCTCGGGACTCGAGTCTGGAGCCAGTGCTGAAGCGGCCTCATATGCATCAACCCAAGCGGGGTGGCCACCGCCGAGGATGCCATATGCCCCAGGAGCCTCTGAAAAAGTTTCAGTGGAACCGCTGTTTTCTGTTTGAACGCCTTCAAACAAGCCAGCACCGACTGGGCACACTCGTTCGTAAGGTGCGCCATCAAAGAGACTGAGTCCAACTCCAAAATGAGAAAAGAGATGCTCTGAACTGGGAGGAGCTTGCTCTATTCCCAGTTGACCCGAAGCCCTAGTTGGCTGAGGTGTGAGAGTACCAGGTCCCTGTGTGCGCATAACACGTCTCGAGAGTGAGCTAAGATTAGCCAGTCGTCAAGATAGTTGAGAAAGTGAATGCCCACCTCCCTTAACGGGGCAAGGGCAGCCTCTGCAATTTTCGTAAAGACGCGAGGAGACAGGGACAGGCCGAAAGGGAGGACTTTGTACTGATACGCCTGACCCTCGAACGCAAACCGTAGGAAGGGTCTGTGTCGAGGAAGGATCGAGACGTGAAAGTACGCATCCTTCGGGTCTACCGCCATGAACCAATCTTGATGCCGGACGCTCGCTAGAATGCGTCTTTGCGTCAGCATCTTGAACGGGAATCTGTGTAAAGCCCGGTTCAGTACTCGCAGGTCTAAGATTGGCCGCAACCCACCGCCTTTTTTTTTTTTTTCAGTACAATGAAGTAGGGGCTGTAAAACCCTTTCTTCATCTCGGCTTGAGGGACAGGTTCTATCGCGTCCTTCCGTAGGAGGGTAGCGATCTCCACGCAAGGTAGCAGCGTTTTCGTCTTTCACCAAGGTGAAGTGGACACCGCTGGACCTGGGCGGATGCCCGGCGAAGTGAATCACGCAGCCGAGTCGGACGGTCCGGACCAGCACTCGTGACGGACTGGAAGGCGCAAGCCATGTGTCCAAGTTCCGCACAAGGGGGACCAAAGGGACAACGTCATCGGATGTACCGGCAGGTGGGGCCTCGCGGCGGGGCGGAGCTCGAGGTGCCACACCACGTCGTGGCCGTGCTGAGTCCGAGGACATCGAAGCACTTACCTGGCTCCTTGTGACCACCCCCGGAACAGCTTGGGACGGGGGAGGAAGAGGCCTGTCCTCGTGACCCATGGAGAATGTCACATCGGGGGCAGATTTGTGCCACAGCTGGGTGCTTAGGGCGGGAGACCGCCACTGGAGCGCCAACCTGCCAAATGGAGTGGTGGACGGTGGTCATGATGCCAGCCGTACACACCAGATATGTGACCCAGGGAACAAGGAAACCACTCTTGCTGAGCTCTTGAGTGCTGCAGCCACTTGGGCATGCAGCACAATTAAATGCAAAAGGTAACAAAAAGATGAAGATCTGCTTACCAGCTCCAGAGCAGCAGGTTTCGTTGTCCCTGGGTCGCCCGTCTCAAGGGCGCTTTGAAGCCTTTCACGGGTTCTGGGCGGCCGCGAGATGGGTGGCGTCTGCTTCCTGCGGTGGGCTCCATGCCGGGGCCAGGCCGAAGAGGCGGGCTGCGGCGGAGCCGGTGCAGTCACCGCAGGGGGACGCCCTTGGCGATGAGTAGATGGGGTGTGGGATCTTGAGCCGCGCCGGGGCAGGATAAGCCGGCTAGCATCCATCTACTGCTCTACCATCGAGAACTGCTGGGCAAAGTCCTCGACGGTATCGCCGAATAGGCCCGCCTGGGAAATGGGGGCAGCAAGGAATCGTGTCTTGTCGGCCTCACCCATCTCGACCAGGTTGAGCCAAAGGTGGCGCTTCTGGACCACTAGTGTGGCCATCGTCTGCCCGAGAGACCGCGCCGTGACCTCCGTCGCTTGGAGAGCTAGGTCGGTCGCCGAGCGCAGTTCCTGCATCAATCGCGGGGTGGAACTACCCTCGTGCAGTTCCTTTAGCGCCTTGGCGGACTTGCAGGAGAGCCATGGCGTGCAGGGCGGAGGCGGCTTGTCCAGCGACACCGTAGGCCTTGGCCGTCAGAGACGACGTAAACCTACAGGCCTTGGACAGGGGCTTTGGGCACCCGCACCAGGTGGCGGCGCTCTGCGGGCATAGGTGCACCGCGAGCGCCTTTATCCACCGGGGGATTGCCGAATAACCCTTGGCCGCCCCACCATCGAGGGTATTGAGAGCGGGGAAGCTGAAAAGATCGGGACCTGGCAGTAAAAAGTGCCTCCCGCGACCTTGTCAGCTCTTCATGCACTTCCGGGAAGAAAGGAACGGGGCGGGACGTGGCTTTGAGCGGCGCCGCGAGCCCAGGAACCAATCACCGAGCCGCGAGGGTTCAGGGAAGAGTGGTGAAATCCACTCTAACGACGCTCGCGGCTGCCCGGGAAAGCATGTCTCCGCGTCAGCCTGTGACTGGGCGATCGACCCCGGAGGGAGGAGCCCAGCTGAGGCTTCCGACTGGACGAGCCCGCTCTCCGATGCTGCGCTCGAGAGCTCATCACTTTCGCGGGCTCCAAATAAGAGGTCGAACTCGCCATGAGACGAGCCGGCGGACACACCCGGAAGCCCGATCGGGGCAGACGAGCCTGCTGGGGAATGGGAGGTCCGTGGGGGCATACCCGGCGGAGGCGGTCCCATTGGGGTCCCCAAATCGCCCCCAGTGCTAGCCGTGCTGGCCTCAAACCCGTGGGTAAAAGGACCGAGGCGGGAGCCTCTGGGGTGGCTCCCTTTCTTACGAAGGCGAGCCGCGACTGCAACGTTGCCATGGACATATTCTCGCAATGAGAACATGACCATCCACGAACGCTGTCTCCGCGTGAGCAGTGCCCAGACACGAAAGACAGTGATCGTGACCATTAGAAGGTGAGAGATAACGAGCACAACCAGGAATAACACACAATCGGAAAAGCATCTTTAAAAAGACACGTCTTTAAAAAGACATTCCGTGTGTGCGCTCTTTTAGAGAAATATATACTCTTTTAGAAGGGAAAAATGCTCTTTCAGAAAATATACTCTCTAGTTTTTCTGCCGAAGCGCCCAGGGGCATTCTCTGCAGTGCACCAGTGCAGAGGAGGGAGAAGCCGCTGAAATGCGCTGTCAGATCCAGCAGAGGTGAATGAACAGTAGTATTCAGCTCAGTGAGCATGACCGTTCGGCTCCGAAGAGAAAATCTGAATGAGTGGTTGCATACCAGCTCCTTTTATACCCGTATGTTCGGGGGAGTGGCATGCAAATACCACTCGCCAATTTTCATTAGCCTTTTATCAAAGACCAGAGGTGTCTCGGGCTCCCAAGAGTGACCCCTAGTGTCACTACATCGACACCAACATCGAGTGAGTGACAGATAGGGAACCTTAATGCATGATCTGCAGGTGACAGACAGTGGCAGGGGCGGACTGGGAAGAAAATATGGCCTGGGATTTTACATAGAAACTGGCCCAAAAGTTGTTGAGCGATTGGGGGGGAGGCTGTCCTTTTCTGCATATCGCTGCCCCCCTTCCGCATATCGCGACGCCGTTTTGTGGCGCATTCTGCATAACGCGGCGGACCATGCGGCCCCATTTCGCAGCCAGTCCACCGGGAAAAGTCCCGGTCCTCCCAATGGCCAGTCCGCCACTGGACAGTGGGAACGATAGTATAGAAATTCTAACTGGGTTCATGTGGTTGCCCACAATCTTGTAATGCAAGCAAGACTTGTGGCCTGGAGGGAGGATAATTCATTATGTTTTTACTTACTGCTGGGAAGTCATAAAACATGCGTCTTTAAGGGACGTCAGTGGGCCCCCCTCTGCTTTTCCCAATCCAGCTCTCTCTCCCAGGGGCATTACGTGGGAACTGGCTCTGGAGTTGGAAACAGACCAAAGATCAGTATTTTTGCTTGCTTGTCTCTGAGACCTTTAGTGCCGTCTTACCCACATGAGAGTACATGAGAGAGAGAGAGAGAGAGAGAGAGAGAGAGAGAGAAATCCTGACAGCAGAATGCGGTCTTTGGTATGACACAATATGCTGATCTTATAAACAACCTTCTTCAACCTTCTTCGTTTTAATGGTCATCATGGGCACATGTGAAGGGGGAAAGTATGTCTGTTTTCTTAGTGTGCTGTCTGCCACTGTCTCTCACACACACAAACACACACACACACACACACACACACACACACATGTTGGTGCGGCTATCCTTATGAGGACTCTCCATAGACATAATGATTTTTATACTGTACGAACTATAGATTCTATCCCCTTCCCCTACCCCTAAACCTAAAC
Organism: Myxocyprinus asiaticus; assembly: GCF_019703515.2. Lineage (NCBI taxonomy): Eukaryota > Metazoa > Chordata > Actinopteri > Cypriniformes > Catostomidae > Myxocyprinus > Myxocyprinus asiaticus. The sequence goes on along the minus strand of NC_059369.1, from coordinate 27,681,283 downwards.
CTAACCCTCACAAAAGACTTTCTTAAAAGTCTGTTTTTTAAACAATTTGAATTATGGGGACTCTAGAAATGTCCTCATAAACCATAATACATTTTACCAGTTTGTAACCTAAAACATTTCCTCGTAAACCACCCAAACCCGCCCACACACACACACACACTCACGTTGACACCTCCTCTGTCTCACACCTGTTCCTCCTGATTGTCTGGGTTACATGTATTAATGCAGTCTATTTTAAACAGACAAGGCCATTGAAGTGTGTCCACTCTTTCACCAGTGGGTCCCAGTGTATGTGTAAATCATACACTGTTTGTGTATTAATTTGCATGAAAAGTATGACATACTTTAAAATGGCATTAATTAGTTTTCCAAGTTGATAAATGGAATTGAGCAGGGTTGCAGCCGCTAGCCTCACACTCTGACACATACACAGACTCACTGTACACTCTGTGATCTGATATCTTCTTGGAGCATTCCAGGTTGTGCCCTTGACTCCACCAATGGCTTTTCAGACCCTCTCATGCATACCTCACCCTGACCACGCAGAGATTCACACCACACAACTGCATGCCTTCAGCAGGACGCTTATCATGCCACACTACTTTTGTTTTTCATCTGTTACCTGATCTGAGCTGACGGGTTTATTTCTGAGATTTTTAATGATTTAAAGCCTCTATAACCTGCGAATATGTACAGTATCTGAGAGTTGAGAACTGGTGATCATGTGTCAGTGTGACTGAGTGAAGGGATGCAGACCAGAGTTATAGGCTCTGACCCAAATAGGCCCTGGCACACTTCATGCGAACTTGCGCCTTCGCTCACATGCGTCCATGACATCCATGAAACCATTTGGTGTCCTATTTGTCATTTTAGGTTTTCATAACGGTGCTCACCAGTGCCTCAGACTTTTACTGTGATTGTCATTTGGGACAGAACCAGTGGGGGCTGGTGCTTTTTAAAAATGGGGAATCACAGAGTATTGTTTTAGGTGTTAATTTTGCTCACAAAAACTGCTCAAACTACTACTCAAACAGTGAAATTTCTTACCGAAAATGGTTGACTAAGCTCGAAATTGTTGAACAAAATAGGCTAAATAGGCTTTTGTCAGTTTGCAAATAACTTCAGGTGTATCTCCAAATCGCCAAACACTCTGATCTTGTGCAGTGGAGCAGTTCATGTACTGTCAATCATGTACATAGCCATTTCAATTATTGGCCATTTGTTGCAAACTCTCACCCATTTGAGAGCTCAACCAATCATCATATAGAGAATCTAGGCTTCCAGGCGGGACAAAAATACATTGAAAGCCCAATGTCCAAAAAGCAATCTAATGGTTTTTCCAATGCAAAAAGTCCTCATGAAGCTCCCATAGACTCTCAGCAAATACAGCGTCAAACGCTCCATCAGAGCTTTCTCTACTATGTAGGCGCTCTTTTGCAACTTATCCATCATATCCATCTCTGACCCAGATGGCCACAAGAGAGTCTAGCGATGCCATATTGTCCAGTATGTCATAACAGCACCATCATCCACCATTTTTCAATTTATGCAGAAGCTTCTGTATAACTGTATGTGAAGTGAAGCCAACTGGAACAATGCTTTTTAAGCCAACACAGCCTGAAAGCTTCCTGTGCTAAAAGTACAGTACAGCCCAGGCAGACCTTAACTTGTGTTTGTTTAGAAAGAGAGGAAGAATGTGAGAGAGATGAAGAGAGGTAGGTTATGCTTGACTTTTGAATGATTTATTAAAGTGGATCAAAGATGTGGTGTGTTTATAGAGGCTGAGGTCCTTTACTTGTGCTTTAGATATCGATTAACAGCTTCATTCATTCCATGCAACATTTCTGACAGCATTCAGATTGTCTTGCATAGCCAGACCTTTGTCTACAGCTTAAGGTCTGCTCCACATTTCAGCTTATTCTAGCCAAGACAGGAAGAGGCTGGTAATAAAGTACATACTATTTAATAGACATAACTCACAAAAACAAAGACGAATATACAGTTCTGCTTGTGGATATCTAGTGTACTTGCTACTAAGTGCCTCACACAAAACTTTGAATATCTATTAAAGATTCAGTGCTACTAACCTGGCAAATATTGGTAATTGAGTGATTAGTTTTCCTCAAAAGGATTGTTGCATCAAACTAGTATCTTGTTTCCAGGTACTGTATATAATAGGGAGTATGATATTAATTGATAGTTTTAGTAATTTCCCGGAAGACACTTCATCTGCAGCTTCAAGTAGCTTCATCTGTATACAGTTTTATAAACCACACTTACTACTTAATAAGAATCCATTCTGATATATATCTTATGCCTAAATTACTTGTTATTTTTGCCTTTAATTTTGGTTCGTTCGTTTGTACATTTAAAATAAAAAATAAAATGAAAATAGTAATAAATAAATAAATAAATAAGTGTTGGTTTCATGGTGTTGTCCAATTCCATGTTTGAAACCTCCATTTCTGAGTTTGAATAATTTTCTCCTGCATCATCCACTGCTAAGAACTCTGCTTCAAAGAGCTGCGGAGAGATGGGCCCTTATCCTGCTATAAGGACTCTAATATGAATGAGATCAAAGCATAAATATCTATATACATTTTTGGCAGCTGAAAATGCCTCTCATGTCTGTTGAATAACATTCTGCAAAGACTTCAATTTCCCTTTTTGATGTAGTGTTTTCCTGAAAGTGAAAAGGATTGGTTGTGCTATACACAATGTCATTTTGGGTTTGAAGCAACAGATAGGTCTATACCACCCGATAGTGATCCAGATTTGTCGGCAGTTCAGATTAACCTAGAAATGTGAGTGATAACAGGCCATGGCTGGCCTTTTAAATGCAATCTCAACCACTCATCTAGGTTGATGTTTAGAGTTTCTGGTGTCATGGCAGCATCTGAAGTGCTGGACAATCGTCTATGGATCTTAAACAAAAATGATCAGCCATGTAAATCTGGTTGAGTTGCCAGTTGGCACAAATCCAGATTCACATACCAGTAATGCACAATTTCATTTTCATCTTCTGTGCTATCAGCTCTGACCTGCATAACCTGAGTAAGGTGGTGCAATCACTATAATATTAAAGACTCACACATCCAGGTGAAACTACACCATGATTTGCAATACTGTACTTCCTTTTTAAATGTTCTTCCTTTAGAAATTCATAGTTCACTACACTCCACTTGAAACCTTCCCAGCATTCGAGTAATAATAATTTAATGAAAGGGTTTCCTTTAAGCAGCTTTTAACAGAAATGGCATGCTCTGTTAGAACTTGATGTTTCATACTGATTTGAATGGACCTCCATTTTATCATGTCTCAACATGTGGTACCATTCTAACCGCCTATTTACTGATTTGAGATCAATAGTTTGAAGATTGCCATCTGATCCACTGTAAATTTCCTCTGTAAACTTGTTAATAAGTCTAGTCAGTGGTCAGTCTACTGTACCTTCATTCTAAAGGCCAAAGTATTTTTCGTTTTTTCACATGCTTTATCTCTTGCACAGTGCCTGGCATTGACTGTACTACAAGAGTCTCACAAAACAGTTGCAGTGCCCATGTGTAGAACGCATCCATGTGGGCTCACAGTCAAGAGTATACTTTGAAATGCTGAGCGCTCGACTGTTTGTGAGATGGAAAACAAGTATACTATAGCCTTAATGTTGTGTATTTTGTAGGTATTACTCTGGCTTGCTCCGCCCACCATAAAATCATGTTGGTCCAAATTCACGCTCCACATAGCTGCAAATGAAACATCAATTACGTTCAGACTGGCTGTGATTGTGTTACATTGCGCATCAGTTTCATGTTCACGGGCAAATGTGGACAAGAAAATTACTTGTTGCTTGAAACTTGCCTGGTTAAAACATAGTGTAAACATTAACATGACCCACAAGCAATGTGTTCAAATTAAGGTAGAAGCTTGAAAAACAGCAGCATAAAATTGTCTACAATAGCACAACCTTTATTCTGTGATTTACTGCTTACTTGCAAACATAATACTAACATATCTGTTTCCTTTCAGAGACAAACCTGAATTATAGATCTTCCTGAAGCACAGCATCATGCTTGTGAGCTGCCACTTTGATTGACATGACCCGTGTCGGCCCTATTAATTATGGGTCAGCCCATCCTCCAGGGTCAAATCCTGTAGTCTAGGACTTGAATGTCCATGGAGAGGAATTTACTTAAAATATCTGAGTTGTAAGGGATTGTTTGGATCACAGGCATGATTGTGATGCCACTGCCTTGGTGACATTGTGCTCTTTAGCCATAGAAGGAGCACTTTTTTATTGAGCTGCCTGCAATGAGTTCACCCAAGAGTCAGTGTTTGCATGAGACACGCAAGAAGAGTGCTTTAGCTATGGCAGCGTAACAGCCCCAATTGACCTTTAGGTGTCTTTACCAGCATGAGCACTGCATAAAACAAAACTCACCATCAAAAGCTATTGAACCATTTGCAAAGGTCTGTTAAAAAAAAAAAAAAAAAGAGGAAAATGTCCAAAGATTGAATCTTTTCCCCTGAAATGGATATTTTAGAGTTTGACATCTAAAAGCACAGAATTCGTTTCATCTCATCGACTTGCCATAAGAGCTGTTCTCATGCGGAGCGCAGACTGACTGTCAGGACTTAGAGCTATAGAAACGGCTGCCACAGTCTTTCTGACATGACTGTGTTGGGGGATTACGTGATTACTGCACGTTCACGCATTTTGGATGCTTTTGGGATTCTTCCAAATGCAGGGGCAGTAATTAACAGTCGTCATTCTTTGCTTAACACTAAAAGGTTTATCTGGTTGCATGTGAAAAGCCAACATAAAATGCTTTTTAGATTGTCTTTCAGCTATCATATTAACAGAATGTGAAAATGGAGACGGAGGAGATGAGAGTGTGCTCTGATGCCCTGAGAAAAGAAGTGTGCAGACCTTCACCTTGACAGATAAAGGTCAGGATAAAGAGCAGCTTTTTCCTGGCAGCACATTATTATCACCTAGTCAGTGTTTGAACATCTACAGGATAAGAAGAACTGAAGATGAGATCAAGTAGTGTGATCAGCCTTTTTTCAAAAGAAGTATAGGGCTAAACGATTAACCGAAATAAAATTGAAATCATGATATGACCTGATATAAACCGCGAGGGCTGCGATTTAATTAAATAAATAAATAGTCTCAACGCGCTGCCTGCTCTACTGCACCTATGTTCACGGCTGTTTTGTCTGTACTGTGTAGTGCTTTTTTAAATACAAGTCAACGGGATCAGTGTATTACACATTTGGTTTCAGAGTGATTCTGTGCTCCATACACACAAATTGTCTATCTTAGTTGTCAAGTCAACTAAAAACAAAAATTCCATCCCTTCAGTTTTCAAAAGAAGAGATTCTGTGGAAATAAAGGCATTCCAAGAAATAAATTACTATTGAATATTAATAATAATAATAATAATAATAACGTTAGTATAGTAACAATGATAATAATTAATATACAATAATACATTAATATAATAATTTCTAAACTTAACATTATTATTATCAAAAGCATCAGTCTAATCAGCCACCCCAGCAAAGTTCTTCTAAAAATATTATTGAACAGGTTGAAATCTCAAGCCGAACACATCATCGCAGAGGAACAGGCCGGTTTCAGGGCAGGGCGCAGCACCATTGAACAGATTTTCAACCTAAGAATCATCTGCGAGAGGTACCTGCAACATCAGCAACATCTTTACCATGTGTTTGTGGATTTCAAGAAAGCGTTTGACCGGGTCTGGCATGCAGCTTTGTGGGCGACCATGGGGAAGTACAACATTAGACCCAACCTGGTCAGAGTCATCAAACACCTGTATGACAAGGCCACCAGTGCAGTCCTCCAAAATGGAGCCATTGGAAGCTGGTTCAGGATGACAATAGGAGTGCATCAAGGGTGCGTACTCTCTCCCACTCTCTTCAACCTCTTCCTGGAGCGCATCATGACAGACGCCCTGGCAAACCATGAGGGAACCGTAAGCATAGGAGGCAGAACAATCACTAACCTCCATTTTTCAGATGATATTGATGGGCTAGCTGGAGGTGAAAAAGAACTGACCAGCTTGGTAGAAAGGCTAGACACCACCTCTCGAGCCTATGGAATGGAAATCAATGCCGCGAAAATGAAAGTGACAACCAACAACATGAATGGCATCAACACAGACATAAAAGTCAACGGGCAAATGCTCGAAATGGTGCGGAGCTTTAAATACCTAGGAGCGATCGTCTCGGATGAAGGGTCCAGGCAAGAAGTTCTCGCAAGGATAGCTCAAACAACTACGGCATTGACACGCCTTAAGCCCATCTGGAAAGACAGAAATATCAGTCTTGGAACAAAAGTGAGATTATTGCGCTCAATTGTCATCTCAATTTTTCTCTCTGCTTGTGAAACATGGACCCTCACAGCAGAATTACAGAGAAGAATACAAAGCTTGGAGATGAGGTGTTACAGAAGACTCGAGAGAATTTCCTATGCCCAGCACATCACTAACGAAGAATCCGGCAGACGATCAGCCAAGCGATTGGACCATACAATGACCTTCTTACAACTGTCAAAAAGAGAAAGTTGAGATGGTACGGTCACATCACCAGATCGTCAGGCCTAGCAAAGACCATCCTCCAAGGCACTGTACGAGGAAACAGGAAGCGAGGGAGACGGGTGGAAGATAGAGATGGGAAGGAGACGGGGGGAAGAGAGAGATGGGAAGATAACATCCCAGAGTGGACTAAACTGAAGCTCAGCCAAGCAATGAGAGCTGCAGAGGACAGAGTTAAATGGAGAGAGCTGGTCAATAGATCATCTGTAGTGCCCCAACAACCTCTCCTGGGGGGTTACAGGACATGATGATGATGAATATAATAATACAGAAAAATTATGAAGAAAAGTGATCTGACCTTTTCACAAATTAGACATTATTTTTTTACAAAGCAAACAGATGCAATGTGATTATGATCTGATATACTCTTCCACTTCAAAAATATATTTATACATCTATGCTTCGATTAGCCCTAAACCCAGAAAGCGTGTTTCAGGATACATTATTGTTTGTGTTCCATTCCGTCAATGTCATATTGATCGAGTCCAACCGTGTTTTTTGGCAGTATGGCGTATTGATTATGTAGAGTGGTATCATGTTGCAGCATTGCAAATTGTTGATGGTAAGGTATAAATAAACCACATGCTGCATTCCTTTACACAATGGACATTGAGCTTAACAGCATTGTCTGGAGCTTGGGGGTTTGTTGATTGCTAGCCACAGACTAGTACCATAGTGCTCTCAAGAAGGTTGAAGATTTCTTAAATTACTGGTGGCTCTGAACTTAGAGCTCCATCTGTTTGGAGGGCTTTAGGAGGAGGCACTGGCAGAAATCTATCTCTTTTTGAAAGACAGATTGAGAGATGGGAGATATATTGATGGCCATTAGACAGGGCCAAGTGCTCTGAAGACCCCTTACACGCACCATGTTATTGGCCCTTTGATGTGATTGATGGGTGTAGCACACTTACCAGCACCCTAAATATCTGTCTTATGCATGTTAACGCCCAGGAATGCAGGCACTTTCTCCAAGCTGCACATCTACAGCAAAAAGGCATTCAAAACCACCATCATGCTTTGTTTAAAATTTTGTAGATACATACCTAGAAATGATTATTTTAACGAAGTGTAGGATAAAAGGAAGGAGTAAAAGACAAATTGTTTCAATGACAGAGCATATCCCAGCCTAGGATGATTTTCTGCTCTTAGCTGGTCTCCCAACCTGGTCAGGCTGATTTGGTTTGCTTGTTTTAAGGCACTTGTCTGCTGGTCAGGCTGCTGATCACCAGCTTGGCCAGGCTGAGAGACCAGCTAGACCATCTTAAACCAGCTAAAACCAAATAACCATTTTAGTGTGGTTAAAGAAGTTGTTTTGTTTTGTTTTTTCTCAGCAGGAGAAAACAGATAGAACAGACCTGCATGTTAAAACCAATGAACATAATATGTTCAAGCATTCCTGCATTAGCTGAGGAAATGAACCACACCAATACAGAAAAATCTGATTACATTTTTAAATTGATTATTTTCTTTGAACAAAGATCTTGAAAGACTGGATAAGGCTTCCTTTCTTAATTTAATTAACTGTATTCTAAAGCCTCTCCCAGCTATTCTTTGTCTTTTTGAATATTTATGGTAGGAGAAATCTCAAGAAAATATCAGTTACACTGCTCCTAGTAAATCTAATATTTTCGTCTAAAAATATAACTATTATTGGACTGTCAGCAGCACAGGCATAACAGGAACCAGAGAACTTTGCAGTTTTCCTACTGTCCATAATGAAACACAATATGTCTGTGTTTTTGCTATTTAACAATAAACTAATAAACCTTTTTATTCTTATTATTTTAAATATAACACAGACACAGAGGCAGTAAGTGGGCAGTAAGTCTGCAAGTGGGAGGCCAATAGACTCATGGCTGCAGGGCCCTGGCATCCTTCCAGACTGGTTTGTATATAATTATACAAGGATTCCTGGAGGATCTATGGAAGAAACTTTCTCCAGTCCCCTGCTAGCCATTGTTTGAAACCTAGAAGTCATATATGTTGGTTATATAACAAATAACATGGGGGAAACTGACAGCTCAGGGCCTTGAATGTCAGTGCTTTATTAGCGAACGTCTCTGTAATTGCCAAGTGTACTTTTGCCTCTGTTGATGTTAGGCTAAAACAAAATGAACTGCCTCAATGGAACATCATTATTGGACCACGAAGTTCAGTCTGAGCTTGAAGTTTGGGCCCTCCGAGCACTTATCTTCTGTCCCTGCAGTGCTTTTAAAATGCAGCTGACACAGTAATTGCTCAAATGCATTCTGAGTGAGTTTGTGCTTCATGGAGTAGAGATTCTCAGAAGAGACAGATGTTTGACTTTTGTAACAGCTGTTCATTGTGATTTAGAGCATCAAGAGAGTCATAGATTCTGCTTAAAGCTCTGGAATATCAAGACAGAGGTAAAAAGGCCCAGCTGGCATGAGAAAAGTCTAGAGCCCAAAAGGGATAGTTCCCTCACACCCTGCCTAACGTATCCTTGTGTGCCATGGAAAAGAGAAAGTGATAAGGGTTTTGAAGATATCATATGAGCAGATATCATTGCAGAGTTCTCCTAGAATCCCATTGTACAGACACATTGCTGTTGCACAGTTGCAAACAATGTAATTAAATCCTATGCACTGTAGATAACAAAGTAAATGCCAGCATGCACTATTTACTTGAGTAATTATTTATTCACTTATATCACTTATGCCAGCTGCTCCAAGAGAGAATGAACAGTCATTGTTCATAAAATAAACATAATGAGATTTGACCCAAGAACTAAACAATGCTCCTAATAATGTAAAGTGAGCCCATTTTGCATCTTTTTTTCACCTAAATATACTTCAACATCTTTTGTTTCATGTCCTAAAAATCTGTGGCTGATGTTCTTTTTTATTGGACAATCAGTCCTCTCAGGAGGCCCTAAATGTATTGAAAGCTTTCAGCTTCAGAAAGTTTGATTAAATCTACTGAAGCATCAAAAGAAACATACAAACCAGGGAAGCAAAGATGAGCCATAGATACTCCCTTTGCTCAAACAGGACTATGAGAAAGAGAGAGGTCATCGAGGATTAAGGCCACTTCCAGAAAATCATCGAAGTTACTTCCCCTCAGGACGTTCCACTTACAGCTGTTCTTCTCACAAAGAATGGTCAACCATCAGCTGTTCCCTTGGTACCTTTCAGGATTTTTATTATACAGTGGCGGACTGGCCATTGGGAGAACCAGGACTTTTCCTTGTGGGCCGCCACGTTATGCAGAACGTGCCACAAAACGGCGCTGTGATATGCAGAAGGGGGCAGCGGTATGCAGAAAAGGACAGCTAAAAATAATATTGTGTAAATATCGGGGCAAGAGTGCAAATAGTGCAAATTATAGTGTGTGGCAGCGGGGGCGTGGTCAAGCATCTCTCCGGAGAGAGAAAGCGGTAAGGGCGCTTACACCTGAGCTAAATTATGTCTAACACATGTCTCTAATTTCAGTGAGCACGGGGAGAGCGGCATAAATAGAGCAACACAACACTCAGTCGAGAGAGAGAATTGCAGACAGCTGTACTGTGTGTTTTAGTTGTGTGTTTTGGTTGTGTTTTTTGGTTAATAAATTGTTATTTAAGTTGTCAAGCCGGTTCTCGCATCCTCCTTTCCACTGAACCCCCTTACATAGTGCAACATTTGTCAACTAATGCAAATAATTTTGAGACACCAAGATGCTTTTTTAGGTAACAAATTAAGATGATGCTTACTCAAAATAACTACTTCAGGGAAAAAACTAAATCAACCATTTCCTGTTAATTTCAAACAAATTTTGGCATTTTATTACATTTCAAGTATTCTATAAACAAACTAATCTCTATTATGAATGGATGAGTTCATGAATATTTTCATAACAAATCTATTCACCCCACTTAAAAAAAAAAAAAAAAAAAAAAAAAACAGTGTGGGGCTGTTATGTTTCCACATTTCCTCAGCTAATGCAGGTATGCTTGAACATATTATCTTCATTGGTTTTAACATGCAGGTCTGTATTGTCTGTTTTCTCCTGCTGAGAAAAAACAAAACAAAACAACTTCTTTTACCTCACTAAAATGGTTATTTGGTTTTAGCTGGTTTAAGATGGTCTAGCTGGTCTCTCAGCCTGGCCAAGCTGGTGATCAGCAGCCTGACCAGCAGACAAGTGCCTTAAAACCTCCTGCTGAGAAAAAAAACAAAAAAAAAACAGGGCCTTTATTCCCTGCAACAGGGTATACTCCATATACTCCATATACCCCAAATACTATCCTTTCACATATAGGACAGTTATTAAAAATCTTTGATTTAATGAGCTTAAACAAAACTGAAAATGATAAATAAGTATTTTGTCTCAAAAGAAATTTGTTAATTTCAGGGATTTTCATTAGCTACATAAAATTGCAACATTTTTAAAAAATATTTAAAATGAGATCAAACTGCCTCAAAATCAGCCTTTAGACATTACACGCAATTATCTCATGGATCAGGAACATTTTACAGTCCGTAGTGACAAACAGGTGTTTAGGAAAGTACTGTGGAAGTTTTTGATGCTATTTAGTGTTTTGGGAGAAAATAAAATCAATGGAGCCGCTTACCCCGCTGAGACTTTAGCCCCATTGTACCCTACATATTTAATTTCAAATTTCACTCAAATTGTTATACTGATAATATAATTTGTAATGAAACATTTGGTTTAAATGAGTCAAATGCTAAATTGTTGCATTTTATCTAGTATTCAAAGACTTTTGAACACCACTGTATATTTAATATTCATAAGGTCTGAATATGAGGTAAATACTCTGATATATTGTGACAGGAAGATTTTGTCTGAGTGCCAGGAAAAAGGAAGAGAATCTGTGCCCAATGATAACTCACTGTCTACACACTCATAAAGTTGAAAATAAGGTTGTTAATGTAATCTTATTTAAGAAGCTTTAGGCTAAAGTGTCATCCTGCTTTTGTTTTGCACTTATAGAGGAACATTTAAAACATATTAAATAAACATAACCACCAATTCAAATGGCAGAGCTCCACCTGTTGCATTCTATTCATAGTGAATCTGGTTTCTACATCTGGGAAGCTGTTTTAAATATACTTTTCTGAGAATTGCATTTCTTTGTAATAAATTCCAGTGAGATGGATTTTCTTTGAAAACTGTGTCAGTTCTTCCATATGTTCTTAAGAAATCTTTGTTTCCCTCACAGTACAACTGAAACCAGTGGGTATGCCATAAAGGATGAGTCAGTGCTGTGACTTTTGCAGCATTACAAGGGTAATGATATTGGATTTACTCAAATTACACTTGGGCAACAAAGTACATCCAGTCAGCCTGTTCTTTCTGACTAGAATGAATCAGTAATAGTTATAGCCATTTGAGTGGGACTTTATTTGAATGGGCCTTTTAGAATGCTGATCTGGAATCATGTATCACATTGCTTCAACTAGAGGGATAAATATGCACTAAAAGTAGACCAGAAAAAGCGTTTCATTTTAATATTGTTTTACCTGACAAAGAGATGATGGCATTAGCAGGTCTTTTCACAGATGCTTTAGCACTGTTCCACATTTCGCAGACCCCACATCTGTTATGGAAATTTCTAAGCATGAGTGAGAGAACAAAATGAATCTCTGCTTGAAATATTTGCACATCTGACTGTCCCCGTTAGAAGCATTTTAGTTCAGAGAGGAAATTATATTACTATATTATTTTATGGTCATATTTTACATTTATCTAGTTAGCTCACCCATATAATTAAACTAAAATGTGATGCTTTTCATCTGGGTAGCTTTCCTCACAAAATTGGCCTGATCATTTGTCAAAGCTCCTTTTTCAATGTTTCCAAACTCGAACTGAGCCTGAAATTTTTCCACTTTGCTTTGGCTATATAATAATATTTTAATTAGGCTATTAAAGATCTTTGAAGGAGCATATGGATGTAATTAGGGCTGGCCAGATCACCCAGGGAGCAGTGGGCCATTTGTTACTCTAAGCTGGGTCTGGGGGATCAGAACAGAGCCAAGGACAGCACAGAGAAGTCACCACAATCTCAGATTCCACATTTCAATATTTACTGTTTCTGTAGACTGTCAAAGATCTTCAAACAGATAATGATACAGGTGCTTCACACAGGTGATACACTGCGTGTAAACGTGAGGAGTCAGCATTACTTTCTGTACTGGGGTAATGTGTCAATACCTAATGTGTCAATACCTGTGCTGCTGAGTCACATTATGCTAGTATCGACAGCCCCACAGGAAGTGATTTAAAGCTTGTTTTATCTGCTTAACAGGTATCCATCTGTATCTGATCTCAAAGTTTGCAAAACTTCTGCAATGGACTGTTTCAACACTAGCATTTAAAGAGCAGTGAGTCATAGTTATGTCACATGTGCTAGTTATTCTTTAAAAGTCCCCTTTAAGTCACGACACATTATTTATGTTACACATCTGCTTCTACACTCACACACACACATACTTAAACACATAAAATACTGCTTCTCTGAATTAAGGAAGAAAAAAGGAGGGGAAAACCATACCACTGCCCCTTTTATCCCAGGCATTTGATCACAGGTGTCTAAGGGTGTTGTGATTTTATTTGACACATTTTGCCGGAAGAGGAAGATACTGTATACTATTGCGTATTAAAATAAAGAAAAGCATTAGCCCTCTGGATTTCATTCCTCCTATGTATTTTATCCCATCTGAAAAACATGATAATCAGGACAGCTGCTTCTGTAGTAAAGCTGCTTCTATTTTTATGACAGACAGGAAATGTCATCTGATGCCATCATCACATACTGGGATCACACACAATTTGGACTGGCCACTGGCTGAACCGAGATTATTTATGTACAGTACATATTAGCGTTTACCATTTGACATAATTTAGTTAATTATGTGGTCTGTTGATAAAAGCTTCATACTTTTGTGATAAATGTACTGGATACCAATTGCCTGTGCCTGAAAAAACAAAAACAAAAAACACTTCCTTTCATCAAGCCTTCTTTAAAGACTGGTTTACCAGTTTTCTAGTTCTTTGAAACCCCAGTTTTGAGTTTATTGGAAGATACTTTGACGGGACACTTGAAGGTGTGTTGATGGCAGGAACTGGTTCAAAACTGTGTTTGGACAGCCTGAAAGGATTCTGACACTTATCATATGATAGACAGGTCACTTCAACACTCTGTTGATAGGCCTGACTCTATCAGCTCAATAGCCCAGCCATTTCCGTTCTGCAAAGCACCTTTGTCCACTTGGACACCTCTATAATGTATACATGACAAAAAACACCTTAAATTTACAGCTGGATGGAAATATGGGATGAAAAATCCCAGGACCTATCGCCAATCCACCCAAGAGAGACTCTCCAAATCTCTCTGAATTATTATTATTTCCATATTACAGGTCATTTTAAATCATATCATTTGTAAATCTGCCATCTTAGAACCCAGCAACAAAACACCACAAGCTACAGAACAAACATATTAATTCAGTCCAATTTAAAGACATTTAAGAAAAGTTAAAGACAAGTTCAAATGTGTTTGGTAGTGGTTGGATCTGATTTGATCTGAATGATTAATGTTGAAACATCATGCTTGTTCACATTGGTCATTAGTCTTAGCATTTGGGGATTGTAATCAGTGTTTGGTCATTCATCACAGTAAATGCCTTTGAGGAATTGTATTGAGTTGATTCATTGCTCTCGGATTAATCTGACTGTTGAGATAAGTAAAACATGTATATAACTGCATATATATCTGAGATGATCTGAGAGACCTTCAACGTCCTACTTCAGCTACCCCACGTGCCTCACTCGCATTTATCTTCTTCCTGTCAAAACTTTAAGTTAATGGGATCACACTGCCTTTGGTCAACTGGGATGTTACTCCAATACACTCAACACCAGGAAAGCTAATGGTGCTTGGTAATTGAGCCTCCCACACCAATATGGCTGATCCCACAGCCTTGACCAGCGTAGGACACATTCCAACCCCAGCATATGGACGGTGGCAGTGGGAGTGTGACCTTGCAAACGTAGCTCTTGTCTGGACTGAGATAGTATTCATCTAGCAGACTATAGAGACACATTGTGGAAAATGCTAAGTAAATAGTGAAACATACAAAGTTTATAAAACGTTCTTTGGTTGTTGGTTTATTGCCATAATCAGACAAGGCATTAAATGTCTTTTCAAGACGCCTTATATCCAATGTGTAAATATAATGTTCAAATTAAACTTGTAGTGTCCTTTTCAAGCAGCTAAATGTTACCCAGTGCCACTTTGTTTCATATGTGCCATATGTTGTTTGTAGGTATCACACCATCTTACTTGTGAAATATTGCTTTATAATATGTCATTACCAGACATAAACATCATGTAGAGTCTTTTGTGCCTTTTAGAGCATGTCTGATGTAAATAAACCATGATCATCAATATTCAGCAGTTATTCAGAAAATTATATGGAAAAAGAGCAATAGAACATAGGTCCTAATATACAAACAGGACAGTTCCAGGATTCAGTCTGCCCATGCAAATATGATTACATTTTCAGGTGCTATTTGAACAATCAACAGTTTGCCAATTCAGGACGTGATTTTTCCCTGTGGGAAGTAGCCTTGTTTCTGTCTTCACTTTCTTCAGGAACGACTGTCAAATAAAGTGCTGTGCTCTCTTGTGTTGTCTATATTAGAGCAAAACATCTCTGCTGTTTTGGCAGTTGTACAGTGAATTGGCCTGCAGTATCCAACTTAGAGTTTGGTGCCAAATGAGAATGTTGGCTCAACTTTGAAGCTCTCAGTGTTTGGTTCTGAAGCATAAATAGACAATATTTTGTTGGGAGGCTCTTGTTGTATGTTGTATTAGCTAGTTTCTTATTGCAGACCTGGCTCACTGTACTCTAGGCCAGACAAGGCAAAATAAAACACTGTTTAACTACGTGGTAGATTTTCAAATTATTGTAAGATGGGATAGTCTAGTGGGACAGTTTTTGTTTAGTGTGAAATTGGTATGAGTTCAAATCCCAATTTAAAATATTGTTTAATGAACCAAGCAAAATTGACACTGAACTTAACCAGGGATCACCATCCATATTTGTTTCAAGGAAAAGATCAAATATTAAAGTCAATGAACTGGGAAAGGTAACTCACATGTGAAGGGGTGTTTTCTTTTTATTAAAACATATAACATTGTGCAACTGAATTATGAAAGATACATTTCCATATTTCTATTTTTATTTTCAAAGTTGCATTCAAAATCATCTTGGCTTAAAAAGTTGGCAGTTTGGACGGGCATCAACTGGTATGAGGCTGACAAGTAGGAAAGCCATTAAAATTTAGGAGAGGTACTGTAATAATCTGAAATTATTACATCAAACATTAAACATCAAAGGTTATGCCTAACTAAAGTTCAGTAATTTTTTACATTAAAAAAAATAACATAATTGACATACAGAGTTTAAACATGCAAAGACACTAGCTGTTGAAACTTTTGGTGCTTTCTTTTTTCTTCCTCCAAAACTGATTTAATTTCCTTTTCACCCCATTTGTTAGCTCTGTACAGTTGGCAGTTAAAATAAAAGTTTAAGCACTTGGCATTGATATTAAATCTTAAACCTGAATGAGTGCAATTGGATTAATTTTGTGGTTATACTTAAAAAGCTGGTCTCTGTAATCAGAGTAAATGGAAACCAGTTTTTCCCACTGACATATTGGAACGATGACAGGGTTGGATGCTGTAACTTTAGACTGCATATCAAGTGCAAGGCTATTTAAATAATTTACAATCAATTTAATTCGCTCTGCATTCAAACCCAATATATGCAGTTGTATGTTGCTTATCTAAATGGGACCAAATTAGGTCATCTTAGCAGTAGGCTGGAAATGTATGGCATTACCTAGAATAGCTGTTCTGAGAACAGTACTTTATGGAATGGTATGGACTAATGATGATCTAGCCAGTGGAGGTGATAATGACAAACTGTTCTCCAAACTGTCTTTGTTAACTGACGTGTAAACAAAGGGTGAAGCACTTTTCCATTGTCTCATAAGCGAAACCCCCATTCCTGGAAATTCTCATTTATTGCCTTATCATTCTTACACTTATTTACATTCTATAAACACACACTCTCACACACCCCTGACCTTAGTGATTAGCGCAAAGATTAAGCACAAATATAAAGCCCTGCTAAGCAATGAGTAAATTTGTGTCCCTTAAGGTTACATATTTTTGCTCATGCAGAGATTTTTGGCACAAAACAGAAGTTTACTAATGATTTTCAGTGATATTACCCCACACGGAGAGTTGACCATGAAGGTACAAGGTGCTTAGTTTATATTCCCACGTCTCATTGCACTGTCAAGCGTGACCTACTGCGACTTGCTCATACTGGGTATTGTGAATTTTGTTTAACATGAAGAGAATATGCTCCATTTAGAAATAGATAAATGCTTGTTAAAAGGAACATATGGTCTTAATTAAGTCAAACACAGCACAGAAAGTGGATAAATGTACTCCCAAGACTGCACTGCAAGGAACTCAGGGTGAATTGTGCCTGTTAATAAAGTGTTTATTTATTTGCCTGTTTTAGTACCAGATTCACTAAAGTAATTGGACCAATTAGGTAATGGTGCAAATGTGGCTGCAAAAGTATTGCTGAATGCAAGTTCAGGTCAGATGTAAGTGCTTGGTTGTGGAGGATGCAGCAGACTACCACGATCTGGAATGCTTTACTGGGAGTATGATAAGCCTCTATTACATAGAAAAGAGGTATGTTTGCATTGAAAATAATGACATTGACTTAATTTTAAGCTGATGTGTGGAACATTTTCTCTGTTAAAATTCTTTATCATATCCCAGCTTAATATGCAGAGTCAACTAAGCTATTTGTAGATTGCCCAACACTGCAACAGTGGTTCTACCAATGTTGTGAGTTTTAGCCAGGACAATTTGTAAGTACAACTGATGAATGATGGGGGAGTTTCTGCAATCTGTGTGAAAACAGTGATTATTTTTGCAATTCCATTTGGGGAAAATATTTGTCACATAAATTACACAGTTCAACTTAAAATACTCATGGTGCAGTGCTATTTTAGTGCATTTAGCACCTGATTAAATTGAATTTCTGTATTTTAAATACTGAAATACAAGTCTCCTCTAAATATCCAATGAGCGCTGAGTATGAGATGTTTTGACGTAGCAGTTCTCATTTGTACTAAACTGTCTTTTCTCATCTCGACTTGTCTTGCACAAAGTGGTAATGGCACTATTCTTGTGACATGTTTATTACAGGTTGGTGAGAAGCCTGTGTAATAGTCTACACAAGCACATGGAGACTGACCTGGGCTGTACCACTGTCCTCAAGAACCTGTTTCTTAGTGGAAATCCACCATTGTGAGGCCCTGCTCAGGGAAGAGCTCCAGCATCACTGCTCGTCACATCAGCACACTGCTCTCCTGTTCAGGGAGCACAAGTTCCCTGTTGGATGAGAAGAAGAAAAACAATCAAGAAAGAAAAAATATCTTCATGAGTGCCAGAAAATCCTGAGAGTTAAATAACACATTGAGACGCAAGCAGCAAAATGATTTGTTTCCCTCTCCCAGCCAGCTGCCTGTTCCTGCTCCATCTCCTCCTGGTTGGATTGGGTCAAGCAATGGAGGACGACGTCACACCACGCCTCCGTTTCTCTTACAGTAAGCGTATAGATTCAATCTACACACAGAAACACACTTATGCACAAACACACACAAACATGCACACAGTGGCAATTCCCTCTGCTGATGCTTCACGGTGTGTGGTTGGTCATTTTAATGAGGTGCAAACATTGATGCAACTAGTCGGCTGCCTTTCTGGGCAGCTAGAAGACTAGTAAAAAGTCATGCAAGCACTACTTCATATCAAACTGGACTGGGAGACTCTGACTTGGTGCTTTGCCCCTGCATCAGCTGTCTTACCCTTCACATTCCAGTCTCCATCACAGGGGGTTGGTGGGCAGTTGTGTTTACTCTGGCCCCTCCTTCATTGACAATGTGTGAAGATCATCCATTTATTGAAAAGCATGTAAAAGAGCTGGCTCTCGTAGCTGGCTGGAGACTATAAATAAAGCCTGGTGTAGAGCCGACCTTACACAGTTTGACTGCGAAGAGCTCAAAGGGGGCTATAGGCTGTTGGAGTCCCTGTGATCTCCCATGGACAGTAACACTTGCTTGCACTTGAAGTGTTGATAAACAGAAAACAGATATCAGTGGCTGATTGGTTCATGCTGGCCTCCGCCATGTTTGTCTGATTGTGGATTACTGCATTTACATAACTAGTGTGCAGCTGTGAAGTTAATGTGTAACACACATACATCTTGTCAGTCATCAATGGACAACAAAGTATCTATTTAGAACTTTTTGGAAACAGTCTGTCTTTCAAGCAGATGCGTTGTGGCTCCATTATTCTTCAACAGCATAATAATTCCCGTTTTATTTGTAATGATCCCTCTGCTGTATCTCAAACTTAACTTCTGTCATGTTAAAGACAGCCCACTTCCTCTCGTGTGAATGGCAGGCGCTTTAGGGTGTGTCCATTCAAGTTTTTTCAGGCTGGGGTGAATTGTGAAGGCAAGACGCACAATATGATACAATGTGTCTGTAAACACTGCACACTATGGCACTATTAAGTTACCATGGCACTACTGATGGTGTAAGTGATGATGTTTTTATAACCAAGGCAGATAAGTCTTTTGTGATTGAGAACATTGACGCCTTTTAAGACAAAAGCATGAATGTTTTGTGACATGACACATGTACGTGGCTGTCTGTCATTGTTTTGAATATACAGGTACATACTCACTTATGAAATATAGATGTCTTGGACTATTTATTTATATGTTATTTATTTTCAAGTCCACAAATACTTCTTCTGTAGAGGCAGAGCGGTCAACAAGAAAAGGCAAGGGAATGTGAGCCTATGTTTGTTCCATGCCTTTTCATTGTGTTGCACAAAGAGTTTAGATTGATGTCATCCTATTTACACCTACCTGCAAATCTTTTTCCACATTTACTCCCAGTCTTAATTTACAAAGTAAATGATGGGGGTTAAGCCGTACCTGCCTAAACATGCCTACTCCCTCTTTTGAGGGTCTACCTGCTTGGTCTGTCTTGCTTACCTGCCAACCTACACAAAAAGTGTCCCATAGAGCCCTGACACTGCATTTTAAATCTATATATCCCATAAATTCTCTTCTCTTCTCTTACATTTACGCATTTGCTTTTATCCAAAGCGACTTACAGTGCACTTATTACAGGGACAATCCCCCCAGAGAAACCTGAAGTTAAATGCCTTGCTCAAGGACACAATAGTTGTGGCTGTGGGGATCGTACTGGCAACCTTCTGCTTACCAGTTTTGTGCTTTAGCCCACTACACCACCACCACTCAAGTTGTGTCCCAAAGTTCTATGCACACAAGTTGTGTAACTTTTTTTTTTTTAAAAATAGTCAATTTAAAAAAGAAAATTGACTATTTGTGTAGAGTAAAATTGTTTGTGAAAAGTACTTTGGGACACAACTTTGGCAATATGTCAGATAAAAAGCCCAATTGCTGAAGCAACCACGTCATTTTAATGCACTTTGTGACAAAACCCCCACATTTTCCCTGCAGTCATTAGCACTGTTGTAACTGAGTCATGAATTTTATAAATTCTGAATTATTTTCATAGGGGGTCAAATTGACAGGTTGGTACAGTTTCTTGGGTCATTAGGAGGGATAATTGGCTTAAGTTACTACAAATTAACTGTTCAGTCTATGCAGCATTACTCCAGCTATGTTCAGGAAACTACTGGGCTCACAGTGACTATAGTGTACTAGTGAAAATAAAGCCTTTAAAGTCTGTAGAACTGTACAGTGATGAAAAGCAGACTCAGATCTGCAGCACACATTTCACCATAGGAAAGGGCCTGGGCTGTCCCTCCATCACAGTGGCACAAACATTCTCCTGGGCGCTCCTCCCTTTACTGGTTTCCACCTTCCTTCCATGCTAATAAAGAAGGTAATCTGGCATGAATAATGAATGGGCATTTTTGTGTATGCGTGTTACGGAATGAACACTGGTCTGGTTCTCATTATGTGCCTATCAGCAAGGATCAAGGGTTGAGAGAGGAGAGACTACATCTGCTCAGCCTTGCTTCTTTTGTTCCTCACTTTAATACACTATGCTGCAGTGCTTAAAGCACATTAGAAGGCTAATTAAAAAGACACCTATAAGCGGTTTATACTAGAGCTCTGTGTTTATCCAGCCATTATTTTTTTTTCCCCTGGTAAAGTTGGGAAATTCAGTCACAGCTCAGCACAGAAGGAAGCTTTTAAACTGCTCTGCTTCAGCTATTTATTTGAGTAAACTTTGCAAACAGCATACCTATACATTGTGATTTGTCCTTCAGCTATAAAATAATTTTAGATTTATTGGCGTAGACTAAAATTAAAGTGACAGCATTGTCAAATGTATGCACATATGTGTGCGCCACAGTATAATATTTAGCGTGCACATGGCGTGGAGATCAAGCTTGTGCATTCTTATAAGGATTTTGGTTGGAGGTAATCAGACACGCTCAACAATCAACAAGGCCTGCAAAGACCTGTGCTAAATGTTGCCCATGGAAAGCATCCAAAACGTAATGAATCAAGTGGTATACACTACATTCCTGGAACGAATGCTCCAGAGCTAAAATATAGAATAAATGTTTTTTTTAGCCTTTTGATGAATATATATATATATATATATATATATATATATATATATATATATATATATATATATATATATATATACACACACACACACACACACACACAGTGGGCTCCAAAATTACTGGCACCCCTGACTGGCAATGCACAAACAATACTTTAAAAAATAATAAAAAATGTAATGTGAGAAATACTGTACTTTATTAATGTTTCAATGGAACCAACCAAAATAATTTTTTTCATTTAATAAAAAATCAATGTCCTCCAAATCAAGGTTTCACAAATAATTGCACCCTTAAAGATTATTGTAAATAACATCTTCCAAAATTAAACCAGGAATTAAATTCCACTTATTTAAATTAATCCAAGTCTTAAAGAACTCTATTGAGCCATTACATCACTTCCTGTTTCACTAAGGTATAAAAATTATGTAACACACATGCAATATCCCTTTTTCATACAACACCATGAAAAATATAGGGATAGGGAGGAGGATGGTGAGAGAAGCAACAAAATCCCCAAGAATCACTGCTAAATTATTGCAGGCCTTGGTGGCGTCTTGGGGTCACCAGGTTTAAAAAAAGCACCATCAGATGTCACCTCCACAACCACAGGCTCTTTGGAAGGGTTGCCAGAAGAAAGTCCTTTCTGACCCCAAGACCCAGATGCAAGTGCTTGGAGTTTGTCAAATGTCATTTAAATTATGTCTGGAAGAAGGTGCTCTGGTCAGATGAGACCAAAATTGAAAGTTTTGGTCAGATACAGCATCGGCATGTTTGGCGTAGAAACAGAGATTCATACAAGGAGAGGCACCTCCACGGTGAAATATGGTGGTGGGTCTGTGATGTTTTGGGGCTGTTTTAATTCCAGAGGTCCAGGGGCACTGGTTAAGATTGATGGCATAATGAATTCCACCAAGTATCAGGCAATTTTGGCTGACAATCTGGTTGCCTCTGCCAGAAGGCTGGGACTTCGCCTTAGGTGGACTTTCCAACAAGAAAGAATGATATTTATTAATTGTATTTATTTGCACCAATATGACATTTCATAGTAATAAACAGCAATATTTACCTATACATCATAATCATATATATATATATATATATATATATATATATATATATATATATATATATATATATATATATATATATAGACTAAAACATTAAAATATATGAAAAATGCTAAGCAGAACAATTTCGAATGATGACGCAAACAAATTATTGAAAAATAATTTTGAATCAATTCATTGAAATGCAGAGTTTGAACTGATTCACAGAAATGAATCAAACTTACCAACACTAATGCCGTTTTTGCTTATGAAGCTTAAAGCTTATGAAGTTTGTCTTAATGCCCTCACACTTGTTGCAAAACTGACACACTTACCAACTAAATAAAAAGAGTAAACAAAATAAAAATTTCTTTATAATAATTTTTAAATTTACAATGTTGCTTAATTTTTGCCTGCAAAATTATTGCAAATTTATTGTGAATATTCACTATATTGCCTTGCCCTATACATGCTATGTCGTTTGACACTGTTTTGGGCAATCAGTATTAAGGTGTTTTTTAATGCTATTCAGCGCAATGCCAACCAGACTTCAGCAAATGTAGGCTCAGTTACAGCATGGAGAAATTTTACAGACTGCTGCCGTGGCACTAAAATAGCCATGAGCTGCAAACTAGAACCCACTCATTTTCATTGCATGCCAACTGTGATTGAATTGATCTTGGCACGGCGAGAGAATATTAGAATCACATCCTGAAATGCTGCTGAGTTTTACCAATAAATCTAACCTGTCAGACCCGTCAGGCAAAAACCCCCATACAAACTCATACACCCATTTCCAGGGCAACTGCATCCTGCATTCATTTATTTGTTTATTGGTACCTGCTCCATGATACCATGGAGTTCCAACAGCCACCCTGAAACCGGACTATCCTGTCCAGTTATTTCATACAGATAGTGAGTTTGTAAATTGTAGGTTTGTGTAAGTGCAAGACTTGTTTTGTTGGGAAGTTTAATAAGCCTCTTTTCCCAGTAAATGTTACCATACTTCTTATGAAAACCATAATTGCACCTGTCTTTGTAATTTTCGAAAAACTTTCAGCCTTATAAATTGCTGTAAATTCATTAAACACATATTTTTGATTGACCTGTTAACTGCAGAACTTGACGACATGCACATTCTTCCTCTTACATTGTTTTGGAGGTTGCCTCTTTTTAACTTTTTTCAAATTGCACATAAATCTGATTTTATTTTCAAATCTACGGCTGGTTTCACCAAATACTCTTAAGAATAAAATACTTCTTAACTACTAGTTTCTTCTTAGTGTTATCTTTTCCCTTAAACCATCAATGTTTATAGCTACTACGTTCTTGTGAACTTCCTATATTTTACCCTAAGAACTTTCTTAATATTTTTCAGTAATTCATAGCTGTCTGAAAACACTCATTGTTCACCATTCATTAGATAGTGAATGCCATGCCTGCGTAAATCAAAACCGAAAAGCATTTCCAATCTGATTTTAGTCTGATTTCAAACCACATATGGATTTATTTATTTATGCTTTATATACCACAGACAACTACACAGATTGGATTTGGATACGCCAAAATATCAGATTTTTGCTGCCTGTCTGAACAAAGTCTTTGAACTTGGAATTAAACTTTGTGTAGCCTACACATAATTCCAGCAGTCACCATGGTGTTGGTGCAAGCTGCCACTTCTTCTTCTCATTGTAACAAGAAAGATCCTGCGCCAGCTTACAAAGCAAACACTAGCCCCTCTACTGAATGTCTTCATGATCAACCCCATTTACTTGATGTCTTAATGTTTTCTGTCTCTTACTCCCTCTTACTTCTTGTGACTTCAAACTGCTCCCTTATTATATCAACTGTATTTCAATATTTCATGTTGCGTTTCTAACTCTGCAACAGGGAGACCCAGCCACAGCAGGCAGGTGAAAGAGTGCAGAATGTTTTGGGAGTGCGGAGTGTTGCGTCACTCCTTTCTCCTCCACTTGAGAAGCCCAGCAGACATTTCTCATCAGTGTGGGGCATTAATGAAAACAGAACAGTGTGAGAAGGGGATGTACAGTTCTCTCTAACCCCCGCCCTCTTGGGAATGTGGTTTTTCCTTAAAGGGGAAAGATACTAAGAACACACTGATTAAATGTTTACAGTTTCCCAGGAGCACTTTACTGACCACTTCCTCTGGATGCTAGTGAGCATTTGAGAGGATCATAAAATGTCATGTTGTGTAGCTTGAAATTGACCTTTGTTCAATTTTATAATACTTTACCTTCTTCCAACTATTGGAAGAAGCCAATTTTAGGTGGATTTCTACAGAAAGTGAAAAGACTTCGGCTCTGTGGCCCTATCAAAACATTTCTTTGTTTGTTTGAGCATCTTGACCAGCCCAACACATATTATTGACTCAACCATTGGTGTGAGTTTGGGGCGGGACTATCTGTTATTGACCAATGGCAGGCAGGAAGGAGTGTTCAAACTTGTATGAAAACGACAAATTTTGCAATTCAATTTGGTGGCGCTAATGACATAGTAATTACACACTTCGCTTTAAAAAACAATATTTATGCCAAACACATGAGTTTGTGTATGCTCAGGCTTTAATGTAGTAAGTCATGGAAAAAAGACTGAGCTCTTACAGGTGTTACAGACAGCATTAGACTTTTACAAGCACTCTTATCCTAAGACATAGTTCCAAAAGTTAACATTCCAAACAAGGTATTAAGCTCCCCCTCTATTCTTAATTAATTCTGTTTGGGGTCTAACAAAGCATGTGCCCAATAAAATAACAGCAGAATAATTGGAGTGTTCAAAAGTTAAAACATCCCACTGGGGCTCTACAGGCAGTTAGATGATACTAAGGTATTTCTGGTACAGATGGTTTAACAGTTGCTTCTAGTTGCTGTGTGCTGAAGAAACACATGTTTTGTTTTTGTTTTTTGTTTTTTGTTTTTTGTTTTTTGTTTGTTTGTTTTTTTCTTAAAGGTGCACTATGTATTTTTTTCTCATCAAAAGGTTTTACACATAAAGAAATTAATAGCACTTAAAAGTATGTTTAAAATCTTGTATGCTGACATGAGATGAAGACTTCAGTCATATCAGTTGTCTAATGAAAGCGGTTTTATTTTAGCGGTCACTTCATGGTGGCCATCATGTACTGATCAACTGACCCACTGAATAGTATTCACTTTATCTCAGTCACCCTTTGTTATTGCACACATTCATTCACAGATAATACTAATAACAAAATGCGAATGCAATTTGTACAATGGCATCAGTAACTGAAAACGTTTGCTTTTGTGTGATGCTCCATCAATGCTGCTAGGTATCAGTGTAAGTCCAGAATGACTGCCAAGCACTGCCCTAAGCTTAAATTCACAAAATAAATGGAATGTTGGTACGATAAAATGCTGATATAGACTTGTGCATATAAAAATGTGCATTGTGTGCATTCACTTCCACTACAGTAAAAAAAAAAAAAAAAGAAAAGAAATGAATGTGTATAACTCTAGCTTCCCTAACTTATCTGTTCACCTTGACTCATGAATAATCCTCCTTTGTCTGCCATCGCCTAAAGCACATTATGTTAAATTTATAACCTGTTCTTAGAAAGAATGGTTCTTGATGTTTCTGAAAATGTTGTCATAATTTTTTTAAGCACTGTTTACAACAAAATAATTGAAGAGAGCATTTTCCAGATTATTTGCTGTACAGACAGCATTAACATTAAAAGCGGCTTGAGCAGACAGCAATTTGTCATTAAGGCAACGGGGGGCTTGTCATTCTCTTGGCAATTGGGGATGACATAATTTCTCCTGCAGCACATCAATTGTTTACTTGGCACTTGGGAAGGTGAGAGATAACGTAAACACATCTGGTTGCGTGACATTAAACATTAAGAGGCAAATTCACTAAAGAGTTGTGCTACTTTTGCTCACAGTATTTCAGCACAAAAACCTGCATCTTATTAACTATTCACCCGCAGTCCAGCTATTCCAAGCACTTAATGCACTAAAATAGTGCTGTGATTTGTGCATTTTAATATGTGTTTAAATGTGTATATGTGTTTATAACATTGCCCACCAACATCTCAATTTACTCATATAAAACCAGACTTGTATTACAAAGATAACTAATATTGCCATTATATTCATGCTGTATAACCAGAGGGGATCTGGTTCCTCTGAGCCTGGTATCTCCCAAGGTTTTTTTCTCTCTACATTAACCAGTGTTTTATGGAGTTTCAGGTTCCTTGCCACAGTTGTATTTGGCTTGCTCACTGGGGGCCTAAAGACAAACAATTTTAAGGCATGATTTTCAGTCACATTTTTTTAAAACACACAATGAGGATTTTAAGACATTACAGACATTACAACATAATTTTCTGTAATGAAGCATTGAAACCATGTGTGTTATACACAGCGCTATACAAATAAAAACAGCCTGGTCTCATAAACATTATTTGACTGTGGCAAGATTTTTGCAAAATGAAATTACGTTCCTATCACATGTTTGACTGCAGTGTCCCAGTGAAATGTCCTGTGGGGGCGGCAAAAGTGAGTGAACTGGTGTCGTAAAAAGACAATGTTTTTTAAAGTGAATATTAGATGGTTTTAATAAGTAAAACGTACCTCCCTAACCTAAAACTTTAGCCTAAACCTAACCAAAAGTGATCTCAAATCAAATGAGAGGTAGACACAAAATAGCCATTCTGACCCAAAACCAATGCCTAAAACTAGCCGATAGTGTCCTACAAAAAAATGAGAAATTAAAATCACTAAAATCTGAAGCAACCCCATCATCTCTTGTCGCTTCTATGACATTCCAATCTCACACGTCAGCTTGCGTGCTTGACAGGTCTCGAACTGCAAACTATAGAGTCCAAAGTCCAGCGCTCTATCATGTGAGCTACCGCAGAAGTGAATCACATTGAAATAAGTGTGTAAATATAGGTGAGTCTGTAATACAACTGTTAAAATCAGCCACATCATTAAAACCACCTGCCTAATATTTTGTATGTCCCCCTCGTGCCGCCAAAACAGCACCAACCCGCTGCTATTCTGAGATGCTAATCTTCTCATCACAATTGTACAGAGTGGTTATCTGAGTTACCGTAGGCTTGTCAGTTTGAACCAGTCTGGTCATTCTTTATTTACCTCTCTCATCAAGGTGTTTCCATCCACAGAACTGCCGCTCACTGGACCATTCTGAGTAAATTCTAGAGACTGTTGTGTATGAAAATCCCAGGAGATCAGCAGTTACAGAAATACTCAAACCAGCCCGTCTGGCACCAACAATCATCCATTCGATTATCTAATCTGCCAATCATGTGGCAGCAGTGCAGTGCATAAAATCATGCAGATATGGGTCAGGAGCTTCAGTTAATGTACACATCAACCATCAGAATGGGGAAAAAATTTGATCTCAGTGATTTGGACTGTGGCATGATTGTTGGTGCCAGATGGGCTGGTATGAGTATTTCTGTAACTGCTGATCTCCTGGGATTTTCACGCACAACAGTCTCTAGAATTTACTCAGAATGGTGCTAAAAACAAAAAACATCCAGTAAGCAACAGTTCTGCAGACGGAAATGCCTTGTTGATGAGAGAGGTCAACAGAGAATGGTCAGACTGGTTTGAACTGACAAAGTCTATGGTAACTCAGATAACCACTCTGTATAATTGTGGTGAGAAGAATAGCATGGCACCAAGTGCAGGTTGGCCCTGTTTTGGCGGCAAGAGGGGAACCTACGCAATATTAGGCAGTTGGTTTTAATGTTGTGGGTGATCGGTGTATATATAAAATACATTTATATATACTGTGTATATATATATATATATATATATATAATGATGATGATATAAATGAGGGAGGAGTAGAAATTTTGTAGAAATCAACATTATGCCAAGCACGAATGCTGTTATTTGAGTTTAACTTGTATAGAACCTGGAACATTCCGTTACATCTATCATTAATCAAATTTAATTTTATTACGAAGATATGTTTGTGTACATTTTCTATTGATCATTGCATCATTAGTACTTCAAATAATGAGCATATAATGGAAAAGAGTGTTAAAACAGCATATATCAAGACACACTGGGTATTCAAATTTTCTGCACTTTCTACACTTTCTGCATTTTAAAGGGACATTTTCAACAGTGGTGAAGAGTCAGCTGTACAGTCCCAGTAATGTATGCCAGATTGCAGTAGTCCAAAACCTAGCACTCAGAACTGACCCACAAGATTGGGAATTGTGCCATGCAAACTGCATTCAGCATATAGTTCTTGGGCTTGTTTGTGCCGTTACCTGATTTGCAGAATTCCTTTGAATTGAATTGCGTGTTAAATAAACAATGCTATCAGTGAGAGCAATTCATTCTTAGTAAAAATGTATTGTTTTTATAGTTGAATTTGGTAAATGGCTTGTTTTTTTTGTTTTTTTACCTTTACAGTAAAGTGCTTTCAACTACTGACACTGCTGTAACATTACCAGTTGTACAGTGTGACTAAATAAGAACTGTCTGTTTGTTTGAGAGTGGAGTATTGCAACAGGCATTTAATTTTGTAGAGTGTTTTTCTTTTTTTTTTTTTCTTAGAAAGCTCAACTCATCAGATACAGTAAGCATTTAATTACATGAGCCGTCTGTTTAGGCCTAAACAAAACACAGAGCTTTGATCTTTCACACTGATGGCCAGATTGCTACACACACTCTTTCTTGTGCATTGGATGCTCTGTGTCTCTGATTAACTTTGGGCATGCACTGTTGGAGAAGCCGCTGGGAATTTCGCTCTGAAAACTGAACATGGAAGTGTTCCCTAAAAGCCTGCATAATTAATTTCTCTCTAAATGGATTAGAAAGCAAAGCACTGCAGATATGGCAATCCATTTAGTACTGGCTTTTTTTTTTTTTTTTTAAATGACATGTAATTGCATAATGCTGGTAATGATCTCATATTGCTTACAGCTACACAAAGGATCTAACATGGCGGTTGTGTGATTAATTGTGTCTCATAACAGAAGGATATAGTAGTGTAGCAGAGTGTTTCCTCTGTAAATCCCGATGTAATTTCTGCATCATTAGCATCACCAAAGGGAATGGCAAAATAATTATTGTTTTCAAATAAGTTTCCTGAACACTCCCGTCCCAAATTCATGCCATTGGTTAAACCAATGTTGCTATGTCAGGCTGGTCAGAATGCTAAAATGTTTGCATGTGCAAAGTTTTGAAAGCGCCACAGAGCCACAATGTTTATACTTTCTTGGGAAATCACCCTACAAATGGTTTATTTATAGTTGTCTCTGCATATTAAGCAGGAATAGAAGAAAGTACAGTATTTTAACACAGAAAAAAAACTACACACTTCAGCTTTAAGAATAGTTTAGTGTCTGTAAAGAACCTGTAAAAATAAAACCATGAAACAGGCACCACTGTCCTGGAACTGGCTGTGACAACAACACCTATGTACCTGCCGAACAACAGGAAAAATCACAGACTCATAGGAAATGAGGGGAGACACCTGATGCTTTCCCTTCTGCTACTGTTTGGTCACTCTCCTTTTATATTCTTCACTTGTGGCCTATGACATATTTTGGTTTTGAAAAGAAAAATTGTGCAATTTAAATGTAATAAAGCCTTTATTGCACAGTTACTACACAGATATTTGTATAACTGGGTTAAAGACATGGAGTGCAGGTCTGAAGAATAAATAGAGAGATACAGAGATGGTCAACAAGACAAGGACATACAAGTTATGACCTGTCATACAGCTTCAACACAGAGACAATATCTACTTGCCTCTTAAGTACTTCTCTGTTGTTGACACATTTAGCCTTCTTTCCCCATGAGTGGGAATAGGATAAGCCTTTTTCCAGCATGCATCAGTGTAGTTCTGAAGAAGCGAATGGCAGCTGTTGTCATCTTGGAATTTCCCTAGGCGAACTGACCTCAGTCAATTCAAACAATTATACCACAGACTCATTGAGAGACTGAGAGAGACTGTATTGTCTTGTGGTAGAATGGAACTTTTTAAAGACATGAGAATCAATAAACAGGGCATCAGAAATTATATCCAGAGTGGGGTTATTCTGGGTGTTCAGGGGCTCTGATAATTTCACTCCACCACCCTCATGCAAGCATATTTAAATTCTAATATTAAGTTCTGTGGAACTGCTTTCTGTGTCTTGGTTGATTGGTTTTGTTTGTACAAATTAATTTGCAATATAGCTAAGTTCTTTCATTGAAAATCTTTCTTAAAACCTAAGGCTACATAGCTGGTAACAGGCAGAGATCTTAAAATATAACATAAGCAAACACACAACACAAATTAAAACAGCCTGGTATTTCCAAATACTTTTTTTTTCAACCTAGTCTAAGAATAAACATTATTATGCCTACATTTCTGCAAACAGACTTTTATGTACAGCTTTCTACATTTTGCTACAGTTTCCTGATTAAATATCACCAGAGATGCTACAACAACTGTGTGTTTTATTCACTGTAACACAAATCACGACTACAGTGGCTTATTATGACATTATTAATACTTATTTTTCGCTCTATTACTCACACACTGCTTTGTTATTATATCAAAGCACTTTTACTATAATGCATTATTTGAAAAACAGTACATTTTAACGCTTGTATAACAGACCAACCTACATTTAAACACTTATTCCAACGTTATTAGCTTGCGCTGTAGCTCACCTTACTTTTAACACGTGGTTCAGTCTAAGCCAAGGATGCTCGAAATGAAAGTGAAAGTAAAACCAAAGTGACATAGAAGCGATATGAAATTACATGGTTGCTTCAGAAAAAAAAAAGTGCTTTTCATGTCGAACTTACTTTTAAAACACTATCGGTTAGGTTTAGGTGTTGGTTAAGGGTAAGGATGTCTGTTTTGTTCACCTTTTTCTTTTAGGACACTATTGATTAAGTTTAAGCTAAAGTTTTAGGTTAGGGAAATAAGTTTTACTCATTAAAACATCCATCTATTATTCACCTTACAAACCTCATCTGATTACAACATCATTTCATTGTTTTAGTTTTTTTTTGTTTTTTGTTTTTTGTCTTCAGAAAATGTAAAAACCTATTTTGTATAGTATTGACACATTCATATGTATTTTATATTTAACAGTATATACTATATGAGTAACACTTATGTAGCTGAAACAAACACTACTGTGGTCATTAAAGGGGTCATGACATGAGAACATTTTCCTTGATCTTTTAAAATTTAAGAGTTCATTGTACTATAAAAACATACTGTAAATTTCAGAACTCAAAACTTCCTCCTCACTGCAAAAAGAGAATTTGTTGAAACCAAGCTGCCAAAATGACACATTCTCTACTTCCTCCACACCGTGATGTCACACAGTAGTAGATATTTGCATCTGACAGCCTCCACAACAACACAAATGACTACTTAACCTTATCACTTCCATAGCGGTGAGCAGTGAGATGACAAGGAGAGAGCAGGTCAGTGTTTTACAAATATATGACTGAAAAAAAAAAAAAATATTAATATCAAAAGTGAACCTCAAGGAACATATTTAAATAATAAAAAAGGCATGTCATGACCCCTTTAAGATTTGCTTTAGAAGCAAAACATTCACATGTGTGATTTTTCCCAAAGGGGGCACAATTATTTGGTTCATTGTATGAGCTGCAGGGAGAGCGCTATAGCAATGCCACTCTAAAGAATAATTGGGGGAGCAGTTTCTATCTGTGCAAATCCCTCTAAAGCCCTGTTTGGTTGCAGCAATTGCCCTTTGTCCTTGTCTCACTAAATCGCCATTAAATTTCTCCCCAAACCCTCTGAAATGATTGCTGCCAGTGTTGAGTGGTGCCCTGTTTCATCCTGTAATCAGAGAGAGAGGAAAACTGAGAAAAACAAGAGGCAGAGACCCCAATAGCCTGGCGATAATGTGCTGTGTTGATCTCCTCCTGTGGTTTAGCAGACTGGATTCAGTGGTAATAAGCCCTCCTGGTTGAGGGTTGATGCCCTATTATTACCACATTGTCTCTCCCGGGGCTCAGGAAGTGAGCGTGCAGACTCTCTACACAAGAGACATGGCTGCTTTTAGAGTCTTACCTCAGCTCAAAGTCACCCATGGGAGCATAATCAGTGTAATGATTACATGTTCTCTAGTGAGATCTACTTGAAGAGAAGATCACATTGAGCATTGCCAGGATTTTGTAAATCAATGGCACATTTGTGTGCCTTGAAGGCTTTATACTCATTTATACTGACTTGTATTCAATATGATGTTGGTGAGCATTATGTACTGTAGTGATGTCTGATTCATAATCAAATCATTAATCTTATTTGGTTCTTTTCAGTGAAACAGTTGAATTGGTTCGCAAATCAGATTGAATGTTTTGGTCTTGAATCTGATTTCAGTTGGAGCAGTTCTTGAGTTCATATCTGCGATCCAGTTGCAGCAGTTCTTGATGTAACAACACATTTAATCGATGTTTTGGTCATGTCTGACACAAAATGAGCCAACAGCAAGGAGTGAAGTGTCGATGATTTTACTGATGTTGCTAAAATAAATGTATTTTAATAGATGAATATTATATAATAGATACTTGATAGTGTAGGAACACATGATGAACCAATGAATTGTTTTACTGGAAGAACTGGTTTGCAGAAATGACGCAAACTACGGGGTCCCTGAGTCTGTTAAGGTTGAAAACCCTTGCTTTATGCAAAATGAAATAAGGCGTGCCAGTCTGTGATTGAGACCATCAGTATGTGCATTTTATAGTACATTATTAACATAAAAACAGATTTGATTTTTGGACCTCTGTCTTGTTTACGCTAGACTGAAAGACGAGTGTGATTCAAGTTTGTGTTTCAACCTGTTAAATGGGGCAATGATTCAACGTGCATCTTAAGACTTGCTGGTATCATGGATGGCTGTCATTGTTGCATTAGAGAAGAGAGTTTGTTTGTGCCAGCCTTTGGTAAAATAAGATGAAAGTGTTTCAACCAGAGTTCAAATTCCTTTACTTAAGTAAAAGTTCCATATTAAGTTTTAGTGAATTCACTAACTTGATTAACTTTACCTTCAATCATGTTGTCAATAATTTGAAAGACTTTTAATGAGACAGAACAGGATCCCCCCCAGTAATTTTTTTTTTTTTTTTTTTTTTGTCATGGGAGGGTCCCTTAACTTCCCTAACATTGACTTAGTCACCACTAATTCAAGCAGCTTGAAGTCCTCAGAAGCCATGCTAAATTATTTTTTATTTATTTATTTTTATTTTTCATTTTGAAAATGTGATGAGCCAATTCCAGC
Source organism: Myxocyprinus asiaticus (assembly GCF_019703515.2). NCBI lineage: Eukaryota > Metazoa > Chordata > Actinopteri > Cypriniformes > Catostomidae > Myxocyprinus > Myxocyprinus asiaticus. Next base: position 27,647,629 of record NC_059369.1, on the reverse strand, counting down.
TTGCTTAAGTAAATACCCTCTACTGGTAGGAAAGATACCACTCCTTATTGCTGCGGTTGTCATGGAAACAGAGAAACAGCCTGCAGGAGCTGTCATGATAATGATACAGGACAGTATCTTTGATTAAGAGATGAACATCTGTCTCTGAGCAATATGTGACCACACACATGCACGCACACTCATTCATCATTGATTCAAACATTATGTGGTTGCAACAAGTTTTAGAAGCTTTGTCAATGCCAGCTTGTATAAAAGCATTTCTGGATCCAGCAATGTAACATTATTATCTAATACAATGTAATGTATGTGTCACATATCTGACTCTTACACATTTATAATTTTTGCAGTAGTAAATCCTGTTGGCTCGGTTTTGTCAACATTCCTCACTCTCCCCTCTCTTTTTTTCATATCTGCTCAAAGATGCAAACGAGAGGTCGGCCAAGAAATTTTCACCTGATGGAGTTTTCAATTACACCTCTCTGCTCCTCAGTAAAGAGGATAAAATGCTGTATGTTGGCGCTCGAGAGACTCTCTTTGCACTCAGTATCACCGATATCAGCAGAACGCAGCTGCAGCGCAATGTGAGTATGTCTAGGAGTTTATTTTTGGTGGATGTACGACTATGTGCATTGTTTGTATGAGCACTAGTAAATTGAGTTCCAAATGGGAGATCAGGAGCAGCATGTTCATATAATCCTACCAATTACCGCACTACGGGTACATAAACAACCCCACTTCACTCATCATCCCAAATCATCTTTCCATATTTAGGTTCAGGGGAGAACTGTGAGCTTCAGCCAAGTCTCGTGCTCAAGCTCATCCATTGGCAAACAGCAAGCCATATATGTTATCACTCATATATGCAGATTATATCTTGTGAATCTGAATGTTGGATCCAACCATCACTGAAGCATAACACCCATAAACTTTGTTTGCATATGTATTACTGTATTATACTTTGTAACAAATTGACTTGCAGTCATAGAAGTCATACAATAAATAAACCTTCACAGTTCCATACAAATATTCTGTGTTGCATGATTCATTTTACACTCCACAGAAATTATGTTATAGCCAAGGTGACTCACTGTACTTAATGTCAAATTATATACACAGAATGTGGTGGTAATGCATCATTACCGTAAATGCACTATGGCTGCTGAGAATGCTCAACTGAATCTGTTTGGCCAAATGCCAGCTTACATTTTTTACTTTTGCAGTTAACGTGGCACACACCACAGAAGAAGAGAGATGAGTGCAGTTTCAAAGGGAAAGACTTACAGGTGAGTGGATAAAATATTTACCTCTGTGCATATGTAAAAAAAAAAAAAAAAAAAAAAAAGTCCCATGTCAAGCCATTTATAGTTAAAAAATGACAGATAGTGCTCAAACCAACTCAAGTTTGAACAGCCTGCAAAGTAAGTTATTTTGCAATACAATCATGCTAAATTTAAATCAGAGAAAGTGGCCCCCGCAACACTTTTAGCTAGTGAGACCCATTATTGCCTTGATGCGGCCACACTGTAATTTGTCTGAAAGCATGACACTATGAATTGGCTGTTATTAGATTAAAAATCTGCATGCCTAATTTGCTGCCAGATTGATTTGTCTTGAGAGCTAGGTTGGGATGGATGTTTGGACCTTGATGAAGACACCTTAATAACTGCTGTTTTTTTAGACAGATGATACACAGATGCCAGAAACCTCTCCCAGACTATTAAAGAGGATTAAGATCAGGCCTAGTGATGTGAAAACAAGTTGTAAAGCCCAGCCAACAAATACATTTTTGCACGCAACCTAGTGCTTACTTAAAATATGTGCTTTTATACAGCAAATCTGTCAGTCAATTGTTGACATTAAATAATTTTGGGAAGTTGACATGTCTTGCCATGTGACATGCTATACACCATCTAAAACTATTTGAAACAGCATTTTATTAAAATTTCACATGCAGCTTTTATGAGCTCATATTAATTAAGAGACTACGTGGAATATTTGTACTTATAAAATGTCACACTGTAGAACCGTTTCAAATGAACTAGTGAACATAAAATGTGTTAACAAAAAAGGGTGGCCAGTTACAGGACCTAAGACGTACACTTTCCCCAATATATTCAAATACATTTAACATTTTAATATTAAATCTTGATGCTGATTTGCAAAAGTCCACTCACATGTAATGTTTCAACTACAGTGTAGGCATCTAGGAATGCCGTATGTCTCTCCCTTTCTTTCACACTCACATGCACTCTTTTTTGTATTCCGTGTACCCTTTCTTTATCTAGACTGACTGCTTCAATTACATCAAGATTTTACTGCGAGTGAACAGCACTCATCTCTATGTGTGTGGAACATATGCTTTCAGCCCTATCTGCGCATACATTGTAAGTACTGTGTGTTTGGTTTTTCTTTATTCTGCAGCAGGATTTCTCTACCTCCCTCAATGCTTTTAACAGGCTGCAGGGGAGGATTTAATTATCCATGTAATTTACTCAGTCAGTCAAAATCTCCTCTGTGAAATATACTCTTCCGTTCTCCCTGAGGGTGAATGCTGTTTGGATGAGAAATGATTATTGCCCTGCACTTTATTTAGACCCCTCAAACTGGACACTCTGCCTGGATCATTCTGTGCCAACATTGAAGATTCTCAGTGAATCAGGTCTTGCATTACCAAGCAAGTGTATTGTAGTTTTCCAAGTTTGTTTTTATTTAAGTACTATTTTCAAATGTACGTTTCATTTCAATTTTAGATTTAGTTTGTTTCAGCAATGGCTTTCTTAAAGGGATAGTTCATTCATAAATGAATGTCATGAATGTCATTCTGACATACGGTAATCACCCTCATGTTGTTCCAAACCTGTATGACTCTTTTATGAAACACAAAATAAATTATATAAATGGTAACACAGTTTTTGTTTTTGGGTAAACCATCCCTTTCATAACAGTTTAGTTTATATTTTATGGACACTTTTCTACTTCATAGTTTAAAGATTTTAGTCTAAGTTGTGTTTTAGTAATTATAGTTAAGCAATGAGCTCATGAACCAACAGAACATTGCCATTCAGTTTTGATTTATATCTAAAATAAGCAAGACCTTTACAGGGATAGTTCACCTAAAAATTAAAATTCTATCATCATTTACTCACACTCATGCCCAGGGGTATAAAGTAATTGAGTAAAAATACTTAAGTATTATACTAAATTATTATTTTGGGGGATTTGTACTTTACTCAAGTGCAATTTAAATGGAATACTTGTACTTTTACCTAATTACATTTCCAAATAAAAAATATAACTTTTTACTCCTTACAATTTTATTTAAACTTGAAAAGTACTCATTACATTTTTGCAGATAATTTTCTTTCCTTATTGGAATAAAGCCGCCTTTTCACTGCATCCAACAAATTACAGATTGACAAACGACACTGTCGCATGGCGGCTGTTTGAGCTTCAGATAAGTTAAAGTATTTGTGCGACTAGACCATATGTGACCACCCAACTGAATGTGATGTATTCATTCAAAACTATGTGCATGAAGTGAGAAACACTGACGGTTTTTGTCCTAAACTTTATTCTAAATGCCTGCTACTTCTACAGTTATGAAATGATCATTCACGTTGCAAATATACACTGGCGGCCAAAAGTTTGGAATAATGTAAAGATTTTGGTCTTATGGAAAGGAATTGGTACTTTTAATGTATAGGCAGAACAATAATAATGTGAAAAATTACTATTAGAATTTGAAAAAAAAAAAAAATGCAGGATTTCTTAAACTACTTCAAAGAGTTCTCATCAAAAAATCCTTCATGTGCAGCAATGACAGCTTTGCAGATCCTTGGCATTCTAGCTGTCAGTTTGTCCAGATACTCAGCGATGTGACTGTCTTGTCGGGCACTTCTCACGCACCTTAAAGTCTAGCTGATCCCACAAAAGCTCAATGGGGTTAAGATCCATAACACTCTTTTCCAGTTATCTGTTGTCCAATGTCTGTGTTTCTTTGCCCACTCTAACCTTTTCTTCGTTTTTCTGTTTCAAAAGTGGCTTTTTCTTTGCAATTCTTCCCATAAGGCCTGCACCCCTGAGTCTTCTCTTTACTGTTGTACATGAAACTGATGTTGAGTGGGTAGAACTCAATGAAGCTGTCAGCTGAGGACATGTGAGTCGTCTATTTCTCAAACTAGAGACTCTGATGTACTTATCCTCTTGTTTAGTTGTATCTGGGCCATCTACATCTCTTTCTGTCCTTGTTAGAGCCAGTTGTCCTTTGTCTTTCAAGACTGTAGTGTACACCTTTGTATGAAATCTTCAGTTTTTGGCAATTTCATGCATTGTATAGCCTTCTTTTCTCACAACAATGGTTGACTGATGAGTTTCTAGAGAAAGCTGTTTCTTTTTTTGCCATTTTTGACCCAATACTGATCTTAAGACATGCCAGTCTATTGTATTCTGTGACAACTAAAAAACAAACACAAAGACAATGTTAAGCTTCATTTAACAAACCAAATAGCTTTCAACTGTGATTTATATAATGGCAAGTTATTTTATAGTACCAAATTAGCAATTTAGCATGATTGCTCAAGGATAAGGTGTTGGAGTGATGGCTGCTGGAAATGGGGTCTGTCTAGATTTGATCAAAAATTACTTTTTTTCAAATAGTGTTGGTGCTGTTTTTTACATCAGTAATATCCTGACTATACTTTGTGATCAGTCGAATGCCACTTTGGTGAATTAAAGTACCAATTTCCTTTCGAAACAGCAAAATCTTTTATCAGTGTATATATAAAAACAAAAGGTTTTTGTAGTTAAATGTGTACATTTCATTTATTTCTACACTTGCCTTCATACAGTATTTAAATCATATCAATTAATTTTGGCTCCCTATTTGTTGAATTATTATTGTTGTTGTTTTTGTTAGGCAACTATTAAATAAAATAATAACTATAAAACCAGCAATGATAATGATGATAATAATGGAAATAAAAATATAGCCGCAAGCGACTATCATCGGGGGCCAAGCACATATGGCGAGATGACCAAAACAAACAAATTTGACAGAAAAGATCCTATGGATGGTGTGCACAGCTATTTTGGTGTGACATTTCACCTCCTTTGAGCACAGTTGCAAAAATAGGACTGTCTTAAGTATTAGCGCCCTCTAGCATCAAAAATGAATGAAACCCATTATGTTACCTCAGAGTGTTCTCTTGTCCATTTGTACATATTTTGTTAAGTTTGAAAAATGCATTCACAAGATACAGGCTAATTAGTCATTATAGGCCACAGCCAAAACATATTGGGCAGGAAAAAAATAAAGAAGAAAATCAGTGCAGTTACAATAGGATTCCTGCAGCTTTGCTGCTTGGCCCCCTAAAAATACGAAAATCAGTACAATATGTCTTATATCTTTGGAACAATTCGACACATTATTTTGATAACTTTTTGTAAAGAGGGTCTGTAGATGATATATACCAAGATTCATGAGAGTCGGGCAAACGGCCTAGGACCATGGAAATTTCTTGCGGAAATGGAAATTCAAGTGATCATATAATTGTGGGGCACTGGTGGATTCAGAGAAGCTACAGATTTGTTTTGTAACCTATATGGTTCCAGAGTTATGAGCAAAAATGTGAATTAGCTAATTATACCACCACTGTGTGGCCGATTGTCACAAAATTTGACATGCGGCTTTGAGGTGACACCCTACTTGTGTATAGTAATTTCCATAATCCTCGGCCATTCCCCATACGAGTTATAAGGTGCTGAAATTTGATTGGACGTTGCCATTTTTTTATTTTATTTGTCGAATCGATTTTTTAAGAATATGTTAGAAATTGAACCAAAGAAGAAGCATATTTAATTTGAACTTTGTTGCTCAAATGGCTGTAAATTTATGACAGCTTTTTAGTTGTAGCATCCCCTAGGGGTGAAATTGTACAAAATTTTGCTGATGTCTTCTAAACGTCCGGTTGAATATGTGAACCGAGTTTGGTTACTTTTGGAGTTTGTCTTGAGTAGCTATTGATCAATTACTGAAATTGCATTAAAACAAAGGAATTTTATCGTAAATATCTTCGGAACAATTTGACTTATCGAAAATTCTGTTGATACATTTTGTCAGGAGGGTCTGTAGATGATGTATACCAAATTGCATGCCGATCGGACTAACGGTCTAGGAGGAGTTCAAAAAAGTTGGTTTTTCAAACAATTCAAAATGCCGGAAAATTTTATAGACAGAAATGAAATGGGAAATATACATGTTGTAGGGCTTGACTCAAGAAATCAGAGGGAAAATTTGATTCTACCCCTTACGGTTGCAGAGATATGAGCCAAAACGTAAAATTGTTTATTATAGCGCCACCTAGGGTCAGATGGGTGTGCATTTGTGCGCCTGAGTAGTGAGGGGGATTTGGGATCATCCTGCCAAGTTTGATGCTCCACAACTTACGGTCTCTGCCGCCCAGACACTTATTGGGCAGGAAAAAAATAAAGAAGAAAATCAGTGCAGTTACAATAGGATTCCTGCAGCTTTGCTGCTTGGCCCCCTAAAAATACGAAAATCAGTACAATTACAACAGGGTTCCAGCAGCTTTGCTGCTTGGCCCCCTAAATAAGAAAAAGAAGAAAATCAGTACAGTTACAACAGAAAAGGAAGGAGAAAAAGAAGAAAATCAGTACAATTACAATAGGGTTCCTGCAGCTTCGCTGCTTGGCCCCCTAATGATGGAATCTGAGTAAATAATAATTATGAATTTTATTGAATTCGTCCATCTGCTCAACAGCAAGTTTTGGTAGCAAACCTCAGAAAACAATTCACAAAAACCTTAACTTTCTTCAAAGCTCTATATCTCAAGGGGCTGGGTTCTCTGACATCGCAATTCATGAGTGCCTTCTCCCATGAAACGAACATTGCGTGACTGTGGTAAAATTTTTGCAAAATAAAATGATGTGGTTCATTACACATCTCAGGGCAGTTCCAAAGTGAAATGTCCATTGTGTGGCGTTAACAGCGAATGAAATGTTCTCCAGAACAAATTAGGTTTTTAAGGTTAATGTTCTATCGAGATTTAAATCAACAAAACCTATCTCCCTACCCTAAACCTTAAACCCAAACCTAACCGACTGTGTCAGAAAAAGCAAATGTGACTTGAAAAACACCATTTCTGAAACAACCATGTCATTTTGTGGTGCTTCTATGACACTTTCGGCTCACGTGTCGACTCGCGTGCTCTTCAGGACTAGTACCGGTCCTTTGTATCGCATATGTAACACTCTATCAGTTCAGCTTCCGTGCAATTTGATCACACTTAAACAAGCTTATAAACGTAGTTGGTTCGTTAAAATGAGTCATGCGCTATAGTAAAATTGTTTAGATGTCATAAGATAGCATTGTGTGAGGAACAGGGTGAAAAGTATGTGTTTATGAACTGATAATCTGCCATTTTACTCATGATTTGAGTGAAACGGGATAAAAGTAATTGTTGTTTTAATGCTTCTAGTGTTAATTCCACCAGGAAATTGCTGTGTTATGTACAACAGGCAACAGAAAAATAAATTTGAAAAAATGTAGTTATTGTAACATGATTTATATCCACGTTGCGAATACCACTGGACAGAAATATCACAGTCGTCGGAGACAGTAAAAAGGTGACTTAACAAACCAATTGAATTTAACAACACAATCTCCTCTCTTGATTTCATTCTAGCTAGGACATGATCATACAGCCTTGATCATAGTCAGCTTACCTTACAGAAATATAGGGATGTATGTGCCCAACCTGTGTATTCCTTGGGATATCTCTTCTGTTCATTTCAAATTATTAATTTCTGCATGTTTGATATTGCTAAAGATCTTTTTTTAAATAATTCTGGTAACCCATAAGTAATGAGTCAAGTGTTATCACATAAGTATGAAGGAATAACTAATTAATTTAAAGTGATGATCATGGTAACACAATATTAATTAATCTTATTGATCTTACTGTTTCCTTCCTTGGGAGTTATAGGTTATCTGGACCATTATTCTAAATTGAAAACACATTATAAACCATTAATAGTAACTGAGATATTACTTGTCAGTTAGTAATGAATACTCAAGTGTTTATTCCTACATTTTATTCATTTAATCAAACAAATAGTTTACAAACATTCACAGACATTCAAAACATTTTTTTTTCTGGCATTGAATTATGAATCATTGAAATAATTGAACATAACTGCATAGGCTACAAACCTTTAGCAGGATAATGCTTTTAATTGCTGGTGCTCATGGTTACTACATGTTTTAAAAGTCTTATCTCTTAACATAAAGTAAAATAATAAAATGATGTGTGTCTGATAGGACAAGTGTGTTGATCTCCACAAGACTCCAACAGAAAACAGAGAAAACCGGAGTGCAGCATGAGGCCGATTCCACCAATCTGTGTACTTCCACCCTAGACAGTACACTCTGTAAATACATAGTTTTTATCAAATGAATTTGACATGTTTCCTACTATGCCGATGTTCGGTATGAACAGAACAGAAGGTATGTTAAAGTTTACCACATGCAGACGGATCGACGGAAGGGCAGTGCAAAATCGCACCTTCAGTTTCAGCGTGTGTATTGAATATGGCGAACCCTGATTGGATTAGAAGCTTGATGGACCAGACACTCATAATTTTTTTTCATTGGATCCATTAAGTTACTCAGAAAAAAAAAAATGCACTTCACATAAAATTAAACACTTCTTGTAAGATTAACCTACAGTATCTATGAATACAAAATTCATTTAAAAAATGTTTTGTAAAAAAAAAAAAAAAATTAAAAAAAGTATATTCACGTGTGTATTCATTAATTAATAATGCGTAACCATGACCCTCACTTTAAAATAATTAGTTATTCCTTCATGTTTATGTGGTAACACTTGACTCATTACTTATGGGTTACCAAAATTATTTTAAAAAGACCTCCAGCAATATCAAACCTGCCGAAGTTAATCATTTGTAATGAACAGAAGAGATATCCCAAGGAATAAACATGTTGGGCACATACATCTGTAAGCTGATATAATACTTTACCAGACACTGTAGCCATGATTTAGAGAGCTGTTATGTTCATAAATTAATTCCAGCAAAGAACACACGTGATGCGCATGTTTCTCTGAAGGTGCATTTCATGATTATGTTCACTATAAAAACATAATCATTCACATTTTAGACATATGTTAATGTTTTGATTAGTAATTAATTAGTAGTTATTTTAAATTAGCCATAGTTAGTTAATAGTTCTCAATGAGGAAAATCAAATTCAGTAATTATTGATTACCTATTACTTACTGATTAGTTAATCATGTTTCCATATTAGTTAATAAGTAACTAAAGCGTTAATGTAGTACTACTCATTAATCCTGCATTAATTCCTGCATAGTTACCTATTAATGACGGACCATTATTATAAAGTGTTACCTTTTGTTGATTATCATTTTATTCCAGTTTGTTGTTTAACAACCATTTTAAGCTTAGTTTTACCTTTCTGCCCCTATAAAGACATAAGTGATGAAACTTAGGGTGCTTTCACACTGGCAGTTTAGTTCGAAACAGAGCACGGTTTGCATGAAAAATTGGTAATGTGAAAGCTGTCATGCGGATCGGGGAGCGCACCGCGGTACCGAACCCGAGACTACCTGTAGGAGGTTCGGTTGTAATGGAACTGTAGCGCAATTTGCGTGAACGTGAAAGCAACTCGGACTCGGGTGCGCACTCGTTCAGGAAGTAAAGTAACCTGCGCATGTGTTTTAGCCAATGACGACATCATTAGTTTCGACAACACACGAGGAGCCACACATTCCTGAAAGTCCCTAAAAAGTAATGACACCACAATGACATACTAGTACAATCAACACTATAAATACTGTCTGTCTATCTATCTGTCTGTCTGTCTATCTATCTATACACCTTATAAATACCATATATAAATACTATTATAGGTTATAAATATAGGGTATAATAGGAGATGACAGTGGCGATAACTTCACCTTGGACACGAGTGTAAGTGTGCAGTGTAAACAAAGATGCAAATGAATTCCTTGCAATCAGCTGTCTCCTCAAAAAGCAGCAGCAAGCCGCCTTCCCCTGGACATCTGATGAGTTACGCCATGAAACGCACATATACGCAGATGTCGTTAACTCTGTTGTGCAAAATGGCACCAAAATAACAAAAAAACAAAAAGTAAGATGAGTCGCGTTGTGTTCACCATGCGTGTTTGTGATGACGTAAGATGAACGCAAATGGACCGGGGTTCGATAGAATCAAGTGAGTGTGAAACCAGACCAAAGCTGTGGGGGGCACCGGAAACAATCACACTCGGAATCGGACCACAGCAAACGTGCCCAGTGTGAAAGCCCCCTTAGAATTAGTGCATCCAGCCCGACTCCCTCTAAACATCTTTTTATCAGGGTGCTTGGCCCACACACAATCCATTGTGCAAATAACCATTCCTTTGCTTTGAGTGTGTTCCCCGTTCTCGCTATCTGTACCGGCTTATCTCAGTAACATGAAGTTCTGCTCAGCCACATAAGGTCTGTATTTCGATCTACACAGCAACTAAGCTGTCAAGAAATTTAAGACAAGAGACATGCTGTCTTTACAACATCTCTGTGTTGTTTCTTTTCAGAATACTTCAGATTTTTCACTGGTGCGCAGTGAAACGGGAGAGATTGTCACAGAAGATGGTCGAAGCCGGTGTCCTTTCAACCCTGAATACAAGTCTACCGCTATCATGGCAGGTATGTGCTAAAAAAATTTTTTTTTAAAATACAATTAAAAATTTTGTGTAGTCCAGTGGTTCTCAACTGGTTTTGCTTCAGGACACATATTTGACATTGGACATCAAGCGGTGATCCAACAGAATACCAAAATTGTTTAGCACACAAAAGTAAGCCAAAATGTCCTTTTATTTATTAATGTTACCATGAACTGCATATACCCAACAACATGCAAAATGATGAACATTAAATAGGCTGAATAGGACAACTAATTTTGCAAATGCATAAACTAAAAGCAGCAGTGTGATCTGCAACCTGGTCTCATAGAATTAACATTACCATAATTAAATATTTGCAAACTGACTTTTACGTGCCGAGTTATACGTTGCATCACAGTTTCCTGGTGGAATTAACACTAGAGGCACTACAAAAACTGTGCGTTTTATTTACTTTAACACAAATCATGACTACAGCTACTGATTATGACTTTAAATTTATTTTTCGTGAGTCGAAAGTGTCACAGAAGCGACACAAATGGTGTGTTTGCTTCAGAAAATGTACTTTTCGTTTTGCATTTTGTTTCTGGATACTATCGGTTAGGTTTAGGTGATGTTTAAGGGTAAGGATGTTTTGTGTCTACCTCTCAATTTATTTAAGATTATTATTGGTTAGGTTTAGGTTAAAGTTTTAGGTTAGGGAGGTACGTTTAAGTCATTAAAACCCCCATCTAATATTCACCTTAAAACCTCATCTGAACACCTGAAATGTTACCAAATGTTACCACGGTCACACGGTCTGGTGATTTACCAGCCTGACAAATGGAACACACACTTTTGAGGGTGAGGGCATTGGTCCATGTGTGTACATCTGCCAAATTTATCTTGTTTCTAACAAGTGTAAGATGAATTTTCACCAAAATACCCTAGAATTTAAATGGGCATTTGACATCAACAACAAAAGATATGGGAAATGTTGATAAGCCTATTTATTTTGCTATCTTTACTATGCACCACTATGTGGTTATTTGCATTTTTTTTATTTGCATTTAGCATTGTTCATTCCTGTTTAGCAGACCTTAGTTAAGAACCATTGTTTAGTTTACTTTTTGTATGATTTGCATGGTTAATGTTTGTTGCTTGAAACGATGATTAATTTACAGATGGTGAGTTGTATGCCGGCACAGTCAGTAACTTCCAAGGAAATGAACCCATCATTTACAAAAGCCTTGGACAGGGCTCAGCCCTAAAGACTGAAAACTCACTGAACTGGCTTCAAGGTAAGAGTCATAGTATTCTGCTTCTATCCACTACCCTCCTGCTCTTATTATGTTGTCTTGAGGGATTCATCATCCCTGAAGTTAAAACTTAGAAGCCATTTTGGCACTGCAGACAATTATTCATGAAAGCAATACTACAGAGTACAAAACAAATTAATGTAGCATCAGTTTACACAGTCATATTCTACTCACTGTACTTAAGAGTACTGAGTGTTAGCTTTATATTTTGCAATAAGTAAAATGACGAATGTTAAAAGGTGCATAAGGCTAGCTGATGCATTGCATGTCCATGGACTTTTTTATTTACTCAAAATCAAGACTTTAGGTTAAAATCAATGTTAATGTGTAAGGTAGACCTGTCGCGATTATTAAATAATCATCTGATTGAGGTGTTTTGATCAAACCACCATTATTTGAGATAACTGCGATTATTGTGCATTTTAAATTCCAATCACATTTTAATGCCCAAATAAGGGAATTTTAAGTTAATATATAACTGCAGTGAATGGCACATTTGTGTGTCATTCAGTTGAACTCAAGAGCGTCACTTAGGCACACCGCAGATCTCAAACAGAGCATCCCCTGTCCGGAAGAGCGCGTGAAGCTCTACTTAAACACTCTGATGCGCACACGTCAACAGAGCCTCACGCCTAACTGCTGCAAAAATATAAACAATTAAATATAAACTTTGATAGTGAATGTAAAGCGCTCTGGTTTCACTTTAATTTAACGATCGTGAGATGGAAAACGTTGCTGGTCATATTGTGTTCACACACAGCGTTAATGACATGCAGTGACAGAGCAGGAGACACATGCTTAAGCCCTACTCTATTTCTGTGGAGAGATAAAATGATGAAATTAAATCTCAAAGGTTTTGCTTCCTGAGAAATAAGGGTTCGTGGGTTTATTCAAAGAGCATTAAAATAATGTGTGAATGAAAGTGCAGAAATTAGAACAGAACTATTTTAATATTATATAATATATAATTGTATTATATTTTTTACCAAAATATTAAATATAATTTTTATATGAGTTCCAAAAGCAATAGTGTAAATTTTAAATTTACCAAAACTAAAGCTGATCAAAAAGAGACATATTTCAAGTATTTATAAATATTTTGATATTCAAAATGTTATTTTTCATGTCATTCATAAGTTTTTAACCCTCGTATTATGTTGCGGATCAATTTGACCCATTTAGATATTTGAGCTATGTGAAATACTATTTAACCTATCTTTTTTGGCCCTCATTCAGGGCCATGAACATGTATGCAAAGTGAGGACACAGATGTGTTGTGGAAAGTCTGTATAGAATTTGTACATGTAACAGGTCCTACTCGACCCGCTCTGAACGGGACTCGAACCGGCATCTCTGGCATGGGAGGTGGGCACACTAACGTTGAGGCTAGAGGCTACAGCCCCTAGCATCAGTCGCTAGCATGCCTCTTGAGGCCAGGGATGGAGTGAGGTGAACATACTGCACAGCTACCTACCAGCTGGCTCCTGTTACACTCACCCCCTAATCCTCACTCCCATCCAGGTCACGGCACCACTGTAACCAGTCCTGCTCAACCAGCTCTGAGCGGGATTCGAACCGCCGTCTCCGCTGTGGGAGGTGGGCGCGCTAACAAGGAGGCTCAAGGCTATAGCCCCCAGCGTCAGTTGCTAGTGACATCGCCTGCCCGAGAGACCGCTCCATGACCTTCATCGCCCGGAGAGCAAGGTCGGTCACCGAGCGCAGTTCCTGCATCAATCCCGGGTCAAAACTACCCTTGTGCAGCTTTTTTAGCGCCTTGGCTTGGTGTACCTGCAGGAGAGCCATGGCATGCAGGGCGAAGGCGGCTTGTCCAGCGGCACCGTAGGCATTAGTCATCAGCGACGACATAAACCTACAGGCCCTGGACGGGAGCTTCGGGCGCCCACGCCAGGTGGCGGCGCTCTGCGGGCACAAATGCACCGCGAGCACCTTATCCACCTGGGGGATCACCGAATACCCCCTGGCCGACCCACCATCGAGGGTAGTGAGAGCGTGGGAGCTGAAAGACTGGGATCGGGTAGTAAAAGGTGCCTCCCATGATCTCAACTCCTCATGCACCTCCGGGAAGAAATGACCGGTGCGGGGCGCGGCCATGAGTGGCGCTCTGGGCCCAGGAACCAATCATCGAGCCACGAGCGTTCAGGGGAGAGTGGAGGGTTCCACTCTAGCATACCCGAAGGAGGAAGCCCAGCCGAAGCCTCCGCATCAGACTGGATGAACCCACTCTCCGATGCTGCAATCGAAAGCTCATCATCTTCCCAGGCTCCGAATAAGAGGTCGAATTCACCCTGAGACGAACCGGCGGTCTCATCCGAGAGCCCGATCGGGGCAAGTGAGCGTGCTGAGGAATGGGAGGTCCGTGGGGGGTTACCCGGTGGAGGTGCTCCCATTGAAGTCCCCAAATCGCCCCCAGTGCTAACTGACGCAGCCTCATACCATAGGTAGAAGGACCGAGGCGGGGAGCCGCTGGGGTGGCTTGCCCTCTTACGAAGGAAAGCCGTGACCGCAACGTTGCCATAGTCATGTTCTCGCAATGAGGATATGACCCATCCACGAACGATGTCTCCCCGTGGGCAGTGGGCAGTGCCCAGACACGTAAGACAGCGATCGTGGCCATCAGAAGCGGAGAGATAATGACCGCAACCAGAAATAATACACAAATGGAAAGGCATCTTTAATAAGACGTTCCGTGAGTGCCACTCTTTTAGATAGAAAATATACTCTTTTTAGAATATACACTTTTTTTTCTGCCGAAACACCCAGGGGCGTTCTCTGCACTCCACGGGTGCAGAGGGGGAGAAGCCGCTGAAATGTGCCGTAGATCCAGCAGTTTGAGGTGAATAGTAGCGAGATTGAATTCAGTGCACTGAACGCAACAGCTCGGCTCTGAAGAGAAAATCTGAATGACTGGTTGCGAGCCAGCTCCTTTTATACCCGTATGTCCGGGGGAGTGGCATGCAAATTCCACTCGCCAATTCCCACTGGCCTTTTTTCAAAATCAGAGGTGTTTGGGGCTCCCAAGAGTGACCCCTAGTGTCACTACATCGACACAACATCGAGTGATGTGACAGATAGGGAATACTGAATTTGAACACCCATCTGCCACAAATAGCACCATCTACCATTCTACAAAAATTTTAACGTGAATAATTGTACTGCAGAACATGGATGGGCAATATTGATAAAGACATTAATTAGATTAACTCCAAGATAAAGAGCACACTTACCTTCCCAGAGGGAACACAAATCTGTTGCATAGCAACAGCTTCAACACACTAATGAAGGGCTCAGTAACACAATTTGGAACATAAAGAAATTACAGCTCCCCCTAGAGGGTGGAAGCCTTATAACATCTTCCCTACTTATACAATGATGATGTTTGTGGGTCATTTTGACCCACACACTTTCATGTTCAAAGGCAGCTGCACAGACCAAAAATAAAAACATTTTGATATATGTTGTTATGTTGGTTATTTACTACCCTGTGAAGGCAAAAAGGAGCTTTTCCACACTGGTTTTCACAGCGGTAGTCACAAAAGACTTGGTCAGACACAGATGGTACAATTTAGCTTTCATTTGTATTTTTGAGAAAATTGTATTCTGAAAATCTATTTTACTTGTTTACATTTTGTGACTTCCTAATTCAGGGAAATTAACATGCATGCAAAGTGAGGACACACAGATGTGTTTTGGAAAGTCTGTTTAGAATTTGTATATAATGAAGTGTTTGTGGGTCATTGTGACCCCACACACCTTCATGTTCAAAGGCAGCTTTTGATATATGTTGTTATGATGGTTATTTACTACCCTGTGAAGGCAAAAAGGAGCTTTTCCACACTGGTTTCAAATATATCATCAAAATTTTGACAGCCTGTGATTCCAAATCAAGCTATGCATGGAATATTCAAATGTACACAGGCAAGCCACGAAGTGGAGCACCTGAGAAAAACCAGGGGATGCGGGTGGTGCTTAAAATGACTAAGGGGCTGCAAGGTCATTGCATAACTTTTTTACATCCTACCACCTTGGTGTCGAGCTACAGAAACTAAAGCTGACCATGATCGGAACAATAATAAAAACAGACACATAATCTGAACATAAAAACAAGCCTGAGCTTCCCAGCGAGCTTCTGAATATGCAGGGCAGAACGCTGCATTTCTCAATATTTGCTTTCTCTGGAACTGCAACCATTGTTTCATACTGCCGAAAAGAAAAGCAAGAATGTTCTTGTGATGAGTACAATGCACAAAGATGCATCACTGAGTGCAAGAGAGGACTTGAAGCCAGAAATCATCCTGGACTATAATTACTATAAATATAAATAAAGACTATAAATATAAATAAAGAGTTGACAGTTTAGACAAAGACACATCAGCCTACAGCTGCCAGCACAAGACTGCCTGTTGGCCCTTTGTGGTTTTTATAACATTTTAGATGTCTGCCTATGATGCCTTCGTCCTGTGGAGTGAAATCAATCCAAACTGGAATGAAGGCAAATTGTACAAATGTCGGCTTTTCCTGGAGGGGCTTGGAAAAGCGCTCATCACATCGAAGATCCAGAGGCGCACCCACCCACCTCGATCAGCTGCAGCTGTTGTTGCGTCAGTTCAAGTCAGCGTATCCAGCTCCACAGAAAATCAAGAAGTGGATACAGATGTTGGGAAAAGGCGAAAAAGATGTGTAGTGTGCCCTCTCGAGACGACAGTAAAACCAGCACCACATGTGTACAGGGCAGAAAACACATTTGCAGAAATCACACACTTACTTTGTGCTCATCCTGTCGAAAGTAATTGCTTACATTTACAAAATGAGCCTCCTATACAAAAAATAAGACTATTTAGGGAACATAAAAATCTATTTCACTCATCAGCTATATTTAATGCCAATTTGTGAAAGCTTGAATGTTAAATACAATTTGAAAATGTTAATAATAATAATATTATAATTCTGTTTATATTCACAGTTTGTGAAAACAAAAATGTAAAAAAAAAAAAAAAATGTTGTTAAATTAAAATCATGTTTCCCTATTTTATTATTTGATTTATATATTTGAAATTAAATAAGTAAAAATGACTTCTTAGGTGTATGAAGCACAACATGCACTTTAAGAAATATGACAATTTAAACAAAAATTAATCATGAAAGCCCTAAAAGCAGGGGTGGACTGGGAAGAAAATTCAGCCCGGGATTTTACATAGAAACTGGCCCAAAAGTTGTTGAGCGAGGGTGGGGGTGGGGGTGGGGGTTGGGGTCTGGGGGGTTGCAGTCCTTTTCTGCATATCACTGCTCCCTTCCGCATATCGCCATTTTGTGGCGCATTCTGCATAACGCGGCGGCCCATGAGGCCCCATTTCGTGGCAGGCCCACCTGAAAATGTCCCGGTTCTCCCAATAGCCAGTCCGCCACTGCCTAAAAGAGAAAATTAATCATCATAGCCCTAAAACAGACAATAAATCATCATAATCGTGATCATTTGTTTGACAATTAATCATCAGCCAAATTTCATTATTGTGAGAGCCCTATTATAAAGCATTTTATTCACCTTTTGCCTTCACTAGTTAATTTTTAATGGTCCAGTGTGAATAATTTAAAAAAAATACAAATATTCCATGTAGTCTCTCATACGAACTGAGAGACATAAAAGATGCACGTATAATAATAATATAATTATAAAAATTATAAACTATTGCATTATCAGTGTAAATCAGAATCCATTATTAAAATAATAGCAAGATTATAGCATGTTATGCTGCAGGACAAACGTATTTAGTGTAATTTCAATATGCAGTGCATATTGAATGCATATGCATATGCATAATCAATACTGAGCACATTGATAGCGTACTGTTCCAAAAGATCATCTAAAATTTATTAAAACTAATATAATGAACAATTTCATATAAAGTGGTATCAAGTAGACCAATGGCTATATTTGAGTTTCATTTTTTTAGTTTAGATCAGACCTTGGATTTAGGATGGACCCCACCGAACCTCACCGAACTGACCTGCAGGTTGAACTGCACTGCACCTCATAATTAATCTCTGCATGAATCACCTTTGTCTATTGATGTACTACACTCTTGAAATGGAATACATAGGCTATCATTTAATTGCCAACAAATGCCTTCTTCAGCCAACTAACAAAGGACAATGCATATATGTGAACTTCTGCAGTTAATCCAGGATGAACTTCAAAGACATTAGTCATTAATCTTAAAGTTCATAAAAAAATATTTAATTTTTATTTTTAAAACACTGGACCTTAATGCTTAATTAATTTACAAATTTAAAACCATGACTTGCACTGCACACAAATAACTAATATTGGCATTATTTTCATGCTATTTAGCCAGAGGGGAACTGGCCCCCACAGTGAGCCTGGTTTCTCCCAAGGTTATTTTTCTCCATTTTCTTATGGAGTTTTGTGTTCCTTGCCACAGTCGCCTTCAGCTTGCTCACAGGGGTTCTAAATACAATTATTATTTAATTATTTAATTTCTATACACATTTTACAATCATATTTAATCAAACTACACAATGTAAGACATGATTTGTATTTATTTATTTATTTATTTATTTTGTTAATGCATGATTTCCTGTAAAGCTGCTTTGAAACGATGTGTGTTGTGAAAAGCGCTATACAAATAAAAATGACTTGACTGGACATAAAATCCACATTACATAGAAACTCTTCTGTCTGAGTATATGATCTATGGCTTGGACTGAAACTTGGTTTTATTATTCCCTCAGACCCAGCTTTTGTAGGCTCAGCCTACATTCAGGAGAGTTTCCCCAAAGGCAATGCAGTGGGCGATGATGATAAGATTTACTTCTTCTTCAGTGAAGCGGGAAAGGAGTTTGATTTCTTTGACAACACCATTGTGTCACGCATCGCTCGCGTGTGTAAGGTGAGGAATGCTTCAGTGAAAACAGCATGTGTATGTGAAAGGAGGTTGGATGAGGACCATTCTTCCTACAGCAATAAACCACACGCTACATACTGTATACACACAATTTATGCATCCCCTCAATGCAGTGAAAAGCATTAGATTAGAACTGAATTAAAGGAATAGTTCACCCAAAAATAAACATTCTTTCATCATTTACTCACTAATATAGTTCCAATCCTGTATGCTGTATATTTTTTGAATGGAACAAATTATGAGAATTTTTTTTTATGAATCTTCATGCAGCTCATTTTAATACAATAACAGTTTAAAGTGACCACATCTTTTAAGCTCCTAAAAGGACAAAAAAGCACTATAAAAGTAGTTCATAATTCTCGGACTGAACGATTTGTTCATGAATCGGATAGATCCGACTCAGTGATTTGCTCTGCAATGGTTTTCGAGTTTAGAGCTCACTGGAGGGGAACATCATCAGTGACATAAATTTCAGTCTGTTCCACACACATAATGATTGTATGCCTTCAGAAGACTTGGAATATAATGCACAAGTCACATGGACTACTTTTATAGTTTTTTTTTTAATGTTTTTTGGTCCTTTTTTTTTTTTTTTTAGAGCTGCGAAAAGATTCTTTTAACATTTATTTTGTGTTCCGTGGAAAAAATAACAGCATTGAAGTTTGGAATAATTGTGTGACAAATTTTAAACGTTTGGGTGAACGATTCTTTAAAGTAGCCTGCATGCCTCTGTGTAGAATACATTTCAGTATGTTTGTGCATGTTTATGATAGCGCACAGATGTTTGTGTGTGCTCATATGGATGTATGATCATTTCATGTGTCTAGCCACCAACATGGTGAATGAGGTCCACTGCCTTTCAGAGACATTAGGAGATTTGTGTTAAAAAGATGCATTCCATCAATGCAGAGCTGTCCCCTTTCTTGGTCCACGTCCAAATCTTATCACTGCTCAGCAAATATTAGCATTCAACTCTCGAATCGAAGGCTGCTGAAAATGCATGCTACACACACCCAAAAAACATCCATTCCTCAGTGTTTTCAAACTCATTGAAAGATGACAGAGATGAGTAGAAACATACACTGATTGCAATGTAGCTTATTCAGTTTGGCTTTTAAAGCCAGCTTTACTAACAATAATTAATAAATGCCTACTGTCTTCCAATTCTCCAAGTGGCAGGAAGGAAATAAAGATAATTTTGCTTGCATCTCATAGAAGGTTCATACTCTCCTGATCCCTGGTTTGTCATTTGGATTTTCAGACAAGCTGCATGAAATGCCTCCCAATAGTTAAATGGTTGGCCTGCTTATTTGCATCGAGTACCTTAAAAATGATCCCAGGTTCCCTTTTGAGAATGCCCCATATTCTGCCAGTTCCACTGGAACCCAGCCATAAGAAAGGGAATGCAATGATTATGTGTCTGTAAGCCGCATTTCCTCGGTATGGTGCCTTATCTCCTCTCATATAGTAAACAAATGTAATTCACTCCTGCAAAAGCCCATTAGCAGTCTTAATTGTCATATATCCTGTTATGTGACACGGAACAAAGCAATGCTCTCGGAATGATGCACGAGTCCTTTTCTATCACATCTTTGACTTTTCCAAAATTGTATTTCCTTTGCTCGCACTGTTCATCTTAAAGTGGTTTAAGCAGCGGTGCATTTGTGTATGAGGAGTGATCTGAATCTTAAGAGAGTCCTGTCGTTGCCAGTTGGGATAGAGCACTGACCCTGTCTTTTTTGAATGGTGCATGGGCAGAGTGCAATGTCTGCAAGATTCATTTGCCTTCTTGTCCAGATTTTGAAGTCAAAGAATTATTTAAATTCCACTTCTCTAAATTTTGGCTTCTCCTCTTATAATTCCTAACTTATCAACATCTTCACTCCAAGTTATAAGTTCCGAATGTAGTACTGGTACACTCTAGCACTGATGGCAATTTTAAATCACAGAGGGAACTGTAATTTAATTCTTGCATTTACATTTATGTATTTGGCAGATTTTTTCAGTGACTTACAGTGCATTCAAAGTATGCATTTAGTCAGTTTCTGTGTTCCCTGGGAATCAAACCCATGATCTTGGCATTGCTAGCACAGGAACAGGAACACAATTAAGCTCTTATTTTTTTCTTATTGTTTTTAAGATATCTTTTTCAGAATAGGGACCTTAGAGTTTGGAATGGAAACTGTACCATATAACTTCCACTCAATTGGACGATGAGCAAAAGACATCCAAAACCAAAAAGACTGTTAATGTGCTGTAATCCTTCGGTAATCCTAAACTGAACTGAATGGTATATGTGTCACGGTTCCGGTGAGTTTGCCGGTTTATTCTGTTTGTTTTGTTATTCTCTCTCCCTCATATCTCGCAAGCGAAGCCGGCATGCATGATCAGTGTTTTCATGGGAACATTGATTGTTCCCGGGGAAAGCTGATCATGCTGCTGATTAGCATGATAGCAACACCTGTTCTACTCTAATTCACCCCCTACTTAATCCCTGTGTGTTCTCACTGTCTTTGCTAGATTATTGTGTGATGTCAAGCAACTAACCTTGCTCTCTTTGCCTAGTTGGTGCTGTCTTGTGTATCTGTTTGGTTGCCTGTCTCTGCCCGCATGTCGGGAGTGTGGTTACCTTCCAGCTTGTTCTCGCACGCCCATGAATCGCCAGTGGAGGATTCCTCATCTCTGCCCGCGTGTCAGGAATATGACTGCCTTTTAATCGTCTGGACTTTGTTCTCTGCACCTCACTATGCTTCAACGGACACTTCCTATGGATCTGCTCCTGACTTTCACAACACATACACCCATCTACGAACACTCTTCCTATCTGCCCTCTGCATGGCCATGGCATGCATGGATATTTGTACTTCTCCCCCTGCTACTGCAGCCAGTTCTGGAATTCTTATACTTCGCCAGCACAGTTTATGTTGACATTTATTGTGAATAAATCCTTTGAACTTTTCCTCTGCTTTTGGGTCTCTTTGTCCTGTTGTTCTTGTGTCAACATCCTTGTTGGTAATTTCTGTCAACTAATCAGATTTCAGAGACTGGGAAAGTTTAGGGCTCAGGGTTAGGGTTAGGACTATCTTTCTTTGACAGGAAGGTTGTTCCAGGACCAACAAACGATATTGATTCTGAAACAATTCACAATGAAAAGCAAAATCGCAGTGACCTGTGTAAAATCATTTCAGAAACTATAGCCACTGATTGGTGTGACACTTTATCTTGTGACACTAGGGCAGTGAAAGTAATTTGTGTTAGCTGTGCAATTTTGTATGTTGCTGTGTAGAAAGAGGGTTTATTGGTTTTTCTTTCAGTTTTAAGGTGCCTGGATTATAGTGTAACTCAATCTTCAGCTGTAGGTTCACAGGGCTTCAACTCTTTGGCACTGCTGTTCAATGATGAGTGGGCGTTCCCTTTAAATTATTTTATTGGGATGTGTTGTTGCTCTCCTGCTGTTAGAAGGCATTGTCCAGAGTGCTGGATTACAATCATATTATAATTAGAGGAAAGCTCATTTTGCTTGGAGAACAGCTGAGGTGGATGAATAAATACAGTGCTTTTGGGATCTGTTTTATGTAACTCTGGCTGACAGTCCAGTCCATTTGCAGTTCACATCTGTCTGTCTCTTTGCCCAAACTTCTCTTCCTTTTCTCGTTTTTGATTTGATCTCTCTGTCCATTTGTTTGTTCAGGTGTTCAGCATGAAGTTTCTGCTCAAATGAGGCAATAATACAAAGCTGCCCTGAAAAAACTATTTAGTTGATGCATAGTGTGGTTTTGTTCATCTTTACCTTCGTCCACATAATTTCCCCCCAATCCTCTTTCATCATCTCCTCTTTTCCTCTTTTTTGAAATTTGTTTTCTCATTCTGATATGCCTTTCTTTTGCTTTCTATCTAAATTACCTTTTCTCCCACTACTATTATGGACTCTAGTTCTTAAACAGAGATTTTTCTGATGAATAACTTTTAAAACGCTTTTTTTGTTTTGTTTTGTTTTTTGTTTTGTTTTTTGTGGAAAATACTAAAGTAAAGAGAGCAGCTAATCTTTAATATTAGCAAATATTAAACATAAACAAACTCGTGCCTATTGAGAAGGGAATGTACAGGGTATACTATATACTGTATGTTGCTCATGGTATCAGATGAAGCAGTTGTATTCAAAAGACAAACATGAGCAATATCAATTTCTTTATCCATTGATGTAGTTTCATAGAATTCAGATTTCTTTTTGTATTCATTATGTTATGTTCCCTATCTGTCACTCACTCGATGTTGTGTCGATGTAGTGACACTAAGGGTCACTCTTGGGAGCCCCAAACACCTCTGCTTTTTTTAAAAAAGGCCAATGAGAATTGGTGAGTGGAATTTGCATTGCAACCACTCATTCAGATTTTCTCTTAGGAGCCGAGCGGTTCTATTCATTGAAGCTGAATTCATCCACGAGTTCATTCACCTCATCTGCTGGATTTTACGGCGCATTTCAGCGGCTTCTCCCCCTCTGCACCCATGGAGTGCAGAGAACGCCCCTGGGCACTTCGGCAGAACAACAAAAGAGTATATTCTAAAAAAAGGAGTATATTTTCATTCTAAAAGAGCGGCACACACGGAACGTCTTTTTAAAGATGCCTTTCTGTTTGTGTGTTATTCCTGGTTGCGGTTGTTATCTCTCTGTTTCTGACGGCCATGATCGCTGTCTTACGTGTCTGGGCGCTGCCCACATGGAGACATCATTCGTGGATGGGTCTTGTCCTCATTGCGAGAACATGACCATGGCAACGTTGCGTTCGCAGAGTGCTGCCACCTGGCGCGGGCGCCCCAAGCTCCCGTCCAGGTCCTGTAGGTTTACGTCGTCTCTGATGGCTAAGGCCTATGGTGTCGCTGGACAAGCCGCCTCCACTCTGCACGCCATGGATCTCCTGCAAGTACACCAAGCCAAGGCGCTAAAAGAACTGCATGAGGGTAGTTCTGACCCGGGATTGATGCAGGAACTGTGCTCGGCAACCGACCTCGCTCTCCGTGCAACGAAGGTCACGGCGCGGTCTCTCGGGCAGGTGATGTCCACCCTGGTGGTCCACCTTTGGCTCAACTTGGTTGAGATGCGAGAGGCTGACAAAGCATGGTTCCTTGACACCCCCATCTCCCAGGTTGGCCTGTTCGGCGATAACGTCGAGGACTTTGCCCAGCAGTTCTCGGCGGTGAAGCAGCAGACGGAGGACATACAACACATCCTGCCCCGGCACGGCTCAAGACCCCGCACCCCGTCTGCTCGTCGCCAAGGGCGTACTCCTGCAGCAACAACACCAGCTCCACCGCAGCCCGCCCCCGTGGCCCGGCCCCGGCGTGGAGCCCACCGCAGGAAGCAGATGCCACCCATCTCACAGCCGGCTGCTAAGAACCCAAGGAAGGCTTCAAAGTGCCCCTGAGATGGGTGACCCAGGGGCGAGGAGACCTGCTTCTCTGGAGCTGGTGAGCAGACCACTCCATCCCCCGGTGGAGGGCCAGGAGGAGAATCTTTTGTTTCGTTTTCATTTAATTTCACCGCATGTCCAAGAGGCTGCGGTACCCAAAAGTTCAACAAAAGAGTGGTTTTCTTGTTCCCTGGATCACATGTCCAGTGCGAATAACACCATCCCATTTTTGCAGGTATGGCGCTCCAGCGGCGGACCCCCCCGCCCCTGTGCGCCCAGCTGTGGCACAAACACGCCCACACGGGATTGGTTCCGGTGGACTACGGGGATGAGACTCCTCCTCCCCACTCCTCGGCCAATCTTATGGTGGGCGGCAGGAGCCAGGTAAGTGCTTCGATGTCCCTGGACTCAGCACGGCCACGGGGCTCGAATCCCCTCAACGTGGCACCTCGAGCTCTGCCCCGCCATGAGGCCCCACCTGCCGGTATGTCCGACGTGATCATTCCCTTGGTCCCCCTCGCCCGGAGTTTGGGTGCATGGCTCACGCTTTCCAACCCGTCGCGATGGCTGACCCGGACCGTCCAACTCGGCTACACGATTCAGTTCGCCAGGCGCCCACCCAGGTTCAGCAGCGTTTGCTTCACCTCGGTGATGGGCGAGAATGCCGCTACCTTGCACGCGGAGATCGCTACCCTTCTGCACAAGGGCGCAATAGAGCCTGTCCCTCCAGCCAAGATGAAGAAAGGGTTCTACAGCCCTTACTTCATCGTACCGAAGAAAGGCGGTGGGTTGCGACCAATCCTGGACCTGCGAGTACTGAACCGGGCTTTGCACAGACTCCCGTTCAAGATGCTGATGCAAAAACGCATTCTAGTGAGCGTCTGGCATCAAGATTGGTTCATGGCGGTAGACCTGAAGGATGTATACTTCCACATCTCAGTCTTACCTCGACACAGACCCTTCCTGCGGTTTGCGTTCGAAGGCCAGGCAATACCAGTACAAGGTCCTCCCCTTAGGCCTGTCCTTGTCCCCTCGCTTCTTCATGAAGGTTGCAGAGGCAGCCCTTGCCCCGCTAAGGGAAGTGGGCATCCGCATCCTCAACTATCTTGATGACTGGCTAATCCTAGCTCACTCTCTAGAGTTGCTGTGCGCACACAGGGACCTCGTGCTCCGGCACCTCAGCTGACTGGGGATTCGGGTCAACTGGGAAAAGAGCAAGCTCTCCCTGGCTCAGAGCATCTCTTTTCTTGGTTTGGAGTTGGACTCAGTCTCGATGACAGCGCGCCTCACGAACGAGCGCGTGCAGTCGGTGCTGAATTGTCTGAAGGCATTCAGACAGAGGACAGCATTTCCACTGAAACTTTTTCAGAGGCTCCTGGGGCATATGGCATCCTCAGCAGAGGCCACACCGCTTGGGTTGATGCATATGAGATAATAATAATTGTTCCATTGCCTTTTTTTTTTTTTTTTTTGTAAGAGAATATGTAACACATTTATCTGAACCTTGTTTTTAACAAGGCATGTTTTGTGAACAAGGCATGTTTCCCCCTTTTCTCCCCCTTATTTGAAAGCAGTCATCATAATCACGATAATATCCATTGATTGTTTCATTGAGTTGAATTTCTAGATGGCGACTGAGGCATCTTCTAGTTCCCCCTTGCAGAAATGGTGACATCAAATCAATGCAAATGTCCTCCACACATAGCTGAACTCATTTCTGCATGTTTGTGTTATCTCACAGGGTGATAAAGGTGGAGAGAGGGTTCTTCAGAAGAAATGGACAACCTTTCTAAAAGCCCAGCTTCTTTGTTCGCTTCCTGATGATGGCTTTCCCTTCAACATCATACAGGACATGTTTGTACTGACCCCCAGCAAAGAGGACTGGAAGAATACTGTGTTTTATGGCGTCTTCACCTCTCAGTGGTAATGTATTATGCTATATTACCTATATAAATACATTTTGTTTACATCCAATACATAGAGTTGTGGCTTTGTTTGTGTTTCTCTGTAAACTTATACACCTTTCAAAAGGAGGAAATTCAGTTTGCTCCCATTTCCTATAATGTTGTTATTGAACTATACCTGGAGCTCATCCAGATTGTGATCCTTTTGCCATACTTAGTGTGGGAGTTGTGCATTTTGATTGAGTGCATTAACATGGGTTGAAACGGGCAGAAAAATAGAGGACAGGCAAGAGATGACAACAAGAGTGCAGAGACTCAGAATAGCCTCCCTCTGGGGAGTCACGTGACACCATGCAAGGTTCGGACGTGTGAATGACGAGCTCTGCGCGCTTTGCTAGTTTTGATACTTTTAATGATATAAACCGGTGAGATTTGATATACCCTGACCCATAACAGTGTAGGAAGACAACATGTCAAAGAATTCAAAATCCTTGGGCTCTGGAGACATTAAAAAACACTTACGTGCTCAAGCTGACGCCCCTCTGGAGGCCTCCAATCAAGGAGTCAATTTGGCCGGACAGGTGAAAGAGATTTGCCATGAATTGCTGAACATGTCGGCAATGCTGGCGAAGGTCGTTGCTGATTTGGAGGATCTTGCTGCAATACGTCGATCGATCACTGCCATGGAGACGAAATTCACTGATGTGGTTACAAGAGTGGCGTATGTCAAGAAACAGATTGATTATCTGGAGTCATCGGAGAGGGAATTAGCTGCTAATCTGCTAGCGACCAAGGCGGACTTGGACCGTGTATGGGAAAAGTTGGAGGATATGGAAAATCATAGTTGGTGGAACAACGTCCGAATTGTTGGAATTCCTGAGCGAGCAGAGGGTCAGAATATGGTGGAATTTCTAGATGGGCTCTTTCTGAGTCTGCTCAACATAACAGGCCATAAGCTGGAAATTGAGCGAGCTCACAGAGTTCCGGCCTGGCAATCCACTGAGGGAGACACGCCCCGATCAATTCTGGCCAAATTTCTGAGATCATCCGATAAAGATCTTGTGTTACACAAGGCGAGGAGTAAAGGAAGGCTTTCTTGGAAGAACCACAACATTTCTTTGTGAATTCAATAAGAGAGAATTGCGATCGATTCGAGAAGTGCAAGAAACTCTTACATCAACGGAAGGTCACTTTTGCACTGATGTTCCAGGCCAGGTTGAGAATAGATGCTACTTGACCGTCCGAGGAAACTGGGCACCTTTTTTCTGTTTCTTTTTGTGCTGGTTCCGCCTTGCAGCTAGAATATGTTGTGTATAGTAACACTCCTTCGGGACAGTTATGTGGATGAATCCACACGTTCTTTGTGTTTATCCCACTTATTGGCTGGAGTTTGTTTAATAGATTTTCTTCTGTATGTTGTTTAATAGATTTTCTTCTGTATGTCTCACAAAATTTTTATAGAAACACCGGACTTGAGCAATCCGACGGCAAAGTTGTCACGGGCGCTCTCGTAGCATACATGGACTGTTTGAGTTTTGAGGGATGTGCTGTCGTGCGCGGGGTTAATGCGCATGTTTGCCTTTTTTCTGTTTTTTGTTTTTTTGTGGGGGGGGGGGTTCAGGGTTTGATTGTTGCACCAATGTTGGAATGTGGTCTTTATAATTTTGTTTTTGACACACAATCAATTTTTTCTAATATGTCAAAATATCAGATGTCAATATGAGTGGATTGTCTCTCTCCACGTAGAATATGAATGGGTTGGGGCATCCCATAAAAAGAAGGAAGGTTATTTCTTTTCTTAAACGTAAGAAATATGATATAGTGTTTCTTCAAGAAACACATCTTTCCCCGCAGGAAGTTGACAAATTTGGGAAGATATGGGGTGGACATGTATTCTTTATTGCTGGCTCAAGTAAAAGCAGGGGAGTCATTACATTGATAAATAAACATCTACAATTCAAATGTCTTAAACAGATTAAAGATAAATTAGGAAGAGTCATTATAGTTTTAGCAGAAATTCAGAGGCAAAGGTTGATTTTGGCTAATATTTATGCACCTAACGCTGATGATCAGGGCTTTTTTATAGATCTTGAAGGGATGTTGCTGGCACCCCTCATGATATAATATTGGGAGGAGACTTTCATCTATTGATGGACTCAGTCCTTGATCGTAGTGAAGCAAAAGTGTGTAAGCCACCTTGAGCAACATTGCTGCTTCACAGGATGTTTAAAAATCTCTGTCTTACAGATATTTGGAGACTTTTGAACCCATCTGGTAGGGACTATAAAAAATGTTCATCAGTTCATTAGATTTATTCTAAAATAGATTTGTATATATACACACACATACAGCATGCCTCATTCACCAAAAAATCCAAAGCACGAGAACTCGTGGAATTGGAAGGGAATTTTAAAAGTGCCGAGGCAGAGCTGAAGCACCGAATGTCGTCTGATGGCCTCAGAGAACCGACCCAATTGAAATACAGATATAATACTATTTTGTCGCGGAAGGTGGAGTTTTGGCTATTCAGGGCAAGACAGTCATATTTTTTCGAGGGACAAAGCAGGGAAGATTTTGGCAAGATATATAAAGCAGAGAGAGTCTTTTTCTACCAATCCCTCAGTGAAATCTGCTGGTGGTGAAATATTTAACTTGGCCATTGATATTAATAATGCTTTTAAAGTATTCTATCGTGATCTCTATAGTTCCACGTCTTCATCTACTGATGAAGATATTAGAAAATTTGTGGAACCATTAGAACTCCCTAAATTGATGACTGAGCAAAAAATTCTCTTGATTCTGAGATAACCTTGGAGGAGCTTGACGAGGTAATTAAGGCCCTGCTTACAGGCAAGGCTCCAGGGCCAGATGGCTTTGCCACTGAATTTTTTTAGATCTTATGCCACAGAACTGGCTCTATTTTTGCTAGAAGTTTATATGGAATCATTCAAGAATGGAAAGCTTCTGCCAACCATGACACAAGCCCGGATCAGTCTGATTCTTAAAAAGGACAAAGATCCAAGCAAGTGTAAGAGTTACTGTCCAATTTCCCTGATCCAGCTAGAAGTTAAAATATTGGCTAACCAATTAAGTAATGTTATGACATCTCTTATACATATAGATCAGGTGGGGTTTATTCGGGGCCACAGCTCTTCTGATAACATTAGGTGTTTCATTAATATCATGTGGTCAGTGGTCAGTGGTGAATGATCAGACTCCAGTCACTGACATCTCACTTGACGCCAAAAAGGCGTTTGATATGGTAGAATGGGGTTATCTTTTTAAGATTTTGGAAATATACGGGTTCAGGAATACTTTTATTGGATGGATTAAGTTACTTTATAGACACCCGGTAGCGGCGGTGGGTTAATTTCAGATTATTTTACTCTGGATAGGGGCACCTGGCAGGGTTGCCCTCTTTCCCCATTATTGTTATGTCTTGCCCTGGAACCATTAGCAGCTGCGATAAGAAAGGAAGATGATTTTCCAGGGGTGGTGGTGGGAGGTATGGCACATAAGCTTTTGTTTTACGCAGATGATATTTTATTATGATATTATATATTTTATTATTCATCTCTGACCCCACTAGATCTATGCCTTGCCTCCACAGAATTATTAATTCCTTTTATAAGTTCTCAGGATACAGAGTCATTTGGTCTAAATCTGAAGCTTTGACTCTGACAGCGTACTGCCCAGTAACGGTTTTCAGCCAGGCACCTTCCAGTGGCCCAAACAGGGCATTAAATATTTGGGCATTTTATTCCCAGAAAATTTGTTTGATTTAGTTAGAGTTAATTTTGACCCCTCAATAAAAAGGTTTTCGAGCGATGTGGGCAGGTGGGCTTCATTACATTTATCTATGATTGGGAAGGTTAATGTTATTAAAATGAATTGTATTCCAAATTTCAACTACCTGCTACAGTCTCTCCCTGTAGATGTCCCCCTCTCTTATTTCAAGCAATTTGATAGCATAGCGAAGTCCTTTATTTGGAATGGTAAGCATCCCAGATTACATTTCAGTAAGTTACATAGGCTGATTAACAAAGATGGGCAAGGCCTACCCAAGATTTTGCTTTATTGTTATGCATTCGGTCTCAGATACTTGGCTCATTGGTCGCTTCCAGCTGAGAGAGCCCCTCCCTGGTTTTGTATTGAACAGGAAGTTCTTGCCCCTATTTTGCCATTGCAAAGCCTTTCTATTAAACTAACCAGAGAAGTTAAGTCACACCCCGTTATCTCGCATTTGCATGCGGTATGGGCAAAAGTGACAAAAGTGTTTAATTCGGACATTTATTTCAATGTTGCCTCGAGCATATGGCTGAACCCAAAATTACGTATTAATAAGTCCCCTTTCTGCTGGTCAGTGTGGATTGTGAGGGAGGTTAATACACTTGGTGGCCTATATGAGAGTGGAGTGTTGAGATCTTTTGAAAATATGGTTCAACATTTTAGGATTCCCAGATCTCAGTTCTTTAGGTATTTACAGCTGTGCCACCTGCTCTGTAGAGAAAAACACCTCTGATCTTTGAGAAAAGGCCAATGGGAATTGCCGAGTGGAATTTGCATGCCACTCCCCCGGACATACAGGTATAAAAGGAGCTGGCTCGCAACCACTCATTCAGGTTTTGTGCTGAGGAGCTGAGAGAGGGTCCCGGCCATTTCAGCAGGTAGTTCAGCATTGTGGCAGGAGGGAAACAATGTCTTGTTCCCTCCATCAGGGAACGGAGGTTACAAAAGTAACCAGGACCTATCTGTCACTCACTCGACGTTGTTTCAATGTAGTGACACTAGGGGTCCCTATACAAAACACCACAACTAGCTGAACTGTGTTACGTGGACTGGCGGTGCGAGATGGGCAAACCATTGCGTGCCTCGTAGCCAGTGCACCTGGCTGTCACGTAACTTCCCCCAACGCTCCTACGAGTGCCGTATGGTCCCCCGCACCTTGGGGACAAGTCGTGGTAGGTCCTACCCAAAGGGGATGGATCTCTACAAACACGGCGACTGGTGGCAGAGGGGGACTCTGCCCAAGGAAGACATGGGTTTACCAATGGGGAAACCATCTCGTGGAAGATACATCACACGGGGTTACAAACAGGCAACCAGCACATGTGGAGCACCTACCCTTGCACAGGGTCTGTGCAAATAGGCTCACTGGAGGGAACACATACTAGCATGGCCCACGGGGCCAGCTGTGTGCCAATGCATCTGTGCCGAGGGAAGCCTTGGTCAGGGCGTACCAGATCGGGCAGTGGGAGGATTCCCGGGAAGCAAACAGGCCTACCTGCGCTTGACCGAATCGACTCCAAACCAGCTGGACCACCTGGGGTGGAGTCTCCACTCTCCACTGAGCATGACCTGTTGTGACAGCGCATCTGCCATGCTGTAGAGTTCACCCAGGATGTGAGGGGCTCGCAATGACATGAGTCGCTGCTGACTCCAGAGGAGGAGTTGGCGGGCGAATTGCAACATACGACGCGAGTGCAAGCCGCATTGGCGGCTAATGTACGCTACCATCGCTGTGTTGTCTGTCTGGACAACACGTGCTTGCCCTGGATCAACGACCAAAGCCTCCGCAGGGTGAGCAACGCAACACTGCCAACAACTCGAGGCAGTTGATATGCCAATGCAGTCACAGCCCTGTCCAGGAGCCCGTGGCTTGGGCGCCGTGTGCAACAGGCATGCAGCCGCGGGTTCCTGGACAGGGCTGTGACTGTGTTGGCATATAAACTGCCTCGAGTTGCTGGCAGTGTTGCTCACCCTGCGGAGGCTTTGACCGTTGATCCAGGGCAAGCACGTGTTTGTCCGCTGTTGAGATGCTCTGAGGCATCTGTTGTAACCATGACGCACCTGGGGTACTTGCACTAAGGGGACTCCTGCCCGCAGGAATGCAAGGTCCGTCCAAGGGCTGAACAAGTAGCGGCAGATCAGCGTGATGACCACGCGATGTGTGCCATGGCACCATGCCCATCTCGCGACTCGAGTCTGATGCCAGTGCTGAAGCGGTCTCATATGCATCGACCCAAGTGCTGTGACCACCGTCGAGGACGCCATATGCCCCAGGAGCCTCTGAAAATGCTTCAGTGAGACCACCGTGCTCCGCCAGAACAACTTCAAACAGTTCAGCATTGACTGCATGTGCTCGCTCGTGAGGCACGCCATCATAGGGACTGAGTCTAACTCCAACCCAAGAAAAGAGATGCTCTATACCGGGGAGAGCTGCTCTTTCCCCAGTTGACCTGAAGCCCCAACCGGCTGAGGTGCCTGAGCACCAGATACCTGTGTGCACATAACAAGTCTCGAGAGTGAGCTAGAGCCAGTCAGTCGTCGAAACAGTTGAGAATGTGGATGCCCACTTCCCTTAGCGGGGCAAGGGCTGCCTCTGTGACTTCCGTGAAGATACGCGGCGACAGGGACCGACCGAAGTACTGGTGCGCCCGGCCCTCGAAGACGAGAAACTGAGATGTTGAAGTACACATCCTTCAGCTCTACTGCCGCGAACCAATCCTGATGCCAGACGCTCGCTTTTCTTTGAGGAAGGAAAGCTGCGATCACAATGTGGCCATGGTCATGTTCTTGCAGTGCGGACATGAACCATCCAAGAACGCTGTCTCAGCGTGTCTGGAGCCCAGACACCTAAGGCAACGATCGTGACCGTCAGAAGCAGAGAGATAACGACCGCAACCAGGAACTGCACATAACCGGAAAGGCATCTTTAAAAAGACGCTTTCCATCAGTGCCCACTCTTTTAGGGAATATATACTCTTTTAGGGAGAAATATACTCCTTTAGGACTCAACGCGCACTGTCGAAGCACCCAGGGGCGTTCTATGCATCTATCTGTGCGAGAGGGGGAGAAACCGCTGTGATGCGCTGTGAAATCCAACAGCCGCGGAAATCGCTTGCTTTCTACAGGGGCGAATGGATTGGCAGTGGAATACATCAACACCGCTCGGCTCCGAAGAAAAAATCTGAATGAGTGGTTGAGAGCCAGCTCCTTTTATACCCGTATGTCCAGGGGAGTGGCATGCAAATTCCACTCGCCAATTCCCATTGGCCTTTTCTCAAATGTCAGAGGTGTTTGGGGCTCCCAAGGGCGACCCCTAGTGTCAATACATTGACACAACGTCGAGTGAGTGGCAGATAAGGAACCCATGTCTTTTGGTCATGTGTTAAGATCCAAGAGTTTTGGTTGAAGGTTCAGAGTTTTAAGTGTGATGTATTGGGCAATCAGATTTTGTTTTTCCCCAGATCCTGTGTTTTGGGCAATGGGGCGGTCATTGATGTGGAGAATAGGCACATAAAGAGTTGGGTCCTAACCAGCGTCATGACTGCCAGACAAATTGTTTTTAAGGAGATGGAAGTCAGCTGGTGCGCCCCCATTTCAGGAGTGGTGCATGGAGATGGGGAGGGTGGTGGCTTTTGAGGAAGGGTCATCTAGAAGACTGGGGAGTTTGGACTTATTTGTGGGTAAATGGGGCAAATATCTGGTGTTTTTGGAGGGCTCTCGAGGAGTGGCAGTGGAGAGAGAGGTGTAGTGGTTAATGTTTGTGATATATATATATATATATATATATATATATATACAGTTGTGCTCATAAGTTTGTATACCCTGGCAGAAATTTGAAATTTTGGCATTGATTTTGAAAATATGACTGATCATGCAAAAAACTGTCTTTTATTTAAGGATAGTGATCATATGAAGCCATTTATTATCACATAGATGTTTGGCTCCTTTTTAAATCATAATAGTAACAGAAATCACCCAAATGGCCCTGATCAAAAGTTTACATACCCTTGAATGTTTGGCCTTGTTACAGACACACAAGGTGACACACACAGGTTTAAATGGCAATTAAAGGTTAATTTTCCACACCCGTGGCTTTTTAAATTGCAATTATTGTCTGTATATAAATAGTCAAAGAGTTTGTTAGCTCTCACGTGGATGCACTGAGCAGGCTAAATACTGAGCCATGGGGAGCAGAAAAGAACTGTCAAAAGACCTGAGTAACAAGGTAATGGAACTTTATAAAGATGGAAAAGGATATAAAAAAATATCCAAAGCCTTGAAAATACCAGTCAGTACTGTTCAATCACTTATTAAGAACTGGAAAATTCAGGGATCTCTTGATACCAAGCCAAGGTCAGGTAGACCAAGAAAGAATTCAGCCACAACTGCCAGCAGAATTGTTTGGGATACAAAAAAAAAACCCACACGGTGTGGTTGTTTCAAGGAGCACAATATGATGATACTTGAACAAAAATGAGCTGCATGGTCGAGCTGCCAGAAAGAAGCCTTTACTGAGCCAATGCCACAAAAAAGCCCGGTTACAAAATGCCCAACAACACCTTGACATGCCTCACAGCTTCTGGTACACTGTAATTTGGAGTGACGAGACCAAAATAGAGCTTTATTGTCACAACCGTAAGCGCTATGTTTGGAGAGGGGTCAACAAGGTCTATAGTGAAAAGTATACCATCCCCTCTGTGAAGCATGGTGGTGGCTCACTGATGTTTTGGGGTGTATGAGCTCTAAAGGCATGGGGAATCTTGTGAAAATTGATGGCGAGATGAATGCAGCATGTTATCAGAAAATACTGGCAGACAATTTGCATTCTTCTGCACAAAAGCTGCGCATGGGACGCTCGTGGACTTTCCAACACGACAATGACCCTAAGCATAAGGCCAAGTTGACCCTCCAGTGGTTAGAGAAGAAAAAGTTGAAGGTTCTGGAGTGGCCATCACAGTCTGCTGACCTTAATATCATCGAGCCACTCTGGGGAGATCTCAAACGTGCAGTTCATGCAAGACGACCAAAGACTTTGCATGACCTGGAGGCATTTTGCCAAGATGAATGGGCAGCTATACCACCTGCAAGAATTTGGGGCCTCATAGACAACTATTACAAAAGACTGCACGCTGTCATTCATGCTAAAGGGGGCAGTACACAGTATTAAGAACTAAGGGAATGCAGACTTTTGAGCAGGGGTCATTTCATTTTTTTCTTTGTTGCCCTGTTTTGTTTTATGATTGTGCTATTCTGTTATAACCTACAGTTGAATATGAATCCCATAAGAAATAATAGAAATGTGTTTTGCCTGCTCACTCATGTTTTCTTTAAAAAAAATGGTGCATATATTACCAATTCTCCAAGGGTTTGCAAACTTTTGAGCACAACTGTATATATATATTATTATTATTATTATTATTATTATTATTATTATTATTATTATTATTATTATTATTATATTATTTTTTGTGTGTGTGTGTGTGTCTATAATCATGTGATTATAATTACATGATTATATATATTAAACAAAAGAATAGCAAAACATATACAAACAAAATCAATTAGTGGGGGTTAAGTATTGATTCTGTTTGTATATGTTTTGCTATTCTTTGTTTAATATATGAATCAATAAAAAAAAATGTTAATCACAAAAAGAATAGCCTCCCTCTTACGCTCTCCCACGCACCTGTTCTGTCTGTGGCTAAATGAGAAGCAGCCAGATTTTGCATTTTGTGTGTATTTCAATTTGTTGTGAGCTACTGTACAGGTGTGAGTCAAATAGCCTGCTATTGTATGCACAGTCTATTTTTAATAATTATTCTTATACAAACAGATTGTAAATAAATCTTGTGTTTGTGTGTGCAGGTACAAAGGTGCTTCAGGGAGTTCAGCTGTATGTGCATTCACCATGGACCAGGTTGAAGAGGCATTTAATGGCCGTTACCGGGAAGTAAATCGGGAGACGCAGCAGTGGTATGCCTACAACCACCCAGTGCCAGAACCGAGACCTGGGGCGGTATGTTTGACTGTCCTCTGTTAGCCATTTTTAAAATATGTTACTTTGTAAGATTACTAGAGTCAAATCACTTTGCAAATACAAGCTATTAAAGGAATAGTTCACCCAAAAATGTAAATCCTGTCATCATTTACTCACCCTTATGTTGTTCCAAACCCATATGACTTTCTTTCCTCTGTGGAAAATAAAAGGCGAATCCACCTAGCCATTTTTCCATATATTCAAAGTGAATAGGGACTGGGTCTGTCAAACTCTAAAAGGTAAAAAAAAAAAATGCATCAAAGTATATTAAAAGTAGTCCATACAACTCATGTGCTATATGCATTAGTCTTCTGAAACTACGGTAGCTTTGTGTGATGAACTAGTCATTATTCACTGAAAATCTTCCTCACTTCTTTAGTTCTCAAATCAAATATGGCACCATGAGGCACATCAACTCAGGTTTCTTCAATGATGTTTAATCATGAGACAAAGAAGACCCAATAACTTTTGAAGTCAAACCTGACGCAACACATCTAATGGCTTTTAAGAGTGTTTTTTTTTTTTTTTTTTATCCCTATCACTTTCATGTTATGGAAAAGAGTGTCAAGGTAGTCTTTAAAAGTTCCCCTTTTGCGTTGCACAGAGGAAAGAAAGTCATTTGGGTCATCAAATACTTAATACTTTCAAAAAAGGTAAAATGCACAGTGACATTTGCTGATTACTAAAGAACATCTTTTTGTGATTGGTTGCCTTTTAGAATATCAGATGCAAGTTCTAGCAGCCAGAATTCATTTTCAGTCAGCGTCTGGACCAGAGCTTGTATGCCTGTGTATTCAGGTTATCTGAGTACAAGATCTCTTCTATCACTGTTCCAATTTGGCTGAACATTGGTGTTTGTGTTGAAAGTTGCATTAATGTCAGAATACTCAGCCTGCCACTCACCATATCACATTCCTTTACATTAAATGGTTGGATGGCCATCTGATGATTGAGGAAAAGAGTGATTGAGATTCACAATGTTTATGAAGTGTCTGCTTGTCCTGAAATCAACCCTGTTTTTCCATTCTCCGTATCCTGCAGTGCATCACCAATGCTGCCCGTGCCCAAGGGATCTCCTCTTCCCTGCACATGCCTGATAAAGTGCTGAATTTTGTGAAAGACCACTTCCTCATGGATAGCGTTATTCGCAGCCAGCCTCTGCTGCTCAAACGAAACGTGCGCTACACACAGCTTGCTGTGCACCGAGTTAAGGTTGTCCACAAGACCTACGATGTGCTCTTCATCGGCACAGGTGAGGGCAAAAACCCACACATATGCCTGTTAAAGGAATAATTCTATAACCATTTACTCACCTTCATGTTGTTTCCAACCCATGTGACTTTCTATCTTGCATGGAACACGAAAGAAGATGTTAGGCAGAATGTTTGACTTCACTTTCATTGTATGGGAAGAAAAAGAGTGACTGAGGTTAACATTCTGCCTAACATTTCAGCTGGATTCCACAGAAGAAGAAAAGTAATTTTTTGGAACAACATGAGGGTGCATAAATGATAACAGAATTTTCATTTTTGAGTGAACTATCCCTTTAAACGTATTACTGAAAGACTCCTGTTTTGTGACTTGTGGGTTTGGGAGTCTCACCTTGCATCAGAAACCGCATACTGTCACAGTGTGTACTATATTTGATGAAGGGCATACTTCATCCGGGGACGTGGGCATTGTCACGTGACCCAAATATGTGACGTGAGAACAACAACCACGAAAACTATCTGCTCTGGTTTTGTAAACAAGCACCATTTAAGAACAATGAACAATTATCTTGGTATATATAGCACTTATTGTTGAGAAGAGCCGTCCGACTCGCAATTCACTGCCGTTCTTTTAAATCCAGCCTTTTGAATGTGACGTCACCTCAGCTCCCGAGGGATTATGGGATCGTAAAGTGTCCTTACCGGAAATAGTAGGTCATCCGCTTACTGCTATACTGTGGATTCAGACATACTACTCCATTGGCATACTGTTTTGGGCATACTATATAGTAGGGAAGTATGGATATTCGGACACAGCATCAGTATAGGCTGAAATCAGACTAGGCTAGAGCTAATACATTTGTCCCCAGTGTCAGAGGAAGTGTGCCAGGTCAGGATTTGTTTAGCACCTAAGCCCATTACAGACTAGAGTAAATCTGATTTTAAACTAGCATTCTTCCATAAGAGCTTTCTGATTCCTGTCCCAAGCCCCATTATTACCTGCATCACAAGGGAATTTAATTCCAGGATTTTAGTCCTTGGAAATCAAACACTGATCTAATGCAGCAGAATGTTATCCTTTGTCTTAGACAGCCGAAAAGGTGTGTGACTACATATTCAGCCCTTAAATTAGCCTTTTTTTTCTCAGTACTCTTTGTTTTTTAGTGAAACCTGGACTGATTTCAACAAATTTGGAACAAGATCTGCTAAATAACAAATATTCCTTGTTCTGCTACTGGATTTGAAAATGTTAATGATGCTATCTTGTTTTTGTTGTATCTTCAAATGTTTTTTGAAGTTTCATATAGTTTTTGGACACAACGTCAGAGAATGTTGTGAATCCATTGATTTCAAATAAGATTGTGCATCACAAGGACCTGGAGAAAAACACAAGAGCAGGGGCGGACTGGCCAATTCAATGGCTTTTATTTTGAAATTACTTACACATCGGAGCGCATATCCGTATGAGCGCATCAACTTCGTACCTCATTTGGACCTTATTATTTGACATACAAATCACAATAATGGTGATAACACAACATATTAATACTAAAAACAACATATTAAGTATAAAATGAGCTCTGAATAATCACTAAATGACAAATAACTGCAAGTTACAACAAATACAATAACAGCAGCGTAAATCAAATCAGCAAACAGTAAAGCTATGAGCAGTACATAGTCATTTGATTAATTTATTAATACTGCAAAGCATTTCTGGGAGCTGAAGCATGGCTTGCTGAATAATGTTCACGCCTGATAAATAAGTCATGAAAAATATTACTTTGTAGCTATTTGAGTAGCTATACTTTATTTAAAGGATAGCAGAAACAGCACTTGTTAAAGCATAGGGCTTTTCACGTTTTCTTAAGAATAGTCTGGGGAAGGAATTAAAACACTGCAGATATAAAGATGCAACAAAATCACATAGAGTGAAAACATGAGCAATTAATCTGTAAAATGTCTGCACATTTCTGCACTTTAAAATGTATGTTTATTTAGTTATTTATTTTTACATATATTTATATTTGTATATTATGTGCATTATTCTGGCCAAATTTGTTTTCACAGATTTTTTAAAATAAACATTTACACATAGTTATGTAAGTAATTGACATGAAATTTTAAGCATTGTCAACAGTGTCCTGCTGTGTGACACTTTGTTCATCTAACTATTTTAAACCACATTTTATGATCTTGTTTAGCTAATATATTATTATTATACTTGTTGTTTCCACAACCTCATATTAACTTAGACAATAGTTTATTTGCACTTCTAGAAAAAAGTTGAAAGGTGATTAAGATCTTTAAAATCTTGCTGACTTGCTTAAATGCTCACTTTCCCTTGTACTTTCATGTACATTTTAACCTAACATCTGTATGTTGGGAAAAAAGTTTTCTGACATGTTATTTTTTTTATCTATGAAGTACTTATTTTTAGTGCTTTCTCTAAAAGATCCACTCATCACATTTACAGTGGTTTCATATGTTTTAAAGTTTTGACAAATTTTGCACTGGTGGGGCCCGTTGTCATGACTGGCAGTCAATATAAATGTCTTTTTTTCAACACAATTTGAAATTGAGCCGTAAAATGAAATCAATGAGCCAGTGTGTTATGGTGTGGTGTGTTGCGGGCCTGGTTTGGTGGACCGCTCTGGGCCAGAAAGTCCAGGGCCACTTTTTAGTCCCAGTCTGCCCCTGCACAGGGGTTTGTGAAAGTGATGCTGTGTCATGTGACCAAATGTTGACAAATGTTTTACTTTTGCTGAAACACTTTGACATAGGCATACGTTGGCCAATAATAATTTTCGACAGGCAGGTCCAGGTGTGCTTTTCGGAAATCCACTTTTTCCGTTTTATTTCAAACTGACCCTGCTCTTTCCACACCCTCAAAACAGATCTTGCACATTCATATGCGCCCAAAGCATCATTACACCTTACCAGACATGATATGATAAGATTCCTTCGCCAAACAACTGAATGCGATAATACAGCACAAAGCTCTTTCCACTGGTCGCAATAACTTGCAAGACACTTGACAGATCAGTGCAGACATTGATGTTTTGCTATCTGGTGATAAAATGGTCCACACCCTTGAGTACAACATCTCATGTCATTCATGTTGTTTCAGATGACGGCAGAATTCACAAAGCTATCAACGTTAAGAATAAGATGCACATCATTGAGGAGCTGGAGGTTTTCCCTGAGCCTCAGCCCGTACAACACATTGAACTGGATGATGAGAAGGTACTTCATTGTCCTCTTAAATTCATCTACTTTCTTTGTCCTTGTCATGCACACTGGAGAACATGTGATTTGGTGAAATGACAGTGTGGCTGGATAAGGCAAAGCCTGGAAAGGACTATATCCTAACTAAGATAATTACATCCCTGTTTCCTCAAAGGGGAACTGTGTGCAGATGGGAGACTAACACTGTTTGCTCTGTCCACAAACCACTCACTTTAGACTTTAGTTGTGTGTAACTCAGGCTGCTTACATGGGGCATTGTACAGCTCGCATATATAGTGGCACACCATAAGAACTAACTGAAAATGTCTTAATGCATCTGTCTTTGCAATAATCACCTAGTAGCTTTTATGTATTCTGGCATCTGTCTACAAAATGTGTCATGGTTCTGTAGATAGTGGTTGTCCTAAGGAGTGGCCTTCCTAAAGACGTGTCTCATTTCTGTTGTGTTTTCGTTTCCAACAGGGGCTGTTGTTTGTGTCCAGCTATTCTGGGTTGGTTGAAATCCCTCTCGCCAACTGCTCCAACTACCAAAGCTGTGGAGAATGTGTGTTGTCTAGAGATCCTTACTGTGTCTGGACAGGGAAGCAGTGTTTAAATTTCAGACATGCTCCACTCAAGAGGTTTGTATGTTTAACTTACTGTACAACCCATCTACTCATTTACAATTACAAACCAACAAGTACAGTATACTAACAGTTTTAAAACTGTATCCAGATAAGCGTAATGCAATGTTACATTTTGTTTCTAACATTCACATACTAAACATACATGCACTTAAAATGAATGCTAGGACTACAGTACACTTACATTGCTCTTTTCTTCCCAGTCAGTGGCAACAAGATGTAGATGACGCCAACACTGGCATGTGCAAATTAACAATACCTAGCCCCCGTTCTGCAAGACCACCTTCACCACGTAAGTAGAAGCCTTAAATTAATATTCCTGGCTCAATACAAATTAAGCTCAATCGACAGTATTTGTGGCATAGTATTGATTACCACAAAAATTAATTTTGACTTGCCTCTCGTTTTCTTAAAAAATAAAAAAAAAACAGTGTGGTTACAGTTACAGTGAGGTGCTTAAAATGGAAGTGAATGTGGCCAATTTTTGAATGTTAAAATACTCACATAATCAACATTATGCCACAAATGCTGTCGATTGAGCTTAAATTGTATTGAACCCAGAACATTCCTTTAAAATATCTAATATGGCACAATGACATTTGAATATTTGAAGAGCTTGTTAGCATCAAACCACAAAGTGCGCTATAGAGTGAAAGAAACAAAGGCAATCTATGCCAGTTCTAAAAACACTGTGGTAAAACATTGTGGCATGATTAAACACATTTATATAGTGCCTCCAGCTAGGATGTGCAATGTAAAATGTTTGATTTATGAGTTGCTAATAACCCATTTTAACCCACAGGTGTGCAATCATGTCAAGTGATACAAATTCCAGCCAACACTTTTACGGTTCTACCTTGTAAGCTGCGTTCCAACTTGGCCGAGAGGCGATGGGTGTACAGCAATTCTGCAGAGCGATTTGTCTACCCTAGTCCTGAAGGGGGGCTAGTGGTGGTTGCCCAAGTGGACAGGGAGGAAATCTATGAATGTTGGTCTGAAGAAGATGGATACCAACATCTTCTGGCCAATTACTGTGTAAAAGCAGAGCCCGAAAGCACCACCCTGATTGGACGGTCCCGGACACAGATAGTGCCTCAGGGGGAGGCTATTATCCTTCCTGGAGAAACGTGGTCACCGCAGAAAACCAAAACTTACTGGAATGAACTGATTGTGGTATGTGCCTTACTCGTCTTCTCCCTGGTGGTCCTGTCTCTGTTCGTGGCTTACCGGAACCGAGACCGGATGAAGTCCATGCTAAAGGAAAGTGAGTGCCCCAACATGCAACAAAAGAAACCACGGATTCCTGGAAAGCATACGGAGAGCCTTCCGTTAAATGGCAACAATATCCCGCCCTCTGTGTCTGACCACAAGGGCTACCAGACTCTCAATGATAACTACATCTGCAGTACACCCACCCATGACTGCTCCTCACCTGAGAACAGTAAGAGCTTCTCAGAATCTGAGAGGAGACCACTGAACTTAAAGGAGAGCCACGTGGAGATCTCGCCGACATGCCCGCGGCCTCGGGTGCGACTGGGCTCAGAGATTAAAGACTCCATTGTTTAAGTCTAGAAAGATGCCACTGAAACCGTGGTTTGGAATGACTGTTAATACTAGTGGCCTCTGACTGAACAGCACCAAGGGAGGGACATACTGAAATGTCTGGAAACATACCATCACTGGGTTTTATTTTGCACTTTGTCCTCTCATTTTGTCTTGGTGATCTGTTCATAATTCTCAGTCACTGCCAAGTCTGTGAAGCACTCAGAGCCACAACGAGTGGGACGCAAGTCCTTTGCAGCTATGCTAGAGTACGCTTATGATGGGCACTGAGTGACACTGATCCAGTGGTTCCACATGTACCTGCCCAGTCCGTCCTAATTGTCCGGTGGCATCTGTGTGAAAGCAATATGATGCCCTCAGGGTTCAATAACCTGTCATGCTCCCATCTCTTTCTGAATCTGCTATTTAGAGTTGGTTGTCCAGCAGATGGAACCAGCAGTCGGTGAACAACTAAATACTAATTCAAACTTTAGTCTATAACAAAGTCGATTATGATTCTCTGCTAAACATAGTGCCTGTAATTAGATGATTAGCCTACATTTAATCATTAAACAGAATATAAGGAATAGTGGTACATCAAAAGTTTTGAAAAAGCAAGATGATATATGCAAAAACCTTTACGCAGTATATCACCATGACCTCAGCAAATAGCAAGCATACTGTACTATGCAAATCACTTAGAGGAAACTGAATGGAGATGCATCATGCAGAGAGCTAACAAACAGCACACAGCTGTCCTAGTACAATAAGTGATGCCACGTCCTCTGTATTCTACACTGCTTTTTTAGAGATACACATTTAATAAAGTATTCAAGTGAGATTGAGGGACAA
Source organism: Myxocyprinus asiaticus (assembly GCF_019703515.2). Taxonomy (NCBI): domain Eukaryota; kingdom Metazoa; phylum Chordata; class Actinopteri; order Cypriniformes; family Catostomidae; genus Myxocyprinus; species Myxocyprinus asiaticus. Next base: position 27,604,036 of record NC_059369.1, on the reverse strand, counting down.
TCGCATAAGAGATGAGCCCACAGTGGGGTTTTAGGATGTGGAGGACTCCAAAGAAGGCGTGTTAGCAATACCATAAGTATATCCAAGGCTCAAACTAAGTTCTGAACATAAGACACCAAAATTTGAAAGCAGCGTCTATCAGGCAGATATCTCAATATGCTTTTACTGCCACCCTCCAACCAAAATCAGTTGCTAATGGACCAGTGATATAGAGTAGACCTTCTATGTAATAGATCATTGAAGTTGTGGATAAAACAGTAAATTGAATTTACGTATCTTGAGATTATTTGCTGATACAAATTGGTGGTCTGTTGTGCCAAAATTTTGATTTAGTGAAAAATTTTAGATCTCTCAAAGTCTTGACTCAAAAGTGTACTTCTCTCTGATTAAAAACACAGGTTGCCATGTGGAAACTGAAGCTTTTAAAATTCTAATTATGTATTTACATTTGGACAGAATGGAAATGTTCCTGTCCTCACTGGATGCAAACACGTACAGTTATGCGGTTAAGGCATTACATGCCAATTTTAAGCTAAGTTATGAGATCTGTGCTCAAGAAGAAATGTAGCGTGACCAGCAGATTTGTTTTTTTGTTTTTTGTTTTTTCATGACAAGTGCCATGTTCACTGTAACACCTTAAGTCAAAGGCAGGCTAACAGATGTTTTGGGTGGGAGCAATGACATATGGAGTATTGAAACAGTCCATTATAAATAGTCAGTTGTAGTGGTTCAATTTCAAATTGGGCTTGGCACTATAAAACAGTAAGTGGTTACAGAGTTATGGGCATGGAAATAACAAAACAGGACACACAACTATGTACATTAATGCAGCATACATCAGGATCGCACACAATGTCAGGATCTATGTAAAAATGTATATTTAAGAACACACACAAAAGATTTTTCCCGGATCCTGTATTACGATTTTTACCACATACACACACAAAATCCCAAAGGCAAGCATTATATATTGCAACACCCAAGTGTGTAATATATTTAATTTCATCACCATTAATCTTCAAAGATCGTGCAGACATTTGTACTGTGAATGTAGTTATGTGTTGTATGAAAGTGTTCTAGAAATAAGGTGTGTTTGACTTGAAATGCATCTTGATTTGCCGATCGTCAAGATTTGCCAGAGAAGAGCCATCAAGCCGGACACTTGCGCTTCTCGTCGTCTGCTGAACCTACCCCAGTCACGGTAGATCACGCTATGTTTGCTTTCTTTATTGCAGACGAAGTCGCAGGACTGTTTCTAGGCATTGGCGAACTAGGTGGTCACCAAAGAGGAGAACCCCCCCCACCCCCAACAGGGGCAGCAATAGGGATCTCGCCTAGGGTGCCAGAATGGTCTGAAACAACCAAGTGGAGTTCAGATAGACAGACAGATGTTCTGACAGATGTCAGAAACATTGTTCATTTGAAAAGGTTATGTGCTGCTTAATACAGTGCATGTTGTTTGTATAAGAAGAAAGTCCAATAAAAGCCTGTATTATTTTAATACCAATAAAGGAGTTAGTATTAGTAATCATTTTGATTTTTTATGAATAAAAATTATATGACTATGACAAACATAATATAGCATGATATAAATATGATGTACTGTTATAAAAACGCAGAGTTGTGAGAGTTTTCTCTGACCTGGAGGTGTCAGAATAAACACCATGGTAATGGCATTCTACCACACTACTCTTATTTCTGACATAGCAGAATTAGTCAAAGTAGAATGTGAAGTACGCAATTGCGAATGCAGCCCATGAAACATGTAACCGCTGTCACGTTGTGAGTCTGGCCAATGGTGAATCAGCTGTGTCGTCATTCAGAGCTTGTGCAGCTCCTCTGGAGCAACTGCAGAGGCTGCACCAGTCGGCTGCTCTCGAATCGCTCCCGCAGTACTTTGATGGCATATGTAATGGTCACGCGGCAGTGGCACCGGTTCAAGTCGGGCAAAATTTCTAACCAACATGCACTGATTCAATTCCAGCGCTGATCGGTCTGTGCAGCGCTGCATGAAGTCGAACACACCAATTCTTTCATCTGAAACATTGTGTCTTATTTAAATTTATCATAAATGATCTGACAAAGTAGCTGTGCATTGGGCATGCTGCTGATGGACTATGACTTTGATCACAAAGTTGTATAATTACACTGATCAGCCACAACATTAAACCCACTGACAAGTGAAGTGAATAATATTTATTTTCTCGTTACAATGGCACCTGTCAAGGGGTGGGATATATTAGGCAGCAAGTGAACAGTCAGTTCTTGAATTTCATTTGTTGGAAGCAGGAAAAACGGGCAAGCGTAAGGATTTGAGGGACTTTGACAAGGGCCAAATTGTGATGGCTTGATGACTGGGTCAGAGAATCTCCAAACGGCAGGTCTTATGGGGTGTTCCCACCAGTATGCAGTGGTTATTAACTACCAAAAATGGTCCAAGGAAGGACAACCGGTGAACCGGTGTTGTATCGAAATGTGTTCCCTGTCAGAATCTGTTTCCTAGCCCCAATAGGGTATGGGGTTATGGTTAGGGTTAGGGTAGGTAGTAAAGTGTAGGTTATGTTAGGGTAGGTAGGATAGGGTAGGATAGGGAAGGGTTAAGCTTAGGTTTGTGCATGGGGGAACATATTCTGACAGCAGAGAATGTTACCGTCAGATACTGTTCCTCCCATACAGATCTGCTGGGGGAAACAGATCCCCACGGGAAAACCGAGTCCGACACAACACCGGCGACAGGGTCATGGGCGCCCAAGGCTCATTGATGCGTGTGGGGAGCGAAGGCTAGCCCATCTGGTCCGATCCCACAGAAGAGCTACTGTAGCACAAATTGCTGAAAAACGTAATGCTGGCCATGATAGAAAGGTGTCAGAACACACAGTGCATCGCAGCTTGCTGCATATGGGGCTGAGTAGCCGTAGAATGGTCAGAGTGCCCATGCTGACCCCGTCCACCAACGAAAGCACCTACAATAGGCATGTGAGCATCGGAACTGGACCATGGAGCAATGGAAGAAGGTGGCCTGGTCTGATGAATCACGTTTTCTTTCAGATCATGTTGACGTCTGGGTGCGTGTGTGTTGTTTACCTGGGGAAGAGATGGCAGCAGAATGCACAAAGGGAAGAAGGCACAAGGGGGACCTACACGATATTATGCAGGTGGTTTTAATGTTGTGGCTGATTGGTGTATATTGTGTCTTTAAGGGGAGGTATTCCAAAGCTATTAATGTTATATTGGGATTGGATGAAATATAGGCAGCATGTTGCTTTTTTTTTTTTTTTTTACCAGAATGCATTTCTTTTATATTTGCACAGAATGTGGGAAAGGTTTAAAGGGAAGTTTCCGGGAATGAATGTTCTCTTGAAAATTCTGTAGCTAGATGGTTTTATTAATGCCTCCAAGCAACATTTTGACAACCTATTGTGACTCAAAGGTTGTGTGGAAAAACAAATGTAATCTTGTAGCCTTTTCGTGAATCAAACACATGTGAACAGAAAGCAAACCTCACATGCATGTCTGCTCTGATGGACTACATAGTAGAATTACCTATTTTCTTGTAAAGTCGCAAACCACTGTATATTGAATGGTTGTCTGTGCAACAGTCCACTGCAAGAGTCTCCACTGTGCTAATACTTACAAAGGTCTGCTAATATATACATCTATCACACATACAGAACACTTACCGAATGTGTTTAAAGCACAAAAAAAAAAAAAAAAAAAAGAATGAAAAAAATTATGTATTTGTAAAATGTATGTAACTGTTTTACATATACACTGACCTCTGTTTGAAAATCACTATCACAATTTCATGCAAAAATAATTTAAATTAGAAGTAAATTTTCTCATCCTTTTCAGCAACTCATCACTAGTGTGCTGTTTTACAGAGTAGACAATGTGAAACATTCACTGTACATCAGCTGCTACCTGCAAGCAGTAGATTTAGTCACGTACAGATAGTCATAGTCACATATTTCTATCTCTGACTCAGTGCTGAACTGACTCAGACATGAGTTATTGGACTGTAGTCTACTATCGTAAATGCTCAGATACATTCTTTATAATGCCACACCAAGAAGCCCTGACCTATTGTAAGTTAATGTCTTGTAAACTTTAATGTAAATGTGTATTTGTACATTTTGCTGCCAATGTAAAGAAAAACCCTGTTGTGAAATGTATTTTTTGTAGTATACATCACTACTGTTTTTGTTGTTTTTATTACATTGTACATAAGCACTTTAATTTAATTTTTTTTTTTAAATAAAATAAATAAACCCAAGTTATGATTCAACATTCTTTTGGACTGTCACAAGTATAGTTTTTGAAACTTGCAATTTTAAGTTTTAGGGAAAATGGCATCAAACCATTAATTTTGATAAAATATTATCAAGATCATATTTGAAACTTCTCTCACTGACACGTTACTTGTCACTGGCCTTCATATGCATGTGCTAAGGTAAATATAAACAGGTACATCTTTCACTAATAAATTTATTTTGGATTTGTTAATAACAAAAAAAAAATAAAAAAAAAATCATAATAAATAAATAAATAAAAATGTAGGCTACACTTGTCAAGGAAATGTTGCAGGTCTAAAAAGAATATGTTTCAGATTGAACCTAATGAAAGTGGACAATATGCAACATGATAAATATAAATGTATGATGCAATAATGTGCAGAAATAACAGAAAGTTCAGTTTACATGTTAAAGAAACGTTAACCTTTTAACATGTGCTACTTACATTTCCAGACACAAATCACTTGGCTTATTTCAGTAGCTGATGGTTCAATGCCCTCTACTGACAAGCAAACATATACTGTATTATAAATAGAAACATACTACATTCTCCTACACTGGACATACATTACTGGTCATATATATATATATATATATAATTTTTTTTTTTTTTTTTCGTCTGCAAAAAAAGTCACCCTTTGCCTAGAATTTGCAGACATGAACTCTGGACATTTTCTCAACCAACTTCTTGAGGTATCACCCTGGGATGCTTTTTAAACAGTATTGAAGGATTTCCCATCTATGTTGGGCACTTATTGGCTGCTTTTCTTTATTATTTGGTCCAAGTCATCAATTTAAAAAAAAAAAAAAAAATTTTTTTTTTTTTTTACATTTTAGTTTTATAATGAAATAAATTAATATGGTGGCACAATTATATTTTTGTCTACAAAACTAATTTCAAACATTTAAGCATATGCCTTCAGATCAAAAGATTTTTAAGATCATGAGAAATATTTCAGTCAAGTGTTTCAAAACTTTTGACCGGTAGTGTATGTATTATTATTTTAGGTTTACAGGCTTTCTTTTACAATTTTCCTGAAAAAAATTTACATTACAAACACACAACTCGCATTTCTCGTTATAATATAACAAAAGTTTGAATCACGTGCACAAGTGCTTTGAAAATGTGACTTTGATAATACTGCCATCATGTGGCAATTGTTGGCAAGCGACTCATCATATGCTGCAGTCGTGTGATCATTAGTTCAATCCAGTTTAAATAAAGTAAACATCCAAAATGTGACGTAGTTACATCAACGTAATGCTTATATGCAATCATGGTCAAATAAATAATTGACTTCATCGAAAATCATGTTAATCCCTCTTCATGAGTGTGCATGTGTGTAGCCTAGTAGCTTACTATTTGACTCAGTTAAAAGTTAACAATGACTGAATCACTTGCAAACACAAGTTTCGTTTAGGCCTTTAGGCGTTTACACAATGACTCCTGTAGTTAGCCATTGATAGATGGGAGATAAAAAATAAAATAAAAAATAAAATATATATATATATATATATATATATATATATATATATATATATATATATATATATATATATATATATATATATATTATAATTATTATTATTATTTATTTTATTTATTTTTATTTGTTTTTATTTATTTTATTTTTTTCAGATGGATAACTGTGGTTGTGGCACTTTTAGGTTTACTTTTATGATGGTAATTCACCTGCAAGTCAGTTAATCTGTAAAGATAATTGAAGATGAGAAATTGCCTCTACCTCATTGGGTGTAGCCAAAAGTTGTGGCAAGGACGGACATCACCAAACAAAGGCAGGCAACCAATAAGGGAAATAAAGTAACAGTGTGTTTAACAGAAGGTGACGACCGCGGTGGCGCGCAATGTATCTACTTCAGTAGGACTTGTAATGTCACTTCATGTTCATGCATAAGTATGGTTGCCACTTTTGAAGTTTTAAAATAAGGGACACTTAATTGGGGGGTTTGGGGGAATGACGGCCCCTAACCACATCTTCCACAGTTTTAGCAATAAATGTGTTGAGTTAATATGCATTATTTTATTTTTTCCCCTTTTTCTCCCCGCTCTAAGTCCTCATGGTGGCTTAGTGACTCGTCTCAATCCGGGTGGCGGAGGACAAATCTCAGTTGCCTCCACATCTGAGACCGTCAACCCACGCATCTTATCACGTGGCTTGTTGAGTGTGTTACCGCAGAGACATAGTGCATGTGGAGGCTTCACGCCATCCACCGCGGCATCCACGTACAACTCACCACTCGCACTACCAAGAGTGAGAGCCACATTATAGCGACCATGAGGAGGTTACTTCATGTGACCCTACCCTCCCTAGCAACTGGGCCAATTTGGTTGCTTAGGTGACCTGGCTGAAGTCACTCAGCACACCCTGGATTTGAACTCGTGAACTCCAGGGGTGGTAGTCAGCGTCTTTACTCACTGAGCTACTCAGACCGTTAATATGCGTTATTAATAAAAATTTTATATCCTTTCTTATATGCTAAAATGAGAACTTTCCTGACCCATGACTTATAAAAAAAATAACATTCTTTTTTTTTTTTTTTTTTTTTTGATTATTTGTCTTCTTTATCTTGTGTATACATTTTGGATGGTTTATACATATTTTGTAATTTTTTTAATAATCTTTATTTATTATATTTGTTTATTTTTTTCCTTCACCTGTACTTGTCTTTATTATTGTATTCATACATTGTTTGATCTTATTGAACATTTATATAGAAAAAACTCCACAGTTTTACCACCATTTGTGGACTTTTCAGACGGTCCTTTACCACACCCTCCACAGTATTAGCACGTTTTAGCACAATGTGTGGACATTTCAGACGGTCCCTTACCCACGGTAGGCAAATTTTCCAACTTGTATCAATGTTAAATTTGCGATCTGGAACGATTTCACCGTGACACCATCTGACCAGCTCAAATACGGGACAAATCGTCATTTCATCTTTAAATACGGGGCGAGCCCGTATTTTACGGGACGGGTGGCAACCCTATGCATAAGTGCAAATCTAATGATAGAAAACTTATTTCAGAAATGTTTGTGGCGGCCCACACATGTAAGGGGCTGTTCAAACCAAATGTGTCTTTACACTAAAAAGGCAAGACCCAGCGATGGGGAAATATAACAGGAATTTCACCAGACGTGTTTTTAAAAGTTCAAGTTCCTTTTAAAGGTGCACTCAGTATTTTTTTTTTCTTCCTCATTTAAAATGTTTTACTGCTATAGAAAATTACTTGTAATTTTGAAACATATGTGTAAAATCAATGACAAATGACACAGTCATTCCAGTAACCTTATAAAACCTGTTTTACTCTACATAGAGAAGGTCCCCTCATGGGGGCTGCCATGTTAGAATCACATGACCAGCCGAATACTCAATGATTAAATGAATCATGGATGACTGAATAGTGAGTAGATGGTATTTTCTCTTTTTTAGAATATAATATTATTTATTATTTGGGAAGTGTTATTTAATAAAACCAGAAGCCCTCCCACGTGACATCATAGTATTTAAATATAATGGCCCTAATAATCTTTGAACAGAGAAAGCAATAAAGACCAAGACCACTACCAAGTATTTATGTAATTTATTAATTATTTATTTATAATATATGTTTCCTTGTTTTTATCCTCCTCTGGTATTTTTCTCCCATTTCTTCGTTGTTATTTATTATTATTATTATTATTATTATTATTATTATTATTATTATTTGTTCTAAGTTCTTTGAATAATAGAAGGAAACTGACATTACAACTGTGGCACTGCTGACGAAGATGCGCAGACAAATGGAGGTAAAAAATGTGTGGAACCCATCAAAAGTATATTCTAACTACCACTAAACTTTCAAAATTCACAAAATGAATACTTCAGACATAATTCAAACTTCACACAAAGTCTGCTGTAACTATTATTGATAATGTTTCACACTGTAAACCCGACAAACACAAAACGTTCTCTTGACGGGAACCGAAAAATTCCCTTGGGAACCGAAAATTGTTAGTAGGGAATGTGGGCTGGTTCTGAGATTGTTGTGGACATTTAAGACACGCCTACCTCCGCAGCTGTCCAATGGCACACAAACTTTGTAACAAGGCGAGATTATTCAGTCGCTCATGCATTCATCTGCCTGTGTCTTGATTTAAGCGAGTTTTCTGCGCACCTGTTGATGATGTGTTGGGTCTGGTAGATCTTTAGCGATCATCTGCTTCACAAATTCCTCTTCTTTCTTTTTTCGTTTTTAACACTTCCATTTTTTGGAGGGTTGCTGGTGTACACAGGTGGATAGTCGTTTGTTTATCAAAGTTTAAAGATGGACCAAGCTGACCTTCGGAGTCTTTTTGCGGCGTGTGATGGAAATCGATCTGGAAGAATCGAATACGATGACTTCGTCAATGTTTGTCGAGAGCTTTATGTCCCTGCTGACGGGATAAGGACTTTATTCAACAAGTTCGACCTGGACGGAGACGGATGCATTAATTTAAACGATTTTTCGTCCAGCTTTCAGGAAGTATCCGAAGCCCTCAATCTGGCTTTGTTGGACAACTGTTCGCAAAGTCAGAGGATTGCTTGGGATGAATTTGAGAACACATTAGACGGTGATGTTGCTTTTTATTTGGCAAGGTATGAAAATTGTTGGGACGTATGGATATTTTGACTTGTGAAGTGATGTAGGCTAGCACAAAACCAAACCTGTTCACAACTGATAATAAGCATTACAAAGGGCAAACCGATGTATGTGAGGCTTTTAGTGAAGGAATTTTCATGTCTTGCCTGATCAGGTGATTCTCACGAAACCTGTCAAGAAAACAAAAGCGACAAATAAGAATATATGTTTTGGATATTGAAAACGAGGCTTATTTTTGGGTTATTATTATTATTATTATTATTATTATTATACGTGATTTTCTAGGCCTTTGGGGTATAAATGGGTCTATTTTATTTCTTCCTTAAACACTAAATGGCAAAAAAAAAACAAAAAAAAAAAAACTGGGACTTACCTATACACCTGTTTGTCACTATATAGTGCCAGATTTTCCTGATTCATCGGGTGGAATGATTAAAGGTTGATTTTTTTTTTTTTTTTTTTTTATGTAATTGACCTAACATTTAATATATATATATAATTTTTTTTTTTTTTTTTTTTTTTAAATGTTGCAAATGTATATGTAGTGAGAAATTATCACATTTATTACTGGGGAATTTTTTTTCTTTTTCATAATTGTCATTTTCAGTTGTATTCAAGGTAACTAAATCAAAAGGTTTTCAGTAACTATACTATAAGCGAAAGGATAGTATTTGGGGTAAAAAGCTTATCGCAGGGCCCCCATAAACCACATTGTTTTCCTTAAGTGGGGGGAATAGATTAGTCATTAATGTTCAAAGTGGGCTCGCATTGACTGATCCAATCACAATGGAGATTAATTTGTTTATAGAATACTTAATGTTATGAATTGCCAAATGTTATTGTAATTAACAGGAAATGCACACTTTTCTGAAGTAGTTATATTGAATAAGCATTAACTTATGTAACAAAACAAACAAAAAAAATCTTTCTGTCTCAATTATTTGCATAAGTTGACAAATTCAGGCCTGTAACTATTGCCCCTATATCTGTCACTGTATAACCCCTAAGGCTGCATGTAAAAGGCCCCCTATAACCACCTTTTGATTATTTTTAATAAAGTTTTCACTCAAATTACGTTGCTCATCAATATTCAGTAAAAAAGAAATGTATATTTTTCCCATGTTGATGCACTAAGGCCAGAAAAAAAGGAGAAAAAAACAAAACAAAATTCTCTCTTTAGCCCCATTGCACCCTACACACATTTTACCAAGTGTCTGAGATATGCTCTTGCAGGGTTCATGGTTTATATTGTTACTTTTAACAGTTTTTATTGTGTCTGCAGGCAGTTGGATCTATTGAGTGAGTTGTATGAACAGATTCACTCCACATCTGATGAGCTGTTACTGCAGCAATATGAGGATCTCATTAAGTCCCTTGTGGCTGAGAGCAGAGAGCACAGGATAGAGAGAGAACGACTGCGGACCAGTCTGCGAAGGTGAGAAACATTTCCAGGATTCAGCTGGGATGCTGTTGTGAAGTCAAACAGATGTTGCTACAGCTGGTTCTGCTATAATTATTGCAATATGGAGTGTACCATTAAGCATCTGAGAAGATCCACCCCCCCCCAAAGTCTTTGAATAATTCCACCACACTTCAGAATGGGGTCATTGAAGGCCCTTTCACTTTTAATGCCTGTCAAGACTGTGAGTGTTACAGTACTTGATCTTCAACAGAGCTTAATGTATTACTTAATTATTAGTATTTTCACATGATAAATTAAATCAAATGCAATTGTGATTGAATGTTTTTTTGTACCTTTACCAGGGCCAGTGTGAGTTTCAGGCCATTTGATGAAACTGCCACTTGCCATGTTGGGCCAGTTCAGCGGTGTCACAATTTACATTCATTGATCTTGTAAATGTGTTTTTATGCCTTGCAAACTTTAACATTTGGATTTCGGTGATATATTGAATGCCGTTGCAAATTCTTCTGATTTAAACTTAAAACCAGAACATTATCTAGCTGGAAAATACAGAAGGTTTTGTAGAAATTGTGAGAATGATTTGTATTTAAGGCATCCATAACAATGGGTTAAAAAATAAAAATCGATCAGTAATGTTTTGCATCATATGCTAAAAATTTTCAGCCAATGTAGTTGATCGTAAAGAGAATTTTACACGTTTAAAAAAAATAAAAAATATATATTATTCCTGGCACATAAATGTTCAAAAGTATATTGCTAAAATGAAAAGTATAATTTTTCTGTGGTGAGGCCAGTGAAAATCTGAACTACTGGCTTGAACGTCCCAACAGAATTTAGTGTTTTTATTGTTCAGTATTTAATGAATTTACGTTAACATCACCACGAACTTCATTATCTACTATATAATAAGGTGAAAACAAGCGGAAGCATGAATAATATATTATGTAAGCATTTAATGGCTTCAGCACTCTTTCAGCAAACTTTCACTATCGTCAGTTTAAAGCAATCCTCCCATGTTCATATTACTCAAAAAAAAAAAAAATCATGTAACCAGTTGAGTTAATTCAACAATAACAAAAAAAGTGTCTTGTCAGCTTTACTTAATCGATGTGCATTGGGACAATATTAATATTTTCTGTTTGGTTAACTTAAACTGGCCAGATGATTTCTAGTTCCCAACATGATTCGCATGGGACTCAACAAGGGGACTAAATGTTCAAATTAAGTGTTATTTTATATGTCTTTGTGCAAGATGAATATGAAGGGGGAGACTTTATAGTGTTTAATGTTTTATGTTGGGTTACCATCATGGTAAAGAGTGGAGCTTGAGCCTAGGTTAAGGACCAATACATTTTGAGTATTCTTCATATTGCTTTACCCACTGAGCAATTGCTTTGCTAACCATAGTGACTATGATGCACTCAGTAGTGCTTCCCACCAGCATGTGTTTAGCATGCTAACATTTCCTTTCACTAGCTAGCATATCACTAAAAGTGTTTCATCTGAGCATTCTGACATGTTAACTTGATTCAGTTAGGTTCTTTATACTTTATGTATTTAAATTGAAATTAAATGGTACTTTTAATTTAAGAGAACTCATTTCAAACATGTGTAACCACCACTGTCCATGATTGAATCAAGTTCAGTCAAAGAGTTATATTTTTGACTGAGGTTCTAAAGCTTTCGTTGTAAAATTTAGAGTGGTTTTATTCTCCAGGAAGGAGGAAATTGAAAATCAGGCTAGAGTTACTAAGCTTGCCCTTTTCACTTTTCTCAGAAACAAGAATGTCTGAGTGCTTCTATAGGTGTTGACCCATTTTAGAAGCTCTGTTTTCTCTGCAAGATATAGGCTAGTCTAGCATTTTAACTGTGTGTTTAGTGCAAGGTCCACTTTACACGCAGCTCCAGTTCTCAAGAGCACTGGCTTCTTTCCTCCCTTTGCTGTCATCAGAGGTTTGCTCAACTGCACGTGCTTGATTATGAGAAGAATGTGTAGCTTAAAGGAGTAATTCATCTCTCCAGTAGTAGCTCCTCGGGGAACACAATTTCTTTGAGATCTGGATGTAGGTGTAATTGGATGCATTAAAGGGTATCCTAAGAATAAGACTGGCTTTTTTTAAACTGCGTTTGGTTAAAAAGACTTCATAGTTAGCATTGCGTACTGTAAGTGTGCTGTTAGACAAGCTGTGTAGTTACTTGTTTTCAGCAGAACAGAGGAACTGAGCAGCAGTCAGTTGGCAGAGATGGAGGACCTGCAGCAGCAGCTGGCCCGCACAGAAGAGCAGGTCAGGGAAGAGGTGAGAAGTCGGACCGTTTTGGTGTGTGTAGTGATGAGAATGGAGAATGATTATGAATTGGCACAATTGCATACATTTTTATTGGATGTTAAAAATGTAAAGGAATAGTTGACCTTAAAATGAAAATTCCATCATTATTTACTCATCCTCATGTTGTACCCAACCTGAATGATTATCTTTCCTCTGTACAAAAACAAAAAACAACAAAAACATTGACTACTCTTTTCTGGTGCTTTCAAGCACTGACAAAAAAGTATCAAAAGTCTATATGAATTTTGCACTAAATTCCAATTGTTCTGCTGTCATAAGATAGCTATGTATGATGAATGGACCAAAATAAGTCATTATTTTTAATTTGGACCAATTTCTTTATTATTATTATTATTTTGACGCTTAATAGGTCCTCATTCACTAATTATATGGAAAAGAGTGCCTCGGATATTCTTAAAAATAATCTTGGTTTACTACTAGTTTGAAATTACATGACCGAGTAAATGACATAATTTAGATTCTTGTGTAAAATATTATTTTAATACACTGGCTGTTCAAGAGAATACTATACTTTTCTGAATTCATGGGGACATTATTAATATGTTTAATTATGAAGTACCATAGTGTTTTTGTATACAAACACATCTATATAGATTTTGTTCTGTCTTAGTAAATGGAAAAGGGAGAGTTCAGGTGTGACTTCTAACTGAGCGGTTCACCTTCATTCTTCGAGCCAAGTGTGAAGATTTTAACAGGAGTTCCAGCCAGATGCTGTGCACACAGGCTTCTCTATGAGAGCTTGTAAATGCCTCTTTATTAGGCCTGTGCATATAAGGAAAACACTCTTCTTGGGTTTCATGCATACAGGAGCAAAAGAAATTGGACGAATCCATTGCTATGCTCCAAATCAAGCACGAGAATGAGCTGGCAGACCTGCAGGCAGCAATAGAGAGGCTCACAAAGGTGGGAGAATTTAGTCTTTTCAAAATGCAAGTGGGATTCTCATTTTAACATTATTGCATGTGATTTAAAATGTGTATAACTATTGTATTGTGTTGCTCGCATTGTTTGCCTCCAACATTAGCAATATCAAGAGGAGTCCACATTAAAGAGCCCCAGAGAAGATGGCATCAAATTGAGAGTACAGATTAGAGATCTAACACAGGTACTGTGTGAATCAGATATTCCACCAAATCCCAAGTGTTACTGTCCAAATATGTTTTTATGACTTTGTCAGCTTTCATTTCTGCATTCTTCTATAGGAAAATGTAGAACTGAGGACTTCTCTCACGAAAGCCCAGATGAGCATCTCAGTTCTCCAAATAGAGTTGGACAGATTCAAAAACGCCTTCACCGACCAGAAACACCAACATGAGAGGTGGTAACATTAATCCCTGAGTTGATTAAGTGGTGCTTGCTTAAGCAATCTGAGGTAATGATCCCTCATATTATGCAGCTTGTTTGGGAGAGGTGTGCTGTTATCCACCCACAACACCCTAGCTTTGTGGTGGCAAAATTAGCAAAAGCAAGCACCACTCAAAATCCAAAAATCTAGTTAAGCTTCTCAAAAATATGTACCCTAAGACATTAATGCTGTCTCTTGTTTAATGAGAATGTATTATCCTTTCTAACTTGATCTAATTCTAACCCAGTTTATTATTTAAGAAAATAATTTTTTTTTAATTTATTTATTTACATTTTTAATGTCAATTTCTCTCACAGAGAAAGTGATGACCTTAAAAAGATGGTGATGGAATATCAGTCTTACTCCAGCCATATAGAAATGCTCCAGTAAGTCTGTTCAGTTTTATTCTTTAATTGTCACTTTCTAAATTTGCTGATCTGTTGCTCATCAGTATTATTGGTAGTGGTGTAATGCATCCAATATACACTCAGTGACCACTTTATTAGGTAAACTTGTGCACCGTTCTGAGTGAACTCTAGAGACTGTTGTTCGTGAAAATTACTGGAGATCAGCAGTTACAGAAATATTCAAACCAGCCTGTCTGGCACCAAAAATCATGCCACGGTCTAAATCACTGATCACATTTTTTTCCACATTCTGATGGATGATGTGACATCAACAGAAGCTCCTGAATTGTATCTTCATATATTTATGTATTGCACTGCTGCCACACGCTGATTAATCGCATGAATAGGTAGGTGTATAGGTGCACCTAATAAAGTGGTCACTGAGTGTGTATAATGTGTTAATGGATAGCATGTGTTTTCAGTGAAGCTCAATCAAAATATTCAAACGAGGAAAAGGATTTTCTTGTCACTTATTAGAAATCTCATAATGGATGTAAATTTGACACTTATTCTCCACATAAGGGAAATTAACAAAAAGTTGTATGACGGCAACGATGGGTTACGCTCTGCTCTGAGCCTGGATAATGCCTCTACAAAAAGACGGGTAGCTATTTAATTGGATTTTTATTTTCCATTTTTCTCATGTACTGCTTTATTTCAGTATAATCTAATGTTGTGTAGAATTTTCTGGAACTCATTTTAATGTACATATATAACTTGTCTTTGTTAAAATATTTACTCTTCTGCAGCTCTCCCCCAAAAATGAAGTTCCTCCTAGGAAAATGAAACTGATTCGGCAGAGTACGATGAATCAGAGCAGGTAGTTGAACACTATTGTTTATTCAGTGTTTGTTGCAGTTATACCTCAATAGGATTAGGAAGGAGTACAAAGTAAATGTTCAAGACGCTTTGTTTTATGGCTGACATTTCTGTCTGTTACTTTAAAGTTTTGCTAATGAAGAGGACTCCATGACCCTGGTTAAGTGCTGGACTGAGAAGTATTTGGACAGTGGAGTTTCCCTACAGACAGACACTGAGCCAATGTCAGGCAGCAATTATGACAGTGATGACAGCTGTCATTTAGTGGAAACGGTGCATCATAGCTACTCTTATATTCCTACTGAGCTGGAGGTAAGCCTTCTGTAAGCTTTAATATATAATGTAGCTGTAGATCTGATGTAAAAGTGGTAAAGGTTAATGAAGTAAATGCATATTCCTTGGTTGAATAACAATGTCTGATAGGTTTCAGACCTGAAGTTTGAAGCGGTGGAATCTGTAGCTCCAAGCACAGTTGGCTCAGTTACCTCTTCACTACGACGCCGGTTGTCTGCTTTTCCTGTCAATGTACTGGATGCACCTTTAGCTTACTCAAGCTTACTTGGTTGGAAATCTGCATTTGTACTGCAACAATTATATTTGCTGTATAACTATCACATAATATCTTTGTGTTGGTATTTAATACATTGCCGCATGATGGTTCTCGCCTCCAATCCTCCATTAATCCCAATTCGCTGACCATTTTGTGCTCTACAGCAAACTGAAGCAGACCTGTGTGACACCAATGAGCTTGCTCCAGTGTATCATCTGGTGCTGGCTGGGGATGCTGGGTCAGGAAAATCCAGCTTTTTACTACGACTGAGTCTCAATGAATTCAGAGGAGATATACAAACAACTCTAGGTGAGAAATTTGTCAATTGTGCTTTTAAAATTTTATCATCTCATGTTACCATATAAATATTGAGAATCCTAAAAGCACTAAGAATTCTTGCAGGTGTTGATTTTCAAATAAAGAAGATGCTTGTGGATGGAGAGAAAACTAACCTTCAAATCTGGGACACTGCTGGACAGGAAAGGTATATGCTTGGCTTTGTGTGGTTTAATTCTTAAAAGGCACTGTTCAGTGAAACTTTGAAATTCTGTCACTATTTAATCACCCTTATGTTGATCCAAAACCAGATGACTGGCTTTCTTTCATGGATCACAAATGTATATGTTTGGCAGAATGACAACCTCAGTCACAATTAATGTTCATTGTATAGAAAAAAAAGAAGCAATAGTGAACTGTGACCGAGACTAACATACTGCTTGGTCTCCTTTTGTGTTCCTCAGAAGAAAGTCGTAAAGGTTTGGAAGAACATGACAATTTTGACAATTGTAATTTTTGGGTGACATATCCCTTTAAGGCAAGGAAACACCTGCTTAGTCGATCTGGATTTTATGAAAAGCAATCCTTTTCAATGTGTTGGTTAATTGATACTAGTTTGAGTAGCTTGGATTTGTAAAGTGGGTTGTGCCACCTAGAGATTTACTGTTCCCTTAATAGATTTTAAAGGGGTTAAGCAAAGAGTCTCATGATAACACTTAACAAATAGAGTATTCTGGGTTATTTTCAACCTAATGTCGATGTACTGCAACTGTGACATGCTGTAGGTTAATACAGACCGTTTCATCCTGCACTGTGTATAAACAAATGGGAAATGTTTGTTGTAGATACACTCGAAGACTTTTAGCAGGCAAAAGGCCAGAGGGTTTAAAAGGTAAACCTTGTATTTTGTCAAAGCACATGAATTATTGCATACAAATGTTTAATCTGTAAAGTTTTCTGACTAGTCCTGTTGAGGTGGGACTTAGGTTTCACACCTTATGTCTCATGCTAACATGTGTAATATTCATGTTATGTATTTTTTTGTATTGAAATTTGATATGGTACATAGACATTAGGTTGAAAATAACCCTGGCTATTCCTTTAAACTTAGAATATATTGATGAACATTGTAATAAAAAAAATCATCTTTCGGCAAAAATGTAATTGCTACTTTTTTCTTGTACAGGTTCCGCAGCATTGCCAGGTCATACTTTCGAAAAGCACATGGAGTGCTACTGTTGTATGATGTGACATCTGAGAGCAGTTTCCTAAATGTTCGCGAATGGGTGGAACAGATTCGGGTACATTTACATATTTTGCTTTGACATTTCTTTGTATCAAAATTTGTTGTCTGAATCCAGTTAATGTATGGTTGAGCAAACTACATTTTTCTTTCTTTCTTTTTTTTTTTCTCACAGGAGTCAACAGATGAGGACATCCCAGTGTGTGTGATTGGCAACAAGGTGGATTTGAGGGCTGAGAAGCCAGAGGGAAGATGTGTAAGTGCTTTCCATGGGGAAAAGCTTGCTATGGTGAGTGTCATATCAGTTTTGGGTGGAAAGAATGTAATAACTATCATGACCATTCTAATGGCTGCTGTTTATGACATTAGGCTTACAATGCCCTGTTCTGTGAGGCAAGTGCAAAAGAGGGGACAAATGTTGTAGAGGCAGTTTTACATTTAGCAAGGTAAGAAATCTAATTGGTTCTTTCAAACTCATTCTAACACCAATTAAAAAAAGTTATTTTAAGGCTTAAAGTGTTATTAATCATTATCACAGGGAAGTAAAGAAACATGCTAAACTGAGATGGAGGTCAGAGTCGCAGGGAAAGCTGAGCATTCACAATCAGAGAAAGACACCGATCAACTGCTGTGGAGTTTAAGTCTCGCTGGTCATTGCTTGGATACACCTTAGAGATGCCAAGTTTAATTGTCTTAATGATTTTAAAGTCTGTGCTTTGTAGTCATGGTAACTTTAAATACTGTCAATGTTTAATTCTACCATAATCATGTCCTTTTATTTGAAAAATGTTGTGGCAAGAAATCTAGTGTATTTTAGAGAACTGGACATCTTTGTTTAGTACTCAGTGTTAAGCACAGTGATCAAATGTATACTTGTACATTTGCCTATAAATTACCAAGATTCACTTCAGGGTTCTGTGTTAAGTGTTTTACTTGTTATTTAAGTGTTGTAATATTTTGAATCGTTTTGAAGGACATGTTTATACAAATGTTTCTAACATTGTGTTAAATAAAAATTTTAGACTAACTCTGACTCATTATTTGGGTCTAATTCAGAACCTGGAAAAACTGTACATCTGGTGTGAACAGCAGCATTATTGATTTTTAACAACAGTGAACTATCCAACTTACAAAGAATGTATTTCAAAATATCCTCTTTGATTTTGATTTACACTTTATTTAGCAATTTCAAGAAATGGATATTAAAAGAAAACTATGTAGTTCCAAGATGAGTAGCCTATTCTTTTTTACATTGTAAATACTGATCAAGAAAAGACCTGTGCACAATGAATTACCCAATCAACCAAAATCAGTACAGTATAAAATGTTCTAAGAGAAAAGAACACAAGAACATTGATACTGTGGAATCTAGACGCGCAAAACAAAAATCCCCAATACAGCCTAATGACACCAATGGTGACGGGTTTGCCGTTGTCGCCGTACTATTTTGCTTTAGAATCCTTTTTCTCATTGGCTTTCTTTTGTTTCTGTTGCATTATTTCTGCATCTCTAAAAAAAAGAACAGAATGCATGCAAACAATAATTGCAATGAAAAGTGTCCCAAAACAAACATTTTAAACCATAGCACATTTTCAATGCTTGGATTCACTGGAACAAAGCAACACCAACATCATTAAAGGCACAGTTCACCCAAAAATACAATTCTCTCAATTTACTTCTTTTAAAAGGACACAAACATTGTTTTGAAGAATATCTCAGCTCTTTAGATACAATGCAAGTGAAAGGTGACCAGAACTTTGAAGCTCCAAATAGCACATAAAGGTAGCATAAAAGTAATGAATATGACTCCAGTGGTTTAATCCACATCTTCTGAAGTGATATGACAGGTGTGGGTGAGAAACAGATAAAAGTAATTTTTTATTAATCTCCACCTTCACTTCCACGTTCTTTTGATTTCTGGCAATTCACATTCTTAGTGCGTGTCGCCACCTACTGATCGAGCCTGATCAAAGGTGGAAATTCGTAGTAAAAAGGACTTGTATCTTGATCTGTTCTACCACACCCAACATATCACTTCAGAAAACATGGATTTAACTACTGGAGTTGTATGAAATGCTTTTATGCTGCCTTTATGTGCTGTTTGGAACTTTAAAGTTCTGGTTACTATTCACATGCGTTAAATGGACCTATAGAGCTCAGATATTCTTCTAAAAAATCTCGTGTTCTGCAGAAGAAAGTAGGTCATACACATCTGGGATGGCCTGAGGGCCAGTAAATTATGAGAGAATTTTCATTTGAGTTAATCATTCCTTTAAGAGTCAAAGTGAGTTGACTGTTGGTGATTGTGTATTACCTCTGCTTTCTGGCAGCGGCAGATAAACCATCATCGTTTCTCTTGCCCTTGTTCATGTCAGTTTGCTTCTTGGCGTGTTTCTGGCGAGCAAGTTCACGCTGATTTCCTCCTACAGTGGACAGTGAGTGCTAAATATCAGATTTCATCTAAAAATGATGCATGCATGAGGGCAAGAATTTTTATTAATCAATAAACAACATTTTACAGTACATTTTGGGTATTTTCACATTACACAAACAACAGTATCTGAAACTATTTATTAAACACAAAAAGTAATGAGGTTTACAACTTTGTTCCAAATAACTACAGAGGCCGAGGCATGAGGCGTGCTTTGCTAAAATATAAAGTATTTGATTAGAGAACGAATAGCAGCCATTAATATGGTTAAATAATGAGGCTGCTGAGATGTTTCGCCTGCTCACTATGCAGACGAGCATTAGGGGCGTGTTCCTGACGTACCATGACACCAACACACACCTCAATAAAAGCCAAAATATGGATTTAGGATAACTATAATGTCGGCATCTTTTATACTGTCCGGTTAACTGTGTAGCAACTGCCGTAACGGCGTTATATATATATATCTGAATTCAGACTTTAATTCCGTCTAGTCAGTTTTAAACCAGAGTCAGTCAAACCCACAGGCCTGACAACCCGATACATAAGCGCTCTTAAAACTCTAACAACCAAATATTGCTTTGGTGAAACCAAGTGAGACGCAGCCATATACTCACTGGTCATATTTTATCAGTTTTATCCGGTTTTCAGAGTAGCTCACCCCAAGGGCCGCTATTTTATTTCCCCACCAACGAACCGATACTTTAACGTCTGGCGTCAAACTTCCTCTGGAAGAATACGCAGCATCGCGAGAACTTTCAGGACGGAGGGGAATAATTTGATTGGATGAGATGTGTGACGTCAAGCACTGTAACTGTTCTTATTGGTGAAAGCTAGACTAATAAGGAATTGCTTGCAAAATAACCTGAAACAACTTTGAATTGCTCATGAAATCCTATTAATTAGGTTTTGATTAAATTTCGTGGATATTGAATGCATATTTACGCCGTATGAGTGAGCTGAAGTCAAGAATGCCAACAGGTGAAAAATGTGAGGCAGTTGCGGAACAACATTGAGAAAGATCTCCAAAGACACTGTAATTTATGGGTTTATTAAAGTAACAGTTCACCCAAAAATGAAAATTCTCTCATAATTCTCACCCTATGGCCGTCCCAGACTTTCTTTCATCTACAGACCACAAACAAAGATTTTTATAAAAATGTCTCAAGCTATGTAGGTCCATATTATACAAGTGAATAGTGACCAGAATTTTTAAGCTCCAAAAAGCACATAAATGCAGCATAAAAGTAATCCATATGACTCCAATGTTTTTATCCATGTCTTCTGAAGCGATACATTAGATAGCCCTATGGGTGAGAAACAGGTCAATATTTAAATCTTTTACTATAAATCTCCACTTTCACTCTCACTTCTACATTCTTCTTTTTTGTTTTTGGACTATTCACATTATTTGTGCGTATCACCACCTACTGGTCAAAGCTGGTCAAAGGTGAAGATTTTCAGATAAAAAGACTTCAATATTGAATTGTTTTTCACCCACACTTACTGTATCACTTCTGAAGACATGGATTTAACCACTGGAGTCATATGGATTATTTTTATGCTATCTTTATGTACTTTTTGGAGCTGCAACGTTTTGGCCACCATTCACTTGCATTGTATAGAGCTGAGATATTCTAAAAATTTTCATTTGTGTTCTGCAGAAGAAAGTCATACACATCTAGGATGGCATGAGAGTAAATGATGAGAGAATTTTCATTTTTGGGTTAACTATCCCTTTAATAGTGGAATAAAGGAACCTGGTTAGCAGCTTTGTGGAGTGGTTTCAGTTTAACAGCATTCAACTAAATACTCCCAAGTCTTAAAAAAGTAATCTCAGCCTCAGATGGCATACCCATGGTGGACTTTCAAAGAAAAGACTCCATGTACCATCCAGGGCGAGGATCTGCAGACCTCCTAGGACTATAAACTAGGGTGTTCTGCTAACACAGATACAAGACGGCCCAATACAATGATTGCTATATAAAGTGACCATACCAGAGACACTTCAGTCAAGTCCATCTGAGAGATACACCACCTGGCATACTGTTAACTGGTAACAATGATCTGTGATGCAAAGTGACATGTCAGTGCCTCCTCCAACATGTCACACTAACTGGTTTGGGCAAGACAAAGGCAACAATAGATTAATCAGCTGAGGCACTAGATCCTCTGTACAGATGAGTCACTATTTGGTCTGTTTACAGGAATCCCAGAGTGTGGAGGAGGAAGAGAGAGCAATGCTTGATGCATGTGCCCAGGAAACTGAACCCTGGAGTGGAACTGGAGTAAATTTTGTGGGTTAGCACTCAAGTTCGGATGGAGCTCCACTTCACTTCAATGAGGTGCGTTATATGGATGGGAAATGTGGGCTCAATGGTTTTTTACATCAGAAGTGCAGTGGGGGTGATGACATTTTACCCGTTTACCAGCAATAGGTTTTTTAGATATCTGAGATATTAAAATAAGATGAAAAGGTCGGAAATGGAAACTGAGTGCACTGAAGGTTCTCTCATGAAAACTGACAAATAATTGTGATATGTTAAGTGACAATACCATATGTATACTTTTGAAGTCTGCATAAACAAATATATTAGTGACAGTTTATTTATTTACTGAATACTGATTGATTGTTTTGACTAAATATTTTCTTCAACACATTTACTGTATCTCGGATGTATTATTAACGTCTTGTTATCGTGGAAGTAATGTATCTAATAAAAAACGTGCCATTCAGATAAATTTGAATTGACACCTACAGCAAATGCATACAGTATTTAATTAAATGTGTTCTACAATAACACCATTAGTACATCATAGAGCATGTGATGCTACAAAAAACAAAACACAACACCAAAACTTATTTATACTGATATTTTTATTTTAAATTTTTGAACTGCATTTGCCCTTTGTTTTTGTGCATACATTCTGCTTTGCACATGTCAGTGTACCAATGGTCGGGCTGCTCACGCAGCTGCTCTTTGAACAGTTCAGTGCATTTTCCCTCCTTCGTTCTTGGCAGTTCTGTGGAATGTTTGTTTGTGAGGCTCGTCTTAATTTGCAAGTAGATTGAGAGAGCTAGTTCTGTGCGGTCAGGACCACTGATGTGACTAAACTGCCCAAGGCCACCACCAAAGCTCCAAGCAGAAACTTCCAAGAAATTCCCTGAAAGGGATGGAAACATAAGATCAAAAGAAGGAGACACTGGCACATTTAGAAAGGATATTTCCACCACTTTTATTCTCTTCACTAGGTGGTCACTTACAGATGGCTTCTTCTGTGGTGGAGGCGTCAGAATGGGCGCTATGTTTTCCCCAAACATGTTGGCTGGTTTAGCTTGCCAATTTTGGGCGTCATTGTCGCCAGCCTGTCTTTTCACCAACTTTGACAGTTCAGCATGAATGGCCTATAAAAATATAATAAAGATTAGCGGTCACTAAGGCTTTCTTTCAAAGCTTGAATTTTGTACAATTCTGAGTGGTCCACCAGATGTTTATATTGCCCAGCAGATGGAGTCATTTCACTGACTGTGAGCTTAATTTCAGCAGAGTCATGATTGGGTGCACACACACACACACACACACAACACACACACACACACACACACACACACACACACGTTGGTGCAGCTATCATTATGAGGACTCTCCATAGACATAATGATTTTTATACTGTACAAACTATAGATTCTATCCCCTAACCCTAAACTAACCCTCACAAAAAAATGTCTGCATTTTTACATTTTCAAAAAAACATCGTTTAGTATGTTTTTTAAGCTATTTGAATTATGGGGACACTAGAAATGTCCTCATAAACCACATTTATAGCATAATACCCTTGTAATTACCAGTTTGTAACCTAAAAATGTCCTCGTAAACCACTTAAACATGCCCACAGAAACACACACAAAAACAACCCATTACAACCCATGACTACATCTCAAATATAAACTGCACATAAATGAAGAGTTTGTTTAGTAATACTCAGGAAAAGCATAAATTAAAGGTTTGTTTTTTAATGGTGAGAGTGAGCTGTTTACTGCATATGCTCACATTAAGTTTTAAACACTTACATCTGTAATGAACACCTGCTTATCGTATCCTTGAAGATTAAACAGTTTCTTGACCTTGATTTTATCAGTAGAAAGAATCTGGAATGAAATTCCGTCTGGAACCATATCTGTGATTAAAATCCCTTTATTGAGATTTTTACAGTGTTCTTCGCTTACTTTAAAACCAAAGACATAACCCTTGGTGATCATGGGTCTGACTATTTTACAACAAGGGTTTTCAACCTTTACAGACCCAGGGACCCCTGTTTTAAATATGCCATGATGACAAAACATTACAATTCTGACATAATTTACTCAACTTCATATTGTCCCAAACCAGTAAGACATTCTTTGATCTGTGTACACAAAAGGACATATTAGGTAGAATGACAGCCTTAATCGCCATTCACTTTCATTGCATCTTTTCTCCATACAATGAAAATAAATGGTGACTGACTTTGTCAGTCAGTCCCTGACATTCTGCCTAACCTTTTCCCTTGTGTTCCAAGGATGAAAGAAAGTCATACTGGTTTGGAAAAAAAATGCCCAGCATATAGATGGGAACTTCTTCAATACTGTTTAAAAAGCATCCCAGGGTGACACCTCAAGAAGTTGGTTGAGAAAATGTCAAGAGTACATGTCTGCAAAATCTAGGCAAAGTGTGGCCACTTTGAAGATGCTAAAATATAACGTAGTTTTGATTTATTTTTGGATTTTTTTAGTCACAACATAATTCCCATATTTCCATTTCTATTATTCCATAATTGTGATGATTTTACTATTATTCTAAAATGTGAAAAAAATAAAGAATAAGTGACCCTAAATTTTTGAACGGTAGTGTAATATATATATATATATAACCCACTGGAGTACCTTCATTATTCAGAGTTACATACACTTCTTCTAATTATCACCAAACCCATTACATTACAAGCACAGAGTAAACACTTAAGAGACTGCTAATAGGCTAATAGACTAAAATAAATAGCAGCACATAGTACCATGCTTTCAATCCAATTCCTGACTCTATGTTCCTAATTTAAATTTTGTTATCTCTTAAGGCAATGTTTTCTCACTATCCTGCCATCCAGATGGGGATGTCATTATAGCAACAGCAGATATTATAGTTTTGTCTAGACAAGACTCGATCTTCACCATGAGCACTCAGGGTCAAAGCAGGGTGTGAGGGGAGCTGAAGCCACTCACAAAATCACTGATGATGAGGCAAAAGCCAGCTGAAAGCAGGAAACTAAACAGTTTTATAAAGATATTGTTTTATGGGCTTGCAGGGTGGAATACTATTGCACCTATTGCATAGTGTTCTGCAATGTTGCCATAAAACAAAGATCAGATATACAAATATTCTGTTTCTAAAAGCAGATTAAAGCAGAATAAAACTGATTCTTCTGACACTTGTCATACACATCCACAGTGAATACAGTGCTGATTCAGTTTATTACAGGAAGTCTTTGTTTGTGTGACTCTGAGCCCATGCAGTGGCTCCAGACGGCTCTAATCTAAGTGGCTGCTTTTGAGGATTAGACTAACTACTCACAAAGGCATGACAGAACAGGTTTGGTTTCTGTCAATTGTAACGCAGCACCAAAGTCTCTTATTTCCCAATATTACAGCAATGGAAACAAATATTGTTTCCATGTTCCACTCTTGCATTGTATGTAATCATACTGACTGTCTAAACTGACCCTTGAACAGTACATCGGTTGTTTAGATTCTGTGGAATTTGCCAGCACAGAATTCTGACTTCCTTGTCATAACTTTGTGTTGTAAACAAGTCTGACCTGTCTGGAAACTTTTTGACATATGCACAACACTAAAATAACTAGTCCACCCCTGCTGGGAAAACAAATAAACAAAAAACAACAACAACAACAGCATAACTGTCGGTATAAGTCTGATTTATGCTGGTCTTCGGCTGGTCTCCCAGTCTTACAAGCTAGCAAGTGGCAAAAGCCCATTTAAAATCAACAATCAGGCCAGCCTGGCCAGGGTGGGTGGTGAGCTTTGATGAACAGCAAACCAGCTTATGCTAGTTTAAGCTGGTATTGTTAACAGGGATAGTATGCTATCATGTTAATGAAGACATTCAAAAAATAACTAAATAAACAAAATAATTAATTGTTGAAATAACTGACTGGAAAACCATTTTGTACATGCCTCAAATAGGTCAAATGGATCCACAAACCTGAAAAACATGAATAATTTTCCATTCTGGGATTTATTTAAAAGCATTTTGGAAAGTGCTTGTACTAATGTATACGAAAACTCAATCTAAATAGAATTATAAACAATGTATTGCATGCACTTTACTTGCATTAATACACAAACACTTAATCGCAACCCACAAGATTTTGGTTGATCTGTAAATAGCTACTGAGGGATTGTCTATTTCTAGCTCACATAAAATGTAGATGGGTTCAAGAGATACGATAACGTTTCTCACTTTAGTGGATGGCTCCAGTTTCAAAGCCTTCTTCAGGGTCTCCATGGCCTCCTCATACTCACCCTTGTCCGATAAAAGCTTCAGACAAAACATCATTATCAGGGAGGTCCAATACCTTCTGGTGACAATTCATATACATGTACATCTGACTTTTTTTATGATGAAATTATGAAAAAGTGAAATCCAGATGTAAAGATAAACCTTGTCTGGTAGAAAACCAGTCAGCTTAATTAATACTGCAATGATGGGGCTTACACAAGCAGCCATCTCAATATGCTTGCTTCGAATCAAGTCTGATCATACTGAATCAAAGTGCATCAATGCACAAAACTCATAGCTTAATGAATAATAAACACACTTACCTTTCCTTTCCTGAAGAGTGCTTTGACATTCTGGGGATCGAGGAAAAGCACATCTCGACTGGTGTGCAGCGCCTCATCGAACTGTCCAAGCTTCAGCTGTGCTGCTGCTAGGTTGTTCAGACATTTTACCCGGTAGTCGTTCACCTCCTCTTCCTCTTCTGCCATACAGCTTTGGCCATCTGTAGATGGACAGAGTTGTACAGCCCCTTATAACAACACTGTAATGCGTTACATTTCTCCCAAAGTTCAAGGAAAGTGGAAGCTATAAGTATGTGTTTACTTTAGACAATATCAAATTAGATACAAATTTAACCTGATTAAAACGCTTTGGGGTTACCATAGGACGGCAAACAGTATCATTGTTTGTGTGTTATTCATTCAAGCAGACTGTTTATCTATTCTTGAAACTTAGTTTTACATTTTTCCAAATTTATGCAGAAATCAGGGGGTTCACATACTTTTTCCTGGAACTGTATGTCAATCCACTGTAGACCACTGTAATATGCCTCTACCAGTTCAAGGCCTACATCTACAGGCAAACTTATGGAAGCAAAAGGCTATGCTTTGTTGGATGTATGACAAAATCAGGCTTATTAGCGTAAGGTCCTGTAAAGGGACTGGATGTCGAGCGACTTGGGTAGGGCCAGCATGCAAACTCATGTTCTTGTGTCTGCTGACACAAAATGTAATTTATAATATTACTACTTAGTGACTTATGGGATATTTATAAATGAAATTTGAATGTAGACAAATATGCAGTAGAAAATTGAGGAGAGTCTAATATGTGATGCTTGAGTGGTCAGTGGAGAAGTTCACTGCTGCATACTATATGTGGTCATTATCAGTGCCTAAACCAAAGCATCGCTTTGCACTTTACTGTCTCATTACTGTCAAACATGCCTCTCAAGATGGGCCAGGCTTTACAGCAATTACTGTGATTAAGGAGGTGGAAATAACATGTTGATTTATTACGTTTGATTAGATTAGGGTTTAATAAAAGCGTTACTCAGGGCGGGCACAGCTTGCAGACATGACTGAGCATTCCAATGGCATGATTATTGATTAAATACATTAGCTGAGCTGCTTGCAGTGGCTGGCTTGAATTGAGAATTAAAAGAGGTTTCCTGTTTAATGGTTTTTCTACTTCACCATTCATTAGACATGATGAAACTGATAGAAAATTTGTGTAGTGTGTACGGATATGGGTATGTGGATTTACTATACATTAGGGACAATTTCTTTCTCAGAAGATTTTATAAAATATGACCCAAAAAATCTCCCTTTTGGGACATTTGGGGATGTTCTAATTTGTAAAAACAATTCATAAATAAAATAAAAGTTTAAATATATAATTAGAATACTGTATTTTAACAGGAAGTCTATTTTATATCCTCATTTAGATACAGAACAAAGAAGTAAACGGGTCAGGTTTTGCCTACATTGTGGGTGCCAAATGTTCCCCAAGGAATAAAAACTATCATTATCTTACAAACAATAGAAGTCAATGGAAATACACCATGATAGAAAACATAACGTGTGTGTATGTGTGTAGATCTTAGGGGGTGGGGGGCACATCCTTATCAACTTAAGGAAACCTCACATTCTCTATATATTGCAGTCAGTATTGTAAAGAATAAATGCTGTTTGTTGTCCCCTTGAAACTAAAAATGAGATTTGTGCCCCTGTGTGTACCGTACGCATACTTGTTTCTGCATGTACCACCATGTGCCTGCCTAATGCATTATATTACATGGGGTTTATAGGTGAGGGTGGGTTGGATTACCATACGTGCCTGTTGTAAGCACATCCAAGGCCATGCAGTAAGCTTGTGCAGCCATGCTGTATTCTTCCCTTTGGAAGTAGAAATTACCGCGCTCTCGTTTCTGGTTGCCGATTCGGATCCGGTCAGGGATGGCCAGTGAAAGGGGGTCTGGCTTTTCTCTGAAGTCTAGGAGCTGTAGCTGATAGAGGAGAGGAGCCCAGGCTGGTATATCAGGCTCCCTGTCAATGAATCAAACAGACAGCAATGCAGCATCATTATTTCATAAGATCTTAGTCCACTACAAGTCCACTCTATCTATCTATCTATCTAACTGTCTGTCTGTCTGTCTGTCTGTCTGTCTGTCTGTCTGCCTGCCTGCCTGCCTGTCTGTCTGTACTGTGCAAAAGGCACATTAGATGTTTCACAAAAACATTTGTCTTAAGATGGTTATTTTTATATCTTCTGCTTTAGTGTGTCAATAGAAATATGAATCAATTTTAGATTTTCAAACATTACTTTTGAAAAAAGGATAGAATAGAAGTAGTACAAGGAGTCCTGCAACAGATGGTATCGCCCCCAAAGAACCCAGATTTCAACATCATTGAGTCAGTCCGGGATTACATGAAGAGACAGAAACAACTGAGACAGCCTTTATACACAGAACTAAGCAAGTTCTCCAAGATGTTTAGAACATCCTATCAGCCAACAACCTATGCAAAACTGTAAGCAAGTATACCTAGAAGAATTGGTGCTGTTTTAAAGGCATAGGGTGGTCGCACCAAATACTGATTTTTTATTTTTATTTCTGATGTTTACTGCACCTATTATGAAGTTAATTGATAAATAATAATTATTCATGCCGTTTTTTTATACATCCTCACTATACACATTTTTCACAGCTGCCTAAAACTTCTACATAGTACTGTATATACAGTATATGTGCATACACATGCAGCTTCAACCAACAGTCTTTTTATGTTCCATACTGTTGAAGACTTTTTTTTTTTTATCATCTCTATTTACTCTGTCCATCAGTTACTTTATGAAGCATCAGACAATTGTGGACATGTTGGCAGTTTGTGAATTACAATTATTTTATTCTCTTTAATTTTATAAGTATTTCCTTTTGAATAAGTCTCTGCTATTTTTGTGCTTGTGGTATTTTGGTTGTTTTTGTTTGAGAGAAAGTAGGAAAGGGTGGGAGGCAGAGAAGGAGGGAGAGAGAGCGAGAGAGAGAGAGAGAGAGAGAGAGAGAGAGAGAGAGAGAGAGAGAGAGGGAGGGAGGGAGGGTGGGGGGGAGTGGAGCTGCTGTTTTGGATGCTAGTTGCCTGCTGTCTGTCTATAGACACTCAGATCTAGTACCAGTACTAGATCTGTGCTCTAGTACTGGTAGAGGCTACTTAAGAAGACCATATGCAGTGGTAGGCCATGGCTTATGTCAACTCTTTCAGTGGTCTTTATGCTAGTAGATGGACAATCTTGGCTTGTTTTTCTGGTGACAAATGTTCAAGAACAAAGTGGATTAGGAATGTTTTCTCTGTAATGTTCTTTTAGCATTGTTCTTTTCTCATAACAACTTGCAAACAAGCACAGACACAAAGCTGCACTATTCCCCCGCTGTAAAGACACACAAAACCCTTAAAGGGATAGTTCACCAAAAATGAAAATTCTGTCATCATTTTCTTTATTTATGATGTTTTTTCATCCATGTTTCACAACACAAAAGGAGTTGTTAGGCAGAATGTTAGCGATGGTGACAGCTCCAGTCACCATTCACTTTCATTGTATGGGAAAGAGCAGCATCAACATTCTTCAAGAGACATGAGGGTAAATAAAATGATGACAGAATTTTACAGTTTTTATGGCCATACTATGAATACCAAAGGCAAATAACACCCTAATTCTTTTAATCACAAATAGCAAGCATTGCTCTTTCCCTGTAATTGACTGCTTGAGTCAGAGATGCAGTCCTCTATTGCATCTCTGAGTGCATCAATATGTCCATCAATATTTATCATCCAAAGCAACGGTTACAAAACAAGCTCTTGCAAGGTCTGTTTAATATTTTCTGATAGATTACTCATTTCCCAGCCACATATGGCAATGATAATAAGTAATCTTATTGATTTTACTCTCTCCTTTTCTCTGCCTGCGAAGCACTAGAATCACAGGGCTGTGTAAGATCATGCACTTCTTGGGGCGGATAGAGATGTTTCAGTAGCAGAATAGTAACACTGCAAACAGGTCCCAGAGGACCCAGGGATATACCATCTTTCCCACACAACCTTATCTGCCCTTATTACTGTCAGTACTTGGTCACATGACCATGCATAAATCAATACACTGACAACTAAAAAGCCTGAAACTGAGTTGAATGCACTGTGCACATTTATTAAGTGGGCTCTCATGAGATAAAACAGGATCAAGCCCAATGTGAAAGAGTGAGCCAACTTGGGAGATTGTCTCAGTGTGATGTTCTTCAGCCCAAACACACATGTTTGTACTGCTGGAGTTTACACAGATCAGTTTATAGTATTTCAGTATATTGGAGTGTTAATATCAGAGTCAGCTGGTGAGCTGTCTGAAAGTTAATACAAGCCCTTTTAAAGGGATAGCTAACAAAATATTAATAATAATAATAAATGTGGTCATCATTTACACACCCACATGTTGTTTCAAACCATGACTTTTTCCATGGAACACTAAAAGTAAATGTTTGCCTCAGTCACTATTCACTTTCATTGCATCTTTGTTCCATTCAATGTAAGTGAATTGGAACTGAGGCTAACATTCTGTCTAACATCTTTAGTGTTTCAGTAAAGAAAGAAAGTCATATTGGTCTGGGACAACATGAGGGTGAGTAAATGATGACAGAATTTTCTTTTTAGGGTGGAGTATCCC
Source organism: Myxocyprinus asiaticus (assembly GCF_019703515.2). Taxonomy (NCBI): domain Eukaryota; kingdom Metazoa; phylum Chordata; class Actinopteri; order Cypriniformes; family Catostomidae; genus Myxocyprinus; species Myxocyprinus asiaticus. The sequence continues at coordinate 27,572,720 of NC_059369.1, read as the reverse complement.
TTTAAATGCAACCTGCATACAACTGTAGTTGTTCATTCATTGGTTTGTGTCTGTATTAGACTGTGGATGCTTGCCAAGATGCAAGTCAGGGTCCATCTAATCAGTTAATAAATCACTTGATCAGATTTTGGTTGGAGAGAGAGAGCGAGGGAGAAATGTTAGGTAAATATTTAAGCAAATTCCCACAATCCTTGACAGCTGAGAGTTTATGCCAGCTTTTAGTGAGCTCTGTTCATAACTTAATATATAGACCTGGGCAGTATTGTATAACGTTACTTTTAAAAGTAACTCGTTAGAATATTGCGTTACTCCTTAAAAAAGTATCTTAATTGGGGGCCTGGGTAGCTCAGCGAGTATTGACGCTGACTACCACCCCTGGAGTCGCAAGTTCGAATCCAGGGTGTGTTGAGTGACTCCAGCCAGGTCTCCTAAGCAACCAAATTGGCCCGGTTGCTAGGGAGGGTAGAGTCACATGGGGTAACCTCCTCGTGGTCACAATTAGTGGTTCTCACTCTCAATGGGGCACGTGGTAAGTTGTGCGTGGATCGCGGAGAGTAGCATGAGCCTCCATATGCTGCGAGTCTGCGGTGTCATGCACAACGAGCCACGTGATAAGATGCACGAATTGACGTTCTCAGAAACGGAGGCAACTGAGAATTGTCCTCCGCCACCCAGATTGAGGTGAGTAACTGCGCCACCATGAGGACCACTAAGTAGTGGGAATTGGGCATTCCAAATTGGGAGAAAAGTGGATAGACCTAAAACAAATAAAATAAAAAAAGTAACTCAATTAATTAAAAAGTTATTTTTTAGGTCATGCTAGCTACTGTACAACACTCATGTCAAAACAAAATAGTAAACAAACAGATATTTAGAAAGTAGGTCTTCACATCATATTTATAATAAAGAATCAATAACATGAATATGCATGATTTGTTTTTCCATCAAAATGGCAGCCAATATGAACAATGAAGAATAACTAATGTTATTCTTCATTATTCACTGATCTGTCATCATGTGCTGTGCCCATCGACAATGCCAGAGACTTAAACTTAAAATGATCTTCAGAAGTCAGGATAAAATTCAGTGGGGAATGCCAGTCTAACATGTTCAAGGAATAAGTCTGATGAATAAATAAATATTTTTCGCTTAAGTCATGTCAGTGCACGCTTGTTTTGAGTTGATCCACAGTGCATACAGATGCCACTGGTTGATCGCTTACAACATCAAAGGCGCGTGTTGATACATATAGACGCATTGTTTTTAATGCTACCAAAATGTCATAAATACAGTTTGTTTCATGAATCAAACTACTTGTTTATTATAAACAAAATTTAGAATCTTAAGACATTTTCTCTGCATACACAATCGATGTAGAACGTTGCTCGGAGCCACTGATCCAGAGTCAGCTTTTCTCATCCCATTCTCCCAGTTACGGGGAGCTGGAACACGGAGCAGTTCAGCTGCATAAGTCAGTGAATTAAGCGAGTATTTCACCCTGTGTCATGTCGTGGCCAGTGGAAGACTAGTCTTATAATCCCTCTGCCTAAACGCATTTACTGATTTTTTTTAATGCAGTGTGTATTAACACATGAATCAACCCCGTTTCACTCAACCGAATGTTGACCTCAAATTACTTTAAAAACACGAAGTGCGCATGTGCGTTAGCGAGTTGATTGACAGGTGATGTCTGTATCTAAAAGGCGGGACTTCCTTTCTACATCCATTGACTGTTGGGTGCTAGAGCTTCTTGGTTGGGCATTCCAATTTCTCCCATTCATTTAAATAGAAGTGACTCGTCTCTGTCTGCTAAATTGTCTCTGGCCTCACACTCTTTAGAAATACATTGCCCATCATGCACTACGTCTCCTCCCCGAAGTTTGCACACTTTTACTCCTGATTTCCTACAATACAGGAACAGTAGAGGTGTACAAAAGCAACGCATTACTTTATTTAAAAAGTAACTCTGATATTATGGTCTAAAATAAAAAAAAAATATTGTGTTACTTTTCCTGTTACTCGAAAAAAGTAACCGATTACGTAACGCCTGTTACTTTTATCACGTTACCCCCAACACTGGACCTGGGCATCTGAAAACACACAGAACGCTGTCTGTGTGCATAGGGAGATACACAGTGTAAAAGAGGAAGTGCACACCATACTGTATATACAGTATGTCTTATTGTTCTTATCCTTATCAGCACATTTTGTCTTCATTGAAACCATAAAAACATAATAGAAAAATCGAAAGCATGATTTCAGACCACTCACTGACCATCTTGGCAACGGAAGCTATTTTTATTCTAAATAACAGGCATGCAAGTCAACATGATCACAGGAAATTGACATGTTGCTTCCGAAAGTTAATTTACCCTGAAATCAACCCCATTCAGCCAAATTACTGACCACCATGGCACCATCCTCCATCAAACATTTTTGCATTAATTCAAGCCTGAACACATTTCCCTATAGCATTATTGATAGCACGTTGCAATGGTGAGCACAATCAAAAATTACATTATTACTCCACAGTAATTTCGGTATAAGCACAGACTGATTTCAGCTAAAACCTTTCGACCTACTGTCTGCTCTCCCTGTCCTGATTTTAGTAATTTCCGCTTTTTATTCTGTGTTTTGAACAAAAGGAAATCAATCACATTATTTGGACTTGATATTCAACCAGATTAGAACAACAACTCTTTTTTCAGTCCACTTCCTTCCCCTCTACAGTGAAATTAGATCCAGTCTCTGGGCCTGTATTGTCATTGGCGTGCGAGGCAGAGTGAACGGTGAGAGCTCTGTTATGTGTCACCTCATGCATATTTCAACTGTGTAGTGTATTGACACATTTATGTGCATCTAACAGAGTTTGTGTATCTCTGGGGGCCAGGCAGGCGGTGCGGGCCAGATCTCAGTCATGTTACCCTTTCACCTCTCTCCTCACAGGCTCTTCCTGTTTTAAAGTGTCTTATGCAGCTGGTGAGTAACGAGCCCCTTAGCACCAAGGGTCGATCTGTTTATCCAAGATACATAAAGCCGAAGAGGATTTTGCAAATTTTTATATGTTTATTTTTAGTCATAGCAAGCAGGCTGATTAAAAGGTAGTGTCAGTAGTAAGGGCACTTTTGAAATTAGAGAATTTAATCAACTGTACTACTTTCATGCTTTTTTGATATTGATGGAATAAAGACATCCACATGATCATATGGGAAATCGACATGTTGCATCCGCATATTCATGTACCCTGAAAGCAACTCCATTCTGCCAAATTACAGAAAAGCACCATCCCCCATCAAACATTTTTGCATCAATTCAATTGCATTCATCTTTTCCTGCGGCACTACTGATAGCCTATTGTGCAAGCAATCTCAGAGACACGGGTTCTAGTCCCACTGCGTTCACATAATCAATGGTGAGTTTTATTCGGAGGTTGTATTTTCAGTCTAAAATTAGATTTTTACTCCACTGATGGTTAGGTTTAGGGCTGGGGTTTGGGTTAGGGTGTAGGTTTCATAAAATATGCATTCCTATTGACTGTATTACATCATTTACATCTAAAAATACAACTCTCTATTGGCACCACTCTTTGGATATTTCATCCAGAAACTGGAGTGCACACGTTACCATATGTTCAGCAAAACTCTCAGCTTTGGCCACTGGGATCAGTGGTTTGAATTTCAGTTAGCACAATTTCAGCGACAGAACGTTCAACCTACTGTCACCGAATTCACAGTGTGATCAGTGTGAACATATACAGGTTTGAAAGATTGCAAGCACACACACACACACACACACACACACACACACACACACACATGTTGGTACCCCTAGCATTACGAGAACTCTCCATAGACATAATTATTTTTATACTCTACAAACTATATATTCTATCCCCTAAACCTAAACCTACACCTACCCCTAAACCTAACCCTCAGAGAAACCTATTGGAATTTTTACATTTTCAAACTAAATTGTTTAGTATGTGTAACACATAAAGGACGGGCAAGGACAAGGTGGGAACCAGCTGAACAGTAAACAAAGTTTAATGGTAAACTTAAAACCAACATAAACAAATGTGTAGAGCGGCTGCGTGAGTCTCTCTCTCTCGAACCAGCGCCTCCGGCCGCCCCTTTATCTCGCTCTCCCGCTGATCAGCTGATTCAGTGCCAGCCGTGCTCCATCACAGCCCGGCCATGCCCTCCTCCTCCTCACAGTATGTTTTTAAAGCCGTTCGAATTACAGGGACACAAGGGGTGTCCTTATAAACCACATTTATAGCATTATACCCTCATAATTACTAGTGTGTAACCTAAAAAAATGTCCTTGTAAACCTCAAAAACGAACTCACACACATGCACACACACATCCAAAGACCAGCAAATAAACCCTTGTTATATACTACATGTGAATTAATGCGTTTGGCTATTTCTGCTACACTCAAATCTAGCCATCTCCTTTGACAATTTTTTTCAGTAAAATGGGAAGTACCAAAAAGCTCAAAAACTGTGGCAATGTAGGAAGCCACCAGTCAAATGGTTTGAAGAACTTGACTGGCCTGCACAGAGGGTTTGATTGGTTTATTTTTGTTTGCAATCTAAAATGCTACCCTGTGATACAAGGGATCTGATTGCAAGTCAGTGCAGTTGTTTTTTTTATTTGTTTCAATAGACCGTTTTCACACTCCGAGTTTTGGAACGCGGAAGTAAACATTTGCAGGGTAAACTTCGACAGCGGCGTGAATGGGAGAACACAGCAAATATTATTTTCACTTACGCATTTGCTCCAAGACCAAAAGAAAAAATCCACTCTTATGTTTGAATGACTTTCCAGAAGAGGAAAAAAATAGAGCGGTGTATTAAGATATTAAAATGGGAGAAGATGCCAAATATACTGTCACTCTCTCAGCAGCTGTAATAGAAACCCCCTCGCAGCTGTGATAATTTGTTTTTTTTAAAACTAATTCCAGGGTAATATAACACAAAGCATAATGTTATAAATTTACACACAATATTTAAAAAATGTATAATATTAAAAAATTTTTTTGAGATTTAAGCTGCTAAATAAGGCGGAAACGCATCATTACAGTCTGTGAAAAAGGTCTATTCAGCAGGATTGATTGTCTTTTGTAATGCACATGCACTTGTGTTATTTTTTTTATTTCACTAAATATAACAGAAATTTCATTTGAGGTTCAGTTTTTGAGTAATTGATCTGTTGGCTTAGTTCTACACTTCAGGTTATTCTTAGCTTTTATCTGGGGGTGGGTGACTGGCCCCAGAATAGCCTCATATGACCATACACAACAGACATAAGCCACTGTAAATACACCTTTCTGTCAAGTCAAAGGTAAATAGCAATAAACCATAACAGAACAGTCCATATAATGACATGCTGGCTAGACAAATCTGGCCAAAGTGTTCCTCATTTCTCATGTGGTCAAAGTATATTCATTATGTAACATGGCACCTCATTGGAAGAGAGCACTTTGGAACAACAGATTACACGTGGTCATTTGAGTAAAAAAGGGCATTGTACCAAAATCAATTACTTCCCCATCTGCTCATCTTGACCACTCTGCAAAAAGAAGTATTTTTGTTCCTGTGACCTTGATATTTCTTTGTCTTTTATCTAGTTTGGCTGTTTGTTGTTACACTTATTATGGAATAATAATAAAAAAAATAAAAAAAAAGCCACACATTGAAAAGAGAAGCCTGACTTTGACATTGACACTCTTTTGATGTACTATTTGTTTACATCTTTGTCAGTGAATATTTCCATTTCTTTGTGTGGAAGTGAGTGTGTATGCTCTTTTTGTGTTCTGTTATCAAAGGAGGATCTGGGAATTGGAAAGTGTCCATCATCTGTAACCACAACCCTTGTTGTGACTGATTGCCTTCTGCCTATAAGAGGACTGTACATTTATCTGCCTGTTATCTTTTTTAAATAGTTGAAAAGTGATTAGGTTTATGGGTTGTGGTAGAGTTAATTGATCTAAAATATCTATAAAATTGTTACACCCTTGGAACGAGTCACTTCTCCGGAACGTCACCAGAGGGCTCCTTCACCCGAATTCTAAAACTGTCACACCTGTTTCTCCTTAGTTTAATCACCCGTGGACTATTTAAGCACTGAACGCTATAGGAACAGTGCGAAGTATTGTTCTGCCCTGGCAAGCATTCTGAGCGTTTATTATATGACTTATATCTTCTGTGTTTGACTCTGCTGTGTTTTGGATTCTGTTTATTTGGCCTTGCGATTTGGATTTGATGTATTGACTGGACTGATCTCTCTGTGCTTTGATCTCTCGCCTGTCTTCCGATATTGGATTATTTACCCCTTTGGACTGATTTCCCTGTGTACCGACCTCTGCATGTTTCTACTGTTTTGGATTATTACCCTGGACTGTTATTAATATATATTTCCTCTGTTGTTTACAATAAATCTGCACATGGATCCCAATACCACTCCAGCTCCATCATTACATAATACTTCGCCAGGCACGGATCCAGCAGATATACACAAATTACAAGTGGAAGTATCATCACAGGCTGCTTTACTTGCTTCACATCATCAACAACTCTGTAAACTTACCTCTCTCACTGAGGAATTGGTAAAGACATTACGATCTCCAACAAATCCACCATTTTCACCGCCAACGAATCCTGATGTTTCCAGCCTCAATGTTCCAGTTTTACCCAGCGGTAATCCACGACTTGCGTTCCCAGAGAAATATGATGGTTCACCTGCCAAGTATGATGGATTTCTTATGCAGTGTCAACTATTTATAGCTCAACTACCACATATTTACCCCACAGAAGAGACCAAGGTTTCCTTTGTTATGTCTGCTCTAACTGGTCGAGCACTAAACTGGGCTACAGCGGTGTGGAAAAGAGAACCCGATCTCCTTTCCTCTTTTGCACGTTTTCAAAGATTATTCTAAGAGGTGTTTGAACATCCCGAGGGAGGAAAAGATGTCGGTGAGATGCTATTAACATTAAAGCAATGACGAGATTCAGCTGCCGACTATACCTTGTCATTTTGCACTCTCGCAGCACAAACAAACTGGGTGGATGACACGCTGAAACTTCTGTTCTGTCAAGGACTCTGTACTGAATTGCAATCAGAGTTATCTTGCAGAGATGAAGAATTAAACCTTAATCAATACATCAACCTCGCCATTCGTTTGGATAACCTCATTAAGTCACGTCATCCTGTCAAGGCGCTTCACGCTCTACCGTCACATTCAGCCTCCGCTAGTTCCCACGAGCCAATGCAAATAGGTCAAACATGACTATCTCAGGAGGAGAGGTCCCGTCGTTACAACATGAGGCTCTGCCTGTATTGTGGACAGTCTTCGTCGCCACCTGTCCTATTCATTCTGAAAACCCCAGAAAGGAGGCGGTGAGTGTGAACAGTTCTCAACTATTGCACAACAGTCAAATCATAATTCCCATAACCATTTTTAAGGATGATGTAAAAATACATTTATCTGCTTTGGTTGATTCTGGATCTGCTGGTAATCTTATGGATCATAGTTGGATGAAAGCCCACCATTTACCCACTGTCTTTTGTGATCCCCCCTTACATGTCACAGCGTTAGATGGACGCCCTTGGGAATAGGCTAAGTACAACAAATCACGCAACCTCTCATCCTACAAGTTGGATTGCTTCTTGTTGAAAAAATTCAGTTCTTGGTCATTCACTCTCCTAAGACACCAGTGATCCTTGGTTTACCTTGGCTACATTTGCATGATCCTGCAATTTCCTGGAGGGAGGGACAAATTTCAAGTTGGTCTCATTACTGCTTCCAAAACTGTCTAAGAACTGTTGTACCCAGACAAAACAACACAATCGCTGTGACATCCACTTTTGTTGAAGAAGTTCCTGGGCTTCCTGCTGAATACAATGATCTCACTGAGGCATTTAGCAAAATCAAGGCCACTCAACTTCCACCTCACCGTTCTTGTGACTGTGGTATAGATCTTCTGCCTGGCAGTACTCCACCTCGGGGACGCATCTACCCTCTGTCAGAACCAGAATCTAAGGCCATGGAAGAGTACATTGAGGAGTCACTAGCAAAAGGCTTCATCTGTCCATCCACTTCCCCTGTTAGCGCAGGCTTCTTCTTTGTGAAAAAAGACAGAGGACTTCGACCCTGTATTGATTACCATGGATTAAATGATGTAACAGTCAAGTTTCGATACCCTCTTCCACTAGTACCCGCAGCTCTTGAATTGCTCCGTTCAGCAAAGATCTACACCAAACTAGATTTACGTAACGCCTATAACCTCATTCGCATCTGGGAGGGAGACGAGTGGAAAACTGCATTCTCTACCAGTACCGGACATTATGAGTACCAGGTAATGCCCTTTGGGCTATCCAACTGTCCTTCAGTATTCCAAGCTTTTGTTAATGAGGTCTTCAGAGACATGCTAAACAGGTGGGTCATTGTCTACATTGATGATATTTTTATTTTTTTCATCAACATTGGAGGAACACATCAAACATGTCCAAGCGGTACTGCAACGTCTGTTTCAGCATCAGCTCTACGCCAAAGCAGAGAAGTGTGAGTTCCACAAGACAACCATCGCCTTTCTAGGATATATTCTTAGTCCAGATGGGTTAGCTATGGAGGAATCTAAAGTCCAAGCCATTCTTGACTGGCCACTACCAACTACAGTAAAAGAACTTCAAAGATTTCTAGGATTCTCCAACTTTTACAGACGATTTATCAGAAATTTCAGTTCTGTAGCAGCACCTCTCACATCAATCCTCCGGAGGTCTACTAAGAAGCTAAAATGGAATGCAGAGGCCAAGAGGGCTTTCGAGGAATTAAAGAAACATTTCACTACAGCTCCCATTCTTCGGCATCCCGATCCATCTCTACCTTTTGTGTTAAAAGTAGATGCTTCGGATACAGGTATAGGAGCGATACTTTCTCAACCCATGGCTCTCCAGCTAAGTTATTTCCATGTGCGTTCTTTTCTCGCAAACTCTCATCTGCAGAATGGAACTATGATGTGGGCAATCGAGAATTATTGGCCATGAAGGCAGCCTTCGAGGAGTGGCGCCATTGGTTAGAGGGAGCAAGACAACCCTTCCAAGTTCTCACAGACCACCGCAACCTGGAATACATCCGTGCAGCCAAAAGACTGAACCCTCGCCAAGCTAGGTGGGCATTATTTTTCACAAGATTTGATTTCAGCATTTCTTACCTTCCTGGGTCCAAGAACATTAAAGCGGATGCACTTTCTCGAATTCATGAGAAGATCAACGAGGATCATACCAGTGAGATGATTATTCCTTCCTCAGTCATGGTTGCTCCTGTTCGATGGGAGATCATGGAGGAGATTTCATGAGCCAATTCCGCACACCCACCTCCAAACGATTGTCCTCCTCACAGAATTTATGTACCAGTGGTCTTACGACCTCGTGTTATACACTGGGACCATTCTTCCCTGTGTTCTGGCCATCCTGGCATTCAGGCCACCATCAAACTTCTTCAAAATCATTTCTGGTGGAACACTCTGGTGCAGGGTACACGTACCTTCGTCCGCAGTTGTGAGGTATACGCTATCTCAAAATCATTTAAGTCAGTTACAGACCTACCCGTGTCTCAAGGAAACACTGTTATACTTACAGTGGTTGATCGTTTTTTCAAGGCCTGCCGCTTGATTCCACTACCCAAGTTACCCACTGCTCTCGAAACTGCGGAATTATTATTCCAATTTGTATTCAGATTGTATGGACTACCTGAAGACATTGTTTCGGACCGTGGTTCACAATTCACATCCCACTTATGGAAGGCTTTTTTCAAACAGTTAAATGTCAATGTGAGTCTCACTTCTGGGTATCACCCTCAGTCAAATGGTCAGACGGAACGTCTCAATCAGGAACTAGAAAGATTTCTATGCTCTTACTGTCATCACAATCAGTCTGAATGGAGTCAATATCTACCTTGGGCAGAGTATGCCCAGAATTCCCTCCACAAACCTTCTACTGGCACAACTCCCTTTAAATGTATTCTGGGTTTTCAACCTCCATTATTTCCATGGGTTGGTGAACCTTCAGATGTTCCTGCGATGGATGATTGGATGTGTCACAGTGAGGCTGTATGGGATTTAGCTCATGTTCACCTTCAAAGGGCTGTACGTCACCAAAAGTTACAGGCCAATCGCCATTGTTGACCAAACCCCGATTACCAACCTGGACAATGGGTTTGGCTCTTTACTTGGGATCTTCGTCTTCGTCTGCCATGTAAAAAACTGAGTCCAAGTTATGTTGGTCCATTCAAAATTATAAAAACAGATTACTCCAGTTTCCTTTAGACTTTAGCTCCTGGCTAATTATTGTATTTCTCCTACGTTTCATGTGTCCTTGCTTAAACCTGCTGGTGGTCCGAAGGGGAATGACGTGACTCACGACCAGAGACCACTCCCCCTGATGATTGATGGTGAGGAGGCATTCAAAGTTCACAAGCTTCTAGACTTGAGACGTCAGGGTCGTGTTTTGCAATATCTGGTGGACTGGGAGGGTTATGGACCGGAGAAGCGTTCTTGGGTCACCACCGAGGAAATCCTGGATCCAACCCTCATGATGGAATTCCACCGAGATCATCCTGATCGTCCTGCTCCCAGAGCTCGAGTAAGACCCAACGCAGACAGCTTCCTCACGTCAGGAGCCGCTCGCGGCGGGGGGGGGGGGGGGGAACGAGTCACTTCTCCTGAACGTCACCAGAGGGCTCCTTCACCCGAATTCTAAAACTGTCACATCTGTTTCTCCTTAGTTTAATCACCTGTGGACTATTTAAGCACTGAACACTATAGGATCAGTGCAAAGTATTGTTCTGCCCTGGCAAGCATTCTGAGCATTTATTATATGATTCTGTTTATTTGGCCTTGTGATTTGGATTTGATGTATTGATTGGACTGATCTCTCTGTGCTTTGATCTTTCGCCTGTCTTCCGATATTGGATTATTTACCCCTTTGGACTGATTTCCCTGTGTACCGACCTCTGCAAGTTTCTACTGTTTTGGATTATTACCCTGGACTGTTATTAATATATATTTCCTCTGTTGTTTACAATAAATATGCACATGGATCCTAATACCACTCCTGCTCCATCATTACAAAAATAGTTCAAATGTAACTATTCAAATATATACAGTATATTTATAATATAAAGGATTCTTAAAGGGATAGTTCACCCAAAAATGTATGGGCCAAAAGAGCTGAGAAATTCTTCTAAAAGTCTTAATTTTGAGTTCAGCAGATTAAATAAAGTCATACACATCTGGGATGGCACAAGGGTGAGTAAATGATGAGAAAATTTTCATTTTTGGGTGAACTATTCCTTTAAATTATTGAAAATGTCTAAAGTTGTAAATAAGTGAGGACGTTTATGTTTTAGATGTTGTTTATGTTTTAGCATACATGAATATTTTACATTTCAGCGTCTATCCAAAAATGTACCTGTAAATATTATGAATACCTGTTAATGAGATCAGGCTGGTATTGGAGTCACAGCAAAAAAAAAAAAAAAAAAAAAAAAAAAAAAACACATGCTTTTCTTAACTATGGTAAGAAACAGAGGGAAATATTATAGCACATATAAAAGTATTATTAAAATATATAACAAATAAATGATTAATTATATAAATTAGAAATGTTATTTAAATATTGCAGTCATTTTATTCATCTAATTTTTATTGCATTGGTTCCACATCACTCCTCTGTTTTAAACCCATCCAAGCATATTTTAATGTTACTGGCTCTTTATAATTTTTCACTTTCGTTTTACTTTCCAGTATACTTAATAATTAAGTTGATCACTGTTGTAACTTGCCAAACTTGTCAGAACTCAACACTGGGCTGGTCTGCAGGCAGATCCTGTTGTTCTGACTGACTTAAAGACACAAACCAATTTACCAAGCAGTTATAGTGTTAGGTCTCATAGGTTTGAGAAGCGTACTGAGAAACACATATACAAATGGAGAAAATGGCTAATTGACCAGTATGTCTCACTGAATTTTCAAAAATGTAAAAAAAAACAAAAAACCTCTTTCATTGGTTGCACAGAAGAAGTGCTGTTTTCAAGGCATTGTGTCCTCATCATTGCAGCCTTCCCTTGGGTTTGTCTCTAAGAAGAGAACCATATAACGTGACATTTAATCTTTGCCCAAAGTACTCTGCTGGTGCATTTAAAAGCATGTCTTAAATGAAGATGTAAGAGGCCTTTTTATACAGTATTGTAAGTAATAAGCTTTGCATTGTTTAGACAAAGCATCCCTATCAGAAAAATGGCATGAATTGGGCTTCCTCTGGTGCCCAGAAAATTAAGGTTGGGAGCACTGGATGACATCACTTTAATCATGGATTGGAATCAACAGTCAGATTAGTAAAAGTTTTGTGATAATGCTCATATGTTTCCCAGTGTAGGAGTTTAATGAGGTCTGAAGTGTGATGAGCTTGAAATGAAACTCTGACACCCCTCCTCACCTGTGAGTAATGATTTGCTGGCCGAAAGAGGTAATACATTTGCTTTGTGCAGGTTTGAGTCATTTTTCAATTTCATCAGTGACGTTTCCACCTGCTAGCTGTCGATTCTGACAGATGCAGCTTTCAAAAAGGGTAGGGCTATCACATGCATTGACACATTTTCAGACACACAGCTAAAGTAATATATGTATTTGTGCATGTTACTGTATATAATGCATATGTTTTTGAATATATCTAACAGAGTTGTAAAATTGTTGAACCAGGTCTCACACCAGTCGACTGCAGAACAGCTTCTTCCTTAGGCCATCAGAGTACTGAACACTTACAACCAACGAAGACTATCGCTGAACAACCCACTCCATCTTTCCATTAACTGCCAGTGGTGGAAAGAGTACTAATTTTTATATATATATGTAAGTAAATGTACTGCTACTGAAGAAAAAAATTACCTTGAGTACAAGTAGAAGTACTGAGAAATATTATGACTCAATTAAGAGTAAATAAGTAGTTCGCCGAAAAACGACTTGTTACTTTATGAAAATTATATTATTTATAGTATATACTGTACGCTTCCATTTTTGGAACACAAAGACATTTTTGTTCTTGAAAGAAATTGATGCTTCCTTTCACCAAGGATGCATTAAATTGATCAAAAATACTGCCAAAATCATTAATTGCAGATTATTATTATGGTTTGAAATAAATCTTTTAAGTGGTGTTTATTCTATTTTTTCTTTACCCGTGATGGCAAACATATACAGTACTGTGTCACCTATTCCTTACAAAAGCATTCTAAAGGGCTAATTTGGTACTCAAGAAAATTGTATTATTATTAAAACAATTGAAAATTGTTGCGTTACCATGCGGAAATCACAATACAGTGTTTTTTTTTCCATTTGCTGAGGTATTGAGTTCTTACAAGTTGCTTTACACTTGCAAGTCAAATTTTGGTTTTAAATATAGGCAAAAAGAAACAACTTTCTCCTGAAATGCTATTTTCTCCTATAGTCTATTGTTTTAGAGAGACAAAGGTTATTCCATGCATTACTGTTTTGAAAAAAGAATCTCTAACCAGGATAGAGAGGGAAGTGGATGGCCAGACAAGTAAATCACAGTCTCTAGTTTGAGAAGACTCCTCACAGGTCCTAAACTAGCAGCTTCTAAATGCCAAAGACCTGCATTGCTGCAAGAGGATTCTTGGACAAACATAACATTTTAAGAATACAACATTTATTTAAAAGGAAATAGCCATTTGTAACATTCTAAATGTCTCTAAATCGTCTCTAAACTACATTATGTGCATTGTGACTGAAACACATTCCTATTTCAGGTTTATTCTCATTCACGTATGTTCAAGTATTTTGGCTATTAAGTTAATATACTGTACAAAACTAATACAATGCAATATCACAGAGGACATTTATCCTCTATTATATTGCAGCAATTATCCAGATATTGAATGAGATTATTAAGCAAACTGTAATCAACTCCTACATGCCATCTGAATAAAATAAGGCAAAAATAAACATTTCACACAGTGTTTAGTGAGAGATATTGTTGATTAAAACACTAAAAGTGGCTGTTCTGTATATGTATTATTGTATTACAGTTGTAATAATAAAGTCTTAATTAACATTATGGTTATTTAACATACTGAGATATTATTGTTTAGTAAATTGTAGCATTTGGTTACATTATTTTTTGTGATTTCTCATACCATCTTTATATTACATCCACCCCTTCCACACTTTTGGCCTCTAGTGGGTGAGACAGGGCAGGTAAGTACAGCACCATGAGTGAGAGTGTTACCTGCTAGGACAGTTTATTTTGAACAAGAGGGATGAACGGTTACGGTTATTTGACGTGGGAGTACAATACTGAACTGATGCAGATTGACAGAAGCGGAGAGCCCTTCTGTGCACATGATGGTATGAGAAACCGGATGGTGGGGAAAAAAATGATGTCCAGTGCAAAGTCAAAAGATGATCGCAATGTATGTAATTGTAACTATATCAGATATTATTAATAGAACACTGGGAACTCGTTGTGTGGGCATTTTTTACCCCCATATTTTGAATTTCTGGGATATTTTTGTCAATATTGGTGGCATTTGTGCTCTGAGTCCCTGTTAATTTCTGATACAATTAGCACTGTGTCTTTCTAAGGTGATTAAAAAATTTTTTTATACATATTGTAGCAAGTAAACTAGATATCCCCACATATACTGTATGTCAAACTACATTGTGTTAATGTTTGACAGTTAAAACATTGTCTACCTTTAAAACAAGTGAAGTTTGATCAGTGGTTAAACAAGTTCAGACGGTTCCCTCAAACCTGAATGAACGGCTCCTTTCCAGAATAAATGAAATATGCAGAAAATCACTGTATTACAGTCTTGTATAGTGACAGGGCAGAAAGTCTATGAGAAGCTAGAGAAGAGAGTACACCGGCGGCAGTTTATGCAAGCTGTGCCCTACGGGTTTTCTACGTGCCACGCACAGCGCGTTTTAGTTTATAAACAGATTTAGCACTTATAACTTGCTGATTTCTTCTTCCCAAAAAACTTCCCAAAAACATATATTATGTATTTTTTTGTACTTTGTAATTGTGGTGAAAAATAACTAGTGAAGTTGAATACTTAAAAGTAAAAGGACTATTATTTATTTATAATTAAAAAAGTAGAAAAATTTGAAAAATGTACTCAAGTACTGTAACGAGAGTATTTGTAATTCATTACTTTCCACCTCTGTTAACAGCACTTTAGTAGTTTTACACTGGACTCATACTAGACAGTAGATCATATTGTACAACACATATTGAGACAGGTACTTGAAATGCAAGGGTCGTAAGTTTGATTCCTATGGAACACATAGATAAACACACTAAAATGTGCATCATAATTGTTTCATTTTTTTTACACTTTGCTGAAAAGACTATAATAGGCTGTTTAATGAAGGCATAGATTTAAAGAGAGGCATAGATTTTGTTGTGGATGTGATGGAGTGGTGACAGGGGAACTTGTCCCCACAATGTTCACATGAAACCTATGCAACTGTTTTAATGGCAGGTTCCATAGTGACAACTCAATATGTTCCCAAAATTTTCAATACATTTTTTGTTTTTAATGTAAAAATTTTAATTAAAATTGTAAATTTAATGTAATTTTTTCCTGGGAAATAATGGTGAAAATATTCAAAGCTTTTTTTATAGCCAAGAATTCAAGGTATGTAGCAATGCAAAAATTAACTTTTATAAATACATAATAGTAAAAAATTGACACAATTAATGCAGTATCCTTTTTTTCTGAAACTTCACGTGATAGGAAAAGGTGTCCCGAGTTGTTCCTGACAAACCCTGGCACATTTGCACAATGGGCGAAACTTCACAAATGTTTTTTTTCCCAATTTCTGTAGCTAAAACTGGCATATATAAATTTGCATTGTCCCAGGCATAATAAACATGGGAGCAGATTTGCTGTATGGAGAATAGAGACTTCACCCGCAAGCGGTGAACCAGGCGTGCGAGAGATACAGGTAAGCTGCTGTATCTTTTCGCATCACTCGAAAACGCTCACTCACTTTTTTCAAAAGCAAAGAAATAGATAGAGAGACCAAAGTCTCTGGTGAGACCTAGCATGTGCGCGTTCAGTGAGCTGCAGCCAGGTATACTTGTAGAGACTGAACGGCAGCCAGAGAAAATGATAGTTTAAGATTTTAAACTTCAACAAATCAAACAAATTTAACATTCATGTCTGCATGTATAGTGTCTAATAATGTATTGGCAATGTACACTTAAGTTTCTCTTGCCAATAAAATTTGAAATTAATTTAATCTGCCCATTTGATATTATTAAAAAAGACTACTGTAAAATGGCTGAAGATTTTTCTAAATTGTAATTACAACATGTCCACTGATTTTATGGCATGTAAACATATACTTGTATCAAAGATTAACACCTGTAAAAATGTGCCTTGAAGATTAGATTATTGTAATGCATTACTGGGAGGATGTCCAGCAAGATCAATAAATAAACTTCAATTGGTTCAAAACGCAGCAGCCAGAGTGCTGACTAGAACCAAGGAATATGATCATATTAGCCCAATTTTATCATCGTTACATTGGCCACCAGTTAAATTTCGTATTAATTTTAAAATTCTGTTAACTACGTACAAAGCTTTGAATGGTCTAGCTCCGCAGTACTTAAGTGACCTTCTACCATGCTATATTCCATCATGTTCATTATGATCACAAAATTCTGGCCTGTTAATAGTTCCTAAAATATCAAAAACCACAAAAGGAGGTAGAGCCTTTTCATATTTAGCTCCTAAACTATGGAATAGTCTCCCTAACACTGTTCGAGATGCAGACACACTCACTCAGTTTAAGTCTAGACTAAAGACTCATCTATTTAGCCAGGCATCCACCTAATTTATCCTTCAACTCACAATTAGGCTGCTTTAGTTAGGTCTGCTGGAACCAGAAACCAGAAACATTGATCGTGATCTATAACTCTATGCCAATATAAATTGAATGGCATCTATGCTAATATTATTCTATTTGTTTCCCTGTCTCAACCTCGGGACTCCTATCCTGAGGTCACCAGAACCGGCTGGATCCAGCTCCATTCCTGCTTCGTGTTTGACTCCACTGCTACGTGTCGCTGAGTGATGATGACTAATAGCAGCCAAACATCACTTCAGTCTATTACGATGGACTTCAGAGGATGAACTGATGCCAACTACAACCATAAGACATGGGATACTTCATATGCCATTGCCTGAACCTTGGATTTAGGATAGACCTCACCGAAATTACCAGCCAGGTTGAACTGCGATGCACCTAACTGATCTCTGCCTACATCACCTCGATCTAATGATGGACTACACTCTTGAAATGGACTACACAGACGATCAATTAATTGCAACAAAACACTTCATCAGCCAACTAACAAGGACAATTGCATCTATGTGAACTTCTGCAGTTAATCCAGGATGTACTTCAAAGACATTAGTCATTAATCTTACAGTTCATACAAAATCTTTGTTTAAACACTGACCCTTAACGCTTACTTAGTTTAATAATTTTAAACCATGACTTGCACTATACATAAGTAATATTGGCATTATATTCATGATGTTAGCCAGAGAAGAACTGGCGCCCACAGTGACAGTGAGCCTAGTTTCTCCCAAGGTTATTTTTCTCCATTACCCAACATCTTATGGAGTTTTGTGTTCCTTGCCACAGTTGCCTTTGGCTTGCTCACTGGGGTTAAAAATACAATTATTATTTAATTACTTCTTTTTAAACACAATTCACAATCGTATTTTATCAAACTACACAATGATGACTCTAAGACATTATAGATATTACAATTTCATTTTCTGTTAATGAATGATCTTCTGTAAAGCTGCTTTGAAACGATCCATGTTGTGAAAGGCACTATACAAATAAAAATAACTTGACTTATCTAACATATTTATGATGATTGTGTAATGTTGTAATGTATAATGCACCATAATGTAATTGCGACTCCCACAAACTAATAATAATAATGCAGACAGAATACACTTGTTGTTATATATACTTTAAATGCATTAAAGTGTGTTTCTGCAACCTACCAGCAAGGAAGTCTCAGTTCTGCACTGTCCTCAAATCATAGTTAATCTGTAAAAACTCACAGCTGATAATATTGTATAATTCCCATGTATTGAAATATTGCATAATTCCCATGGTCCAATGCACATATCTTTTTTCCAGCCAGCAGACAATGGGAAATGTGAGAATTTGATGAAGCCCTGAGGACATGAAACAGGAGAAATTTAGGTGAGAAAGGGAGGTACTAAAAGGTCCATGCATAAAGCCCCAGGGCTGATTGGTCCTCGGGGGTTTATTTGAGCACACAGGAACCTAATTTGAGAAGAGCTCTTTAAACTTTCCTAACATTCATTCACAACAAGCCTGCCAATAAAACTTCAGTCTTGCCTCAAAAACTCTCACTGGTCTAGAGTAGACCTTCATCAAAATGTGTGAGGCAGCAACAAGTCATTATTGATCAGCTGTTCCATGAGATCCAAATATTTGACAAAAGCTTCCGGAAAATCACTAAAGAATTGGAGACCAAAAGTAGTACCAAAACTGTTCATCATACAAAAGTGAACAAAAATGTTTTTAAAAGCAAACATACAAATGCAGTAATAATACCATAAACTGCATAGGCCTGACTCCTGGACAAAATGCAAAATTTTAAACATGACGTAGGCTGAATAGGAAAACTGCTAATTTTGTAAATACATATGAATTTGTGTCAAAATAATGTAGTGTATGAAAGCACAGCCTGTGATATCAACAAGTGTTTTCTTCTTCCTTTTAAAAGTTGAAATGTATATAATTACGTTACTGTCCTAACTATGCATTATTATATGGTAAGTAACATTTTATTATAATTTAAAGTTTATTTTTATTATAAATAAATAAATCCCTGCTGTCCACAATCCTTTCAGAAAATACCTGTAGCCCATTTTTGGGACACGACCCACTAGTTGAGAACCACTGAGTACTAGTTGAGCCGGGTTCACACTGTATGATTTTGGCCATGATTTTGCCATCTTAGACAAGTTTGGGGGACCGTATTCATAAAATATTTCTCTTGTTGTGGGTCAAAATCTTCAGTCTTTGATTGCTTAGTGTGACATGTTCAGCAACAGTTGATTAATTGCCTTTGCAATGAATCTTAGCTTTGGACGACATATTGCTACTGAATGTTCCGGTACCTTTACATCGACTCCGCTCTGCCGAGTGACTGACAAGTGGCACTCTCTTCAGACATTTTTGCTTCAGGTCAGTTGTGTTTTCCTTTTTCTGTGGTGAGACTGATAGCCTGTTGCAATAGCAACTTCAGAGATATGGGTTCTTGTTCTGTGTTGAAACCAGGAAATTATGGCATTCACACATCAATGTTGGAGCACAATTCTTGTGAAATGTGCAATTCGGAGGTTCCATTTTCCCTCTAAGAATAAATTTGATGGTTAGGTTAGGTTTGATGTTTAGGTTTAGGGTTGAGGTTAGGGGGTAGAGATAATAAAATAGGCATTCATCTTCACTGTTTTACATCATTTACAACTAAAACCAACTTGCTTTACAACTCACTTTGGTACCCCTCTGTGGACATTTCATCCAGAATCTGGAGTTCATGTTCAAAAGTAATTCCTGCTTTGGCTACTGGGGGCACTGGTTTGCATTTTGGTTAGCACAGACTGCTTTCAGCAGCAAAGCTTTCAATCTACTGTCGAATTTACAGTGAGATCAGTTTATGTGTAGCAGTGCTCAGAGGTAGTGCTTTGAGAAGAAATGCTAAACTTTCAAAAGTGCTCGAATGACTGTTTTGGGTTGTGCTGGAGCCACGACATATCACAGACGTATCATCAGGATCAACCGAGACTCCAGTAAGGTGGCATGCCCCGTCTGATTCCATTCAAAGCATTTACTGGTGCTCATTTTGGATGTGTCTAGGCCAGTCTGTATAAAAACAGCCATTGTGGTTTCGTGATGGCAGCACATTGGACGGCGTGGAGTTTTCAGAATAGGGTTTGGCTAGACGCTGTGATAGTTAGTCAAACAAGGAGGGGTCAGAGCTTTGGCAGTTGCTATAGAGATGAGACAGAGAGCAGCGTGGGAGACAGTACACTGTGGTAGAACAGATGAGCATTTCAGGTGATGCTCGCTAACATCAGGAGGGCTATTAAAGGTGTCAGAATTCAGGTCACATTCATACATTCAAGCTACATGACACACTGTCACAGAATCAAGTCAAGAATGTGTCTAGACAATCTATAATCAGAAATATTACAGGTATTCTTTTAAATGCAAATGTCAAAATGGGGTGTTTTTTGGGGTGACTCCTGTCGAGAACAATTCAAGAACATGTCCAGGACATATTTTGTTCATTCTCAAAATTAAGAAAAATTAAGACTATTTTTAGGACCATTATTTTTATGAAAATTAAGCACATATGCATAGAAATCAAATTACCATATTGCCAAATGATAATAATAATAATATAAAATAATGCACATCAGAATATAAATAATATAAATGCAAAATAATATATTTAAAAATAAAATTCTTATTGAACATGAGAACAGACAGATGCTTCTTGAAAATATTTTTCTGGCATCAGATGTTTTTCACACAAATCTGCTTGTTTGCTCAAACATGTTCTCACAGTTAATTAAATGAAACTGGGTGTACCCGGATGTGACATTTATTTCCTAGACTGTTTTGTTATATAATTGCTGCCAAATATAGTTTTGTGCACTCATTCAGGGTAAAAATCAATGTCTCACTGTCATCTCTTTGGGACAAATCCGATCCATTGACGGTTAAGGCACCAAATGCTTGCTGACTCATTGTGCTATCTGTCAGCCAGTCACCCTGTCAGTCTAAATGAGCAGAGCAAAAACTAATAAAGGAAGGATGAAGAGAGGAAAAAGAAAAAAGGAAAGGATAAACAGTCGGGCCTCTGACGTCATAGACGCTTTTTATCATGCGAGTCTGTAAATGATGGAAATGCTGAAAGTGTCTCTGAGTGGTTTCCATGGCAATAACCCACAGTACATGCTGGCAATAAAAATGCTTTGTAGTACAACATATGTTTGCTTGTGCCGAGAGGGAGGACACAAGGATTTATCTGTAAGTGTTGTGAAACAAATGTCCCCAAAAGAGATGCTAATTTTTGTTCAGCCGCTTGTTTTTCCTCTACTGTCGAGACATGTGGGTACACCACACAGTTTAATCTTCAGTTCACTGCAGTGTCACAGATGTTTTCCCCTTTAACTTTCTTCTATTATACATTTACTACAAAAGACACAGACTATTACCAAATCGCCACAAAAATGGCCCATCCTTTTACACAGCAATCACATCTCAAGGGGAAATTTGCTTGCCAAATGCTTACAGTGTTGCTTGTCTTATTTCCTCCTTCTGTCCAGGCAGTGAGGGTGTAAACAGCAGGGATCAATGCAGCAAAGTGTGCAGTGCCTCAGGGAGAACTTTTCTAAAGTGCTTATATAATGTGGAGCAGGCTTCTTCAGCCCTTTAAACTGAACCCAATCTCAGCCCCGCGGCCACCAGCGCCAGCTCCACTGCCTGTTTTATGGGTCTTTACTGCTGTATTTTTGTATGTGTGTGCGTACCGGCAATCATAAAGGTCTCATTGAGGGCTGATTACATAGTAATCATAGATGAGGAACATGGATGTATGATGGAGGTTTTAAAAATATACCTGTCAGATTTCACAATGATGTGTGACCAAATGGAGTTCAAACCACAACCAACCAGACTTAGTATTATGTGTATTGCAACAGCTTTTTTCACTTCTGCAATACTGTCGACAAATTTCCTTCTTACTGTCACCTATGCAAGGTGACAAGTTGACAGTGCAAAAGACTGAAAGTGATCTGATGAAGAACTGACTGCTGATGTTTATAAGTAATAAACTTGGGATTCACATCAGCATTGTTCTGTTAAATTTGATTACAGGTCATTATTTCACTCTATATGTTCTATTATGTGACACAATAATGGTTTCCAAAAGTAGAACAAGTTTAGTAACTTAAAAATGGGGTTTGATTCAAAGAGTTAATGTACAGTAATGCAAAGGTACAGTAAATTCTATGTAACTCATAATCCTTTGCTTTGTCAAATAATGATGCCTTGATGACAGATTGAAGATGTATACATTTTACAGACAATACAATTTTATTATTATTATTATTATTATTATTTGTCAGGATTAACATTGGAAAGTTCCTTGGCAGTGTAAAAGTACAGACACATTTTCTCCCATTTTTTCTCTAGGTATCTCAGTGTAAAACAAATAAAAAAAACATTTGGTATTTTCCCATTCCAGCAAAAAGAGACTGAAAATTCTGATGACAGCTTACTCTTTACCAGCTCTGACTTTTAATGTGTGATACATTATTCCTATTCTTGAGATAAGATACAAAACATGTCTTAAATACAAAAGTCATTTTTATTTTAAAAATCAAGAAATTCATAACAATTAAAATCCTGGAAAGTTCAATCTAAAGGAAATTTGTATACTCAGGTCATTCATAACTTATATTTTTAAATAATTTCATTAGAATTTTATAAAATGCATGCTCTGTACTTGGAAGCACATTCACTTTGTATCAACTCAGATTTTTTTAATAATCCTGAATAAATCAGACAATGTCATGGTCAGCTAAGTACCCCTTTCCCACTTCCTGCTCATGGTGGATGCAACAGTAGGACATGTGGTCTGGTAAGTTTGATATTTTTTCAAATTTTAAACAAACAATGTTTAAGTCTCTGCGGTCACAGCTTCAACATGTCAGCTCCGTCATACCATTATGATAATTTCTGATAGAATTGTGGAACAATTTTGGCATTTTAGTTTAGGTTATGGAGGCAGCTTCAACTGAGGAAAAAACTAAATGGCTCCAGTGTACAACACATGGTTAAGATGACATTTTTTTAAAAAATTTCAACTATAGAATGTATTTTATCACTTAACTTAAATGTTAGTTTTCAGAAAAAAAGTGTTTTTATAAAATCCTGTTCCCTTACATGGTTCGTTTGCTGAGACCTTTGTCTACAAATATATCCATTTCAAATTAATTTAGTATTACAAATTAAAACTGTTTTGTCCCTTATCTCAAGAATCAGTGTGTTATGAAGACAGATATTCATCAAAAATGTATTTCCTTTCTTTTAAAAATCCAAACCACATTCCTGTTGCTGCATGACTTATGATATGTAATGAAAAGAAACATATCTGAAAAATTATGATCAAAGAAATGTCACCAATATCATTATGGAAAATAATTAAACCAGTGGGAATACAAAGCCTTGCTCCTGAACCATCCACTGTGAAATCATATAAAGTGTTCTTCCTATATTAATAAAGTTATAGACTTAATAAAACTATGAGAAAAGATAAGAAGGTTATCTTGGGCAAATACGTGAACTACAGTGAATATGCACCACCACATGTACTCAAATTCTAAAAATTTTAAAGGCTTGCCAAGCCACTGCATAGCTCATACTGTAAATACTGTAGCTCATCATAAGATGCAGAATGTCTTCTCCATCCCACCCATGTCTGACTGTGGTCTGCATGTGCAGATCTGCACACTTTGCTGCTAATAAGGGGGATGTGTTAGGGGTTGACAAAGAGAAACTCTCCACATCTGGGAAGCTAATTATTGAAGCCTTAATAGACTGACTCGCCACATTTTTCCTCCTTTGATCACTGTAGAAAGGATGGGACGTGTAGGGCCAGCATTTAAGAGGTCAGGAACTTGGTTCCAATAGAAAGGATTTGACTGAACTTGACAGCTGGTGGCTCAAAGTTGGCAGGTTGCGTTTATTTCCAAGGCCTCCAGAGAGCAACTTTCACTAGATGGCAAACACTGGAGGCTTTTGCGATCGTTAAAGGGTTTTCCTAAAATTTTAAAGGCTTACCCTGTTGGAAAAACTAAACTGGATCAACATGATTCATGCTGTTCTAAGTTGGTTTTTAAACTGTAATTTTTGGTAGTTTTAGATTTATTAATGTGTTGCTGTTTTTTGCATTCTAATAACTGTTATCGTTTCAATGTATTTAACTGAAAGGTGATATGTTTTTTTTATACTGTACTTTCTCCTTCCTAGCTTATTATTCAGAGACAATATGCTGTAAGTAAGCCATCCACAGGTTTATTACCCCAAAAAGTAACACTGTGGTTACTTTTTGCTCTGTAACATTGCTTTGTTTGTTTTAGCATACTGACCAGCCCGGCACAGCAACATTGGCTCAACCAGTGGCATTTGTTTGGTGTGGTACTATTTGTTTGTTCAACCAATGGAAGACGGGGGATTGTTTAGGACACCTGTTTGAAAACCAAGGAATTATCTTTGCAATTTCATTTTGTGATGCTAGTGGAGCAGAAATTAATGTCGGAACATGCTCTATGTGTCAGAGCGAGAGTGAGACAGATACCCAATAGCAGAAGTACAGTTCAAAGGATTTATTAACAACAAATGTCAACATAAATTGTGCTGGTGATGAATAGGAATCCCAGCAGTGGCTGCAGTAGCAGGAAGTGAGGAACAAGTCTGTGTGCGCGTTGTGGCTGTGCAGCAGGAAAAGGATGAGTGTGTTCATAGACAGGTGTATGCGTTGTGGAAGTCAGGAGCAGATCTGAAGGAAAAGTGCATTGAAGCATGGTGTGGTGCAGAGAGCAAAGCCCGGACGAAGGAGGGCGGTCATATTCCCAACATGCAGGCAGAGATAAAGGATCCTCCACTGGTGATTCGTGGGCAGCGAGGACAGGCGTACGGCAAACTGGAAGGTAACCGACACGCGGGCAGAGACAGGCAACCAACAGAAACATGAGACAGCACCAACTAGGCAAAGAGAGCAAGGTTAGCCGCTTGACAGCACAAGCAAAAATCTAGTGAAGACAGTGAGGGCTTGCAAAGATTAAGTAGGGAGTACAATCAGAGTGGAACAGGTGTAGCTAGCACGTTAATCAGTGCCATGATCAGCGTTTCCCCGGGAACGATCAATGTTCCCATGGAAATGCTGATCATGCATGGCGGCTCCACCTGCGAGACATGAGGGAGAGAGAAAAACAAAACAACAGAATAAACCGGCAAACTCACCGGAACCGTGACACTATGTTAGTACGTTAAAGCAGACGCTTTTATTTACGCAAGCTCCTTTTGTGCATAATTGTGTGCAAAATGAGTCATACCACAGTTGAAAACATAACGCAAATACGCGTTGCATTTTCAGCGTTGCCACAAGGGGTGCTATCGTGGACATTAGTGTAAACTTTCCACTTCTACTGTAAATTTTTTTCTTTTAAGCCAACTACTGTCATGGCGAAGCAACAGTTTGAAGAGAATATTGCTGAGCAAGTAAAGCCAGTATATTTTTTAGCAACTTACCTAAATCCACAGTTTTCCTGTGCAACCACTGCGTGGCACCATGATCTAATTGCCTGTTTTCTGTTTCTGGTCTCGAGACACAATGTAAAAACTACCTAAACGAGCGATCCAGTCAGAAAACAACAATTTAAGTGTTATTTGGAGTAAAAATTTATTTCAGACTCAACTTGTACAGTTGTTGGCTGTCATAACAGCTCAAAGTAGTCAATGATATCAACGTAATTAACCTTGGACCATTGCTTCATGACATCTACACACTCAGGTGAGGCACTGTCAATAAAAAACTGTCATCTCGACTCTGCGAAGTGGCGACTCTATAGAGCCACGTTTGTTCCCTATCTGTCACTCACTCGACGTTGGTGTCGATGTAGTGACACTAGGGGTCACTCTTGGGAGCCCGAGACACCTCTGGTCTTTGATAAAAGGCCAATGAAAATTGGCGAGTGGTATTTGCATGCCACTCCCCCGAACATACGGGTATAAAAGGAGCTGGTATGCAACCACTCATTCAGATTTTCTCTTCGGAGCCGAACGGTCATGCTCATTGAGCTGAATACTACTGTTCATTCACCTGCTGGATCTGACGGCGCATTTCAGCGGCTTCTCCCTCCTCTGCACTGGTGCACTGCAGAGAATGCCCCTGGGCGCTTCGGCAGAAAAACTAGAGAGTATATTTTCTGAAAGAGCATTTTTCCCCTCTAAAAGAGTATATATTTCTCTAAAAGAGCGCACACACGGAACGTCTTTTTAAAGACGCGTCTTTTTAAAGATGCTTTTCCGATTGTGTGTTATTCCTGGTTGTGCTCGTTATCTCTCACCTTCTAACGGTCACGATCACTGTCTTTCGTGTCTGGGCACTGCTCACGCGGAGACAGCATTCGTGGATGGTCACATTCTCATTGCGAGAATGTGTCCATGGCAACGTTGCGGTCGCAGCTCGCCTTCGTAAGGAAGCGAGCCACCCCAGAGGCTCCCACCTCGGTCCTCTTACCCACGGGTTTGAGGCCAGCGCGGCTAGCACTGGGGGCGATTTGGGGACCCCAATGGGACCGCCTCCGCCGGGTATCCCCCCGCGGACCTCCCATTCCCCAGCACGCTCGTCTGCCCCGATCAGGCTTCCGGGTGAGTCCGCCGGCTCGTCTCACGGTGAGTTCGACCTCTTATTCGGAGCCCGCGAAAGTGATGAGCTCTCGAGCGCAGCATCGGAGAGCGGGCTCGTCCAGTCGGAAGACTCAGCTGGGCTCCTCCCTTCGGGGTCGATCGCCCAGTCACAGGCTGACGCGGAGATGACGACATGCTTTCCCGGACAGCCGCGAGCGTCGGTTAGAGTGGATTTCACCGCTCTTCCATGAACCCTCGCGGCTCTGTGATTGGTTCCTGGGCTCGCGGCGCCGCTCAAAGCCACGCCCCGCCCCGTTCCTTTCTTCCCGGAAGTGCATGAAGAGCTGACAAGGTCGCGGGAGGCACCTTTTACTGCCCGGTCCCGATCTTTTCAGCTTCCCCGCTCTCACTACCCTCGATGGTGGGGCGGCCAAGGGTTATTCGGCAATCCCCCGGTGGATAAAGGCGCTCGCGGTGCACCTATGCCCGCAGAGCGCCGCCACCTGGCGCGGGTGCCCAAAGCCCCCGTCCAAGGCCTGTAGGTTTACGTCGTCTCTGACGGTCAAAGCCTACTGCGCTGCTGGACAAGCCGCCTCCGCCCTGCACGCCATGGCTCTCCTGCAAGTCCGCCAAGGTGCTAAAGGAACTGCACGAGGGTAGTTCTGCCCCAGGATTGATGCAGGAACTGTGCTCGGCAACCGACCTCGCTCTCCGAGCGACGGAGGTCACGGCGCGGTCTCTCGGGCGGACGATGGCCACACTAGTGGTCCAGGAGCTCCACCTTTGGCTCAACCTGGTCGAGATGGGTGAGGCCGACAGGACACGATTTCTTGCTGCCCCCATTTCCCAGGCGGGCCTATTCGGCGACACCGTCGAGGACTTTGCCCAGCAGTTCTCGATGGTAGAGCAGTAAATGGATGCTAGCCGGCTTGTCCTGCCCCGGCGTGGCTCAAGATCCCGCACCCCATCTACTCGTCACCGAGGGCGTCCCCCTGCGGTGACTGCACCGGCTCCGCCGCAGCCCGCCCCTCCGGCCCGGCCCCGGCGTGGAGCCCACCGCAGGAAGCCGACGCCACCCGTCTCACAGCCGGCACCGAAGAACCCACGGAGGTCTTCGAAGCGCCCCTGAGACGGGCGACCCAGGGACAACGAAACCCGCTGCTCTGGAGCTGGTATGCAGATCTTCTTTTTGTTACCTTTTGCATTTAATTGCGCTGCATGCCCAAGTGGCTGCAGTACTCAAGAGCTCCGCAAGAGTGGTTTCCTTGTTCCCTGGGTCACATATTCGGTGTGTACGGCTGGCATCACGACCACCGCCCACCACTCCATTTGGCAGGTTGGCGCTCCAGCGGCGGTCTCCCACCCTGAGCGCCCAGCTGTGGCACAAATCCGCCCCCGATGTGACAGTCTCCATGGGTCATGAGGACAGGCCTCTTCCTCCCCCGTCCCAGGCTGTTCCGGGGGTGGTCACAAGGAGCCAGGTAAGTGCTTCGATGTCCTCGGACTCAGCACGGCCACGATGTGGTGTGGCACCTCAAGCTCCGCCCCGCCGCGAGGCCTCACCCGCCGGTACAGTACCGAAAAAAGGCGGTGGGTTGCGGCCAATCTTGGACCTGCGAGTACTGAACCGGGCCTTACACAGACTCCCGTTCAAGATGCTGACGCAAAGACGCATTCTAGCGAGTGTCCGGCATCAAGATTGGTTCGCGGCGGTAGACCCGAAGGATGCGTACTTTCACGTCTCGATCCTTCCTCGACACAGACCCTTCCTGCGGTTTGCGTTCGAGGGTAAGGCGTATCGGTACAAGTCCTCCCTTTCGGCCTGTCCCTGTCTCCTCGCATCTTTACGAAGATCGCAGAGGCTGCCCTTGCCCCGTTAAGGGAGGTGGGCATTCGCATTCTCAACTATCTCGACGACTGGCTAATCCTAGCTCACTCTCGAGACGGGTTATGCGCACACAGGGACCTGGTGCTCTCACACCTCAGCCGACTAGGGCTTCGGGTCAGCTGGGAAAAGAGCAAGCTCCTCCCGGTTCAGAGCATCTCTTTTCTCGGTTTGGAGTTGGACTCAGTCTCCTTGACGGCGCACCTTACGAACGAGCGTGCCCAGTCGGTGCTGGCCTGTTTGAAGGCGTTCAAACAGAAAACAGCGGTTCCACTGAAACATTTTCAGAGGCTCCTGGGGCATATGGCGTCCTCGGCGGTTGATGCATATGAGGCCGCTTCAGCACTGGCTCCAGACTCGAGTCCCGAGACGGGCATGGCGCCACGGGACACACCGCATGGCCATTACGTCGGTCTGTCACCGTCTTTTCAGCCCTTGGACCGACCTCTCGTTTCCACGAGCAGGTGTTCCGCTAGAAATGGTCTCCAGGCGCGTCGTGGTCATGACAGACGCCTCCAAAATGGACTGGGGCGCTGTTGGCAATGGGCACGCAGCCGCCGGCCTCTAGACAGGTCCGTGGCTGCGTTGGCACATCAACTGCCTCGAGTTACTGGCAATTCTGCTCGCCCTGCGGAGGTTCCGGCCGTTGATCCAGGGCAAGCACGTGCTAGTTCGGACAGACAGCACGGCAGTGGTAGCATATGTCAACCGCCAAGGCAGTCTGCGCTCCCGCTGTATGTCATAACTCGCCCGCCGTCTCCTCCAACAGAGTTAGCAGCACCAAGTCGCTGCAAGCCACTCACATCCCGGGCAACCTCAACACTTCGGTGGACGCGCCGTAACAACAGGTTACCCTCAAGGGAGAGTGGAGACTCCACCTTCAGGTGGTCCAGCTGATTTGGAGTCGATTCAGTCAGGCACAGGTGCACCTGTTCGCCTCCCAAGAATCCTCCCACTGCCCGCTCTGGTACGCCCTCACCGAGGCCTTCCTCGGCATAGACGCGCTGGCACACAGCTGGTCCCCTGGCATTCGCAAATATGCGTTTTCCCCAGTGAGCCTGCTCGCACAGACCCTGTGCAAGGTCAGGGAGGACGAGGAGAAGGTCGTCCTGGTAAGCACCCTACTGGCCTGCCCAGACGTGGTGCTCGGACCTCACGCTCCTCGTGACAGCTCCCCCCGGGCAAATTCCCCTGAGGAAGGCCCTTCTTTCTCTGGGAAGGGGCACCATCCGGCACCCGCGCCCAGACCTCTGGAATCTCCATGTCTGGCCCCTGGACGGGATGCGGAAGATCTAAGCTGTCTCCCACCTGCGGTGGTAGACACGTTCACTCAGGCTAGGACTCCCTCTACGAGGCGCCTGTATGCCTTTAAGTGGTGTCTGTTCGCTAAGTGGTGTTCTTCCCATCAGGAAGACCCCCAGAGGTGCGCAGTCAGATTCCTTCCTGCAAGAGAGGTTGGAAGGGAGGCTGTCCCCTTCCACCTTGAAGGTGTACGTTGCTGCCATAGCAGCACACCATGACGCAGTCGACGGTAAGTCCTTAGGGAAGCATGATCTGATCATCAGGTTCCTAAGAGGCGCCAGGAGGCTGAATCCCTCCAGACCACGCCTTGTTCCCTCATCGGACCTCTGTAGTTTTTCAGGGTCTACAGAGAGCCCCCTTTGAGTTTTGCAGTCAGCCGGGCTTAAGGCACTCTCCTTGAAGACTGCCCTCCTGACTGCGCTCACTTCCATCAAGAGGGTAGGTGACCTGCAAGCGTTCTCTGTCAGCGAAACGTGCCTGGAGTTCGGTCCGGGCTATTCTCACGTGATCCTGAGACCCCCGACCGGGCTATGTGCCCAAGGTTCCCACCACTCCTTTTAGGGACCAGGTGGTGAACCTGCAAGCGCTGCCCCAGGAGGAGGCAGACCTAGCCCTGTCGTTGCTGTGTCCGGTGCACACTTTACGCATCTATTTGGATCGCATGCAGAGCTTTAGAATCTCTGAGTAGCTCTTTGTCTGCTTTGGTGCACAGCGGAAAGGAAGCGCTGTCTCCAAGCAGAGGATCGCCCACTGGCTCATTGACGCCATAACTATGGCATGTCTCGCCCAAAACATGCCACCCCCGGTAGGGCTACGAGCCCATTCTACCCGTGGTGTAGCGGCTTCTTGGGCCCTGGCCAGAGGTGCCTCTCTAACAGACATTGCAGAAAAGTGGGCTGGGCAACACCCAACACCTTTGCAAGGTTCTACAACCTCCGGGTGGAACCGGTTTCATCCCAGGTAGTGGCACGCAACACAAGCGGATAAGCCCGGGATAGCCGGCCGGGTGTATCGCTTGCACATAGCACCTTCCACCTCCTTTTGAGCTGAAGACGTGCGCTGTTAATTCCCAGTAGTGTTCACAAAAGTTGTTCCCTGGTTGACTTCCTCCGAGCCCTGTGGCAGTCGAGTTTTCGGAGAGACTCGCTGCCGGCCCAGTACACGCGCTAACTAAGAGCCCGGTTCTGGGGTAGGTGCTCCGCATGTGGCGGTTCCCTGTAAGGCTAACCCCATGCGATCTATATCTTCCGCTAGTTCATTTCCCTACTGGCAAACTGCGTCTTCCTTGGGCAGAGCCCCTCAGTCTCCATGTTGTAGTAACTCCTCCCCCATTGGGCAGGATCTACCTTGAAGGCTCTCCACATGGTTGGAAAGACCATGTGATGTATTCTTCCACTTAAATATCCCCCCCTCTCTTGGGGCGAGATGTGGTCTCCGCGGTGTCCTCCCCTTGGGAGGGACACCCCCCGACTAGACCTGGCGGCCCAGTCAGATAATCCCCCTTCTTTTTTAGGGAGTGGAAAAAGAGAAGGGGAAGGAGGCCACGACTGCGTTAAGCCTGTCTCTATCTCTGGGTAGTCGACTTGTCCCCAAAAAGGGCCGTTTGACACTCATAACTGTGTTGGGGGAGGTTACGTGTCGACCTGGTGCGCTGGCTATGAGGCACACAGCAAGTCTGCCCACCACACACCGCCAGTTCACGTAACACAGTTCAGCCTTGTGGCATTTTGTATAGGGACCCCTAGTGTCACTACATCGACACCAACGTCGAGTGAGTGACAGATAGGGAACGTCATGGTTACTGGTGTAACCTCCGTTCCCTGATGGAGGGAACGAGACGTTGGTCCCTCCTGCTACAACGCTGAACTACCCGCTGAAATGGCCGGACCTTATATCGGCTCCTCAGCGTAAAACCTGAATGAGTGGTTGCATACCAGCTCCTTTTATACCCGTATGTTCGGGGGAGTGGCATGCAAATACCACTCGCCAATTTTCATTGGCCTTTTATCAAAGACCAGAGGTGTCTCGGGCTCCCAAGAGTGACCCCTAGTGTCACTACATCGACACCAATGTCTCGTTCCCTCCATCAGGGAACGGTTACACCAGTAACCATGACGTTTTGTTTTTTTATACAAATACAATACTTTAAACATCATATTACCCATTAAGAACATATGCCGATGCGAGTGAAAACACCGGAGACGGAAACTGAAAACAGGCGAATCGTGGAACACTTCCAAGTTCAGAAAAAGGGTGGATAACAACACATCCTGGCACAGACTTTTGAACATAACTCTATTGTCCCCTTGAGTACTGGGGTTTGTTATCATCACAGTACAGCAAGAACGCACATTATGTATGATCAACAGGACTGCACGTTAGCAATGTGTTGGTCAAGCGCTTGCATTTGCATATGCATGCTTACCGAAAGTATATTTTTGGCCTTAAAGTTTGTATGTTTTGACACACTTAACTTTAAAGATCATTTTTCTAAATACTGAGCATTAAATAAAATGCAAGACAGGATAATAAGCAAAACCTAAAAAAGATTCCATTTGTGTGTGTGTGTGTGTGTGTGTGTGTGTGTGTGTGTGTGTGTGTGTGTGTGTGTGAAAGAGAGAGAGAGAGAGAGAGTGCATGCCAAATCAGAGTGTGCCGAAGCTGTGGGCCAGTGACGATGATCTGACGTCTCAGTCTGACTCATTTGTGCGTGTGTCTGTGCATGCAAGTGTGCAAGAGAGAGATGCACTGCGTGGCATTAAGCATTCTGCCGTGAG
Source organism: Myxocyprinus asiaticus (assembly GCF_019703515.2). Lineage (NCBI taxonomy): Eukaryota > Metazoa > Chordata > Actinopteri > Cypriniformes > Catostomidae > Myxocyprinus > Myxocyprinus asiaticus. Next base: position 27,540,183 of record NC_059369.1, on the reverse strand, counting down.
TGCACTCTCTCAGCTCAGTACCTTCAGACGATCCACAAGGCTGCTGTGCTCTCAGAGTAGGACAGATGTGTGACGCACTCACCAGACTGACTGACAGTCACACGCAAAGTGAGCAGATCAGCAATGGCTCTCCTGTGAATGTTTTTATGTGCTCTCCCAAATAAACAGTTGTATTTACGTGTGGTCACGTGTGCGTGTTTTGTGTACCAGTGTCTCTGATAGGATCTGGATATTTCCTGCTTTTGTTGTGGATGTTTAAATGCATATTTATGCATTTATAGTAGAGAGCTGGGTGGCCTTGGGATGGTGAGTCTCATTCAAACACAGTTTGCACATGGAAAACGCAAGGAAGTATTGAGACCAGCTATGAAAACACGCCAGGACAACATACGCTTTCTTTCCAGCAGTAGGAGCTTTTGCTCGATTTGAAGCGTGAGAAAAACATGGTGTGGCTCGAGAAACAATGTTGTGTGCCCACTAATTTCAAGTGGTCCTTGCTATCTGTCACTTGAGTATGCAAAAAGCAATAATTAGGCTACACAATGCACTGAATTACATTTATTTCGCAAACCTAAAATTTAAATTTTCTTTGCATTATATTACATTTTGAGCATTGTAAACACGCCAACCAATAGCAGACCCTATTTCAGCAGTACAACAGTTATATTTTTCCACTAAATGCTTAGTAGAAAAGACCCTGTACAGAAGGTACAGGCCCAAAAGAGTAGGAATGTCCTTGCATTATAGACAAAAATATCAAACCAAGACACATGTACTTTGAACAAGCACAAGCATACTTTTTAAGGGAAATTATATATACTATAATTTTGTCTTGATTTTGAACAATATATCTATTTTTCTATCATTTGTAACCCAACAATATATATTGTTGGGTTACAAATGATAGAAAAATAGATATATTGTTCAAAATCAAGACAAAAGTATTTGGACACTTTCTGGTTGTCAAATGTTAGTGGGGTAAAAGCAGGAATGTCTTTGCATTATAGAAAAATAGGAAAAAAAAAATCAAACCAAGATGAATGTACTTTGAAGGAAGAAAGCACAAGCATACTTTTCAAGCAAAAGAAAAAAATGCTGGGTTTCAAATTATAGAACAATAGATATATTGTTCAAAATGAAGACAAAAGTATTTGGACACTTTCTGGTTGTCAAATATTAGTGGAACCTACCCCATAGTTAATGAACTACACCTGTTGTTACTCTGCTAAGACACCTGTGTGAACAAAAAAATCGCCTATAGACCAGTTGATTAAAAGTAATTGTACAAATGGCTCAGAAAAATGAAGTTAGTTCTTAGAAAATAATTATTAGCATCTAGTTTCATTTGTTTGCAGATGCGGCTTGGTTTGATATTTTTAAATCCATATATTTTAAGTGTAACATGTTGAAAAGTGTCTTACTTTGTAAGGCAACTCTACTAGTAGTAGTGCAAGAACTGATATTAGGCTTTTCCTTTAAGTAAATGGATATGTGTTTGTGTGTGTGTGTGCGTGCGTGTGTGTGTGCATATGTGTAGAAAAGCTATTCATTAGCTTCAGACCTTGTACTCTGTAATCTGTGTACATTCGGGCTCTCAGATGTCCCATTTAGCCCTTTCTGAGATCCTAAGAGAGAGCTCAGCTCTGCTGGGGCGACATGACTCTCTCTGTTGCCTTGACAGAGTTGATTCCAGGGCCACCATACAATCCTCACCATTCTGTTTTACAGGTCTACTATCTTTATCTTTTCTAAGCAGGGCTGGTAAGTAGCGAGGGGTCAGGGGCTCTGACGTGTATTGTTCTTACGCATATCATGCTGCGGCGCATATGCTATCTCATTCATGTCAACTCACAAAGACCATTCTGACCTGAGCATTGTGATAACATACTTTACATCCGCTTGACAAGGCAAATTCTGCCATCAGGTCACATGTAGATCATAAAGTCTGGTCCACTTTGCAATTTATTCTGGCCAAGAACCACACATCTGACTGACATGTAAAGTAACCAATCACAGTTTGGTTCACTTGTACATGCTGTTTAGGTGATTCAACAATGATAAACCACTTGAAACCACATGTTCACACATGAAGTTGACATGTTGCTACCAAATGTCCTGGTACCCCGACCCTGTTCTAGCAATTACTGACAGGCACTATCTCCCATCAGACATCTTTGCATGAGTTCAAAAGTGTTTACCTTTTCCTGTGCTGTTACTGATAGCACGTTGCACAAAAAGCCTTAGAGAAATGGGTTCTGGTTCCACAAACGGAAAACACAGAAAAAACAAACAATTTTTTTTTTTTTTTTAAATTAAATAACATTTCAATTAAAATCATGGTTATGAGTGTTAATAACTCATAATAGACAGAACGATATGTAATATGTAATTCTGCTCATGAATATCTTGTTTACTGTTAACTAGGTGCCTTAAACAATTAGTTGATAAATTCTTCCTTAAATGTGCTCAATGTATTGTATTTTACTGATTATCTCTTAAACACAATTTTGTTTCCAGGAGGACTGGTAAAAAACCTGTGCACCTGTCTTCCAGAACTTTTGCAAAGTCAACCAAAAAGATTAAAGCTTACCAGATCAACAAAGTGCTTGCAATACAAATCAGACAGTCTGTGAACAGCCTTTGGATTCTAAGGCTGAGACTAACTATCACTCAACTTGTCTCTGACAACCCAAAGTACATAGAGAACGAAACTTGTTCCATATATACAAAGACAGCTTATACTGTACATTCGTATACATGCTACACAGGGCAAATTTAGACTTTTCTGCTTTCTACTTATTTTTTATTACTTTGAACTGGAAAGGTTAATTTTTCTAACACATGTATAACATTCAAGGTCCCTGAAACAGTGCTGCTCAACTTGCTAAATTAACTTAAATGAGCCATAAATGGATGTTGTCTTGAATAACTGAGGGAAACAGTTGAGCTGTGGAAGAAATATTGAGCTCCATTATCAGTTAGCTTTACTCATTGCTGTCTGCCTCCTCTTTCCTGTTAGAGTGGAACATGCAAGTACGCTGTAATTACCATGATTCAGATTAGGGATAACCATAATTCAGCCAATGGTCCTTTCATTCCAGACTATAACCAGTTTCATAAGCCGTGCTCACACTGCAACTAAATACAGTTGTCACTCCTCTTCTGAGTGCTCAATACCATTCTGTGCACCAAGATTTCAGTTATTTATGGCAATGACAACCACATTTTACAACTAAATTTACTCCTGAAAAATTCAGGTAGTGACAACCATATTTTCTTGACTCATCAAGAGTGGTCTGGCAATCCATACATTACGTTCCAGGGAATGCATGCTGTGTGCCTCTGTCAACAGTGTTAATATGCCTCTGGTCCCTAATATTTCCTTTGTCAAAAAGAGAAAACACCAAACACATTGTTGGCATCCATGTTTACAGCCATGAGATGCCAGAATGTTGTTATGGTTGTCACTATGTCAATCATTGCCATTTTGGGAGTGATTCCTGTATATACACAATAATTTTGGGGATTCACTCCCGCATTAAAATGTGATTGTCACTCCCAAACTTTGCAGTGTGTATGTGGACAAGTCTCCCAGTAATGATTAAGGTTCGACTCTCTGTGTTGGTCCTACATCATTGAGCGCATTTACATGCACAATCTTACACTGATTTTGCTTAATAATCCAACAACATGTGTGGTAATGTAAACACATTAAATGGTTTTCTTTTATCGAAGTTAGTTCATAAATGTTTAAGCATAAACTGATCGGCACACATACTGTAGATTTTGGCCCATTACTCCTTTACCGGCATTCTTACTTGCTTATCCAATGTGTTGTGCATACGCCTCTTTACGTTTTCACGTCAAAAGCAGCGAATATCCCGTGCACATGCACAGGTAAAACAAAGGGAAAATTGCTCAAGATTGTTGAACCAAGATTTTAGATTGCATGGAACAATAAAAGAATGTAATGATAACATTTGCTGTAAAAATGCACCAAACATCAGCTGGCCCCTTTTGAGTTCAGGCTTTACTATGATGTCAGTGTGTCAGTACACAATGCAACACACCTGAGGCATGAACAGGTCTCTGTTATCAGTGGCGAGTCTGAGATTTTATCTCTCAGGTTCAGTGTGTATTAAGAGGCATGTAAGGGTCTCTCTCTCTCTCTCTCTCTGTGTGTTTGTGTGTGTGTGCACACGCAGTCCAATTCACGTGTGTGGGGTTTCTGCATCCGTCCGGTTTTCATAGATTTGAGGGGTAAGGAGATTGGAAGGGAGATTGGAATTGGAACTGATATGATCTCACAAGTCATGCAGGTGATGCTGAACTTTTATTGATTACTTACAATTGTTAACTATTGTTTTTCTTTTGGGTTCAAGGTTCACTAAAATATTCACGTTGGCTTGAAAGCTTGCTTTAAATATGAACATTTGTTAACGTTAATAAAGTTAATGATGCAAAAAATGCAGAGAACGGACTTGCAATCATATGAAGACAATTCTCACCAAGCTACCTTGGAAGAACGAACTCTGAAAGACAGGAGGACGTAGAATGCATCTATTACAAGCTTTGTGATGTGCTGTGACCTTCCTGTTGTGCAATTGCTTTAGAAGACATTAATTTAACCACAGGAGTCATGTGGATGACATTTATGCTCACTGTCTGTTCTTTTTGGAGCTTCAAAAGTCGGTTCACCATCCACTTGCATTTTAAGGACCTTCTGAGCAAAGATATTTTTCTATTTTTCTTCAAATATGTTCTGCTGAGGAAAGAAAGTCATACACACCTGGGAAATCATTAGGGTGAGTAAATGATGAGAGAATTTTCATTTTTTGTGTGAACTAACCCTTTAAGCAATACTACCTTTCAGTTAATTTTAGTTGATGCATAAGGTATTTCATAATGTGGACATCTGATAATCAATCAATTAATTTACTATTTTAATCACCTTGTTGCCTTAACTAGTTACTTTTATTTGTCTATGATTTTTAAAAGTACAAATATTCCAATAGTCTCTCAACGGCTATAAGGTAATAAAAGCTGCATGCATAATATTATCAGAATTATGAAAGAAACAACAAAATGCTGTTTCAAATAGTTCTAGATAGCCAGACCATACTGTGTGACAGCCGGGAGTGGCTCTGATTCAGTTTTCTGTTAAAGTTTCGGCTGTCTCTTAATCTCTGAAATCACATGACTCTTGCAGCTTTTACAATGAACATGCTGAGGGAATGATTCCAAAACTACAGATGACACTGTGTAGCAACATTTCCTCTCATATTTGCATGCATTTCAACCATATACAGTGCATCCGGAAAGTATTCACAGCGCTTCACTTCTTCCACAATTTGTTATGTTACAGCCTTATTCCAAAATTGATTAAATTCATTATTTTCCTCAATTCTACAAACAGTACCCCATAATGACAACATGAAAGAAGTTTGTTTGAAATCATTACAAATTTATTTAAAAAAAAAAAAAAAAAAAAAGAAAAGAAAAAAGAAAATCACATGTACATAAGTATTCACAGCCTTTGCTCAATACTTTGTTGAAGCACCTTTGGCACCAATTAGAGCCTCAAGTCTTTTTGAGTATGATGCTACAAGCTTGGCACACCTATTTTTGGGCAGTTTCTCCAATTCTTCTTTGCAGGACCTCTCAAGCTCCATCAGGTTGGATGGGGAGCGTCGGTGCACAGCCATTTTCAGATCTCTCCAGAGATGTTCAATCGGGTTCAAGTCTGGGCCACTCAAGGACATTCACAGAGTTGTCCCAGAGCCACTCCTTTGTTATCTTGGCTGTGTGCTTAGGGTCGTTGTCCTGTTGGAAGATGAACCTTCGCCCCAGTCTGAGGTCCAGAGTGCTCTGGAGCAGGTTTTCATCAAGGATGTCTCTGTACATTGCTGCATTCATCTTTCCCTCGATCCTGACTAGTCTCCCAGTTCCTGCCGCTGAAAAACATCCCCACATCATGATGCTGCCACCACCATGCTTCACTGTAGGGATGGTATTGGCCAGGTGATGAGCAGTGCCTGGTTTCCTCCAGACATGACGCTTGTCATTCAGGCCAAAGAGTTCAATCTTTGTTTCATCAGACCAGAGAATTTTGTTTCTCATGGTCTGAGAGTCCTTCAGGTGCCTTTTGGTAAACTCCAGGCGGGCTGTCATGTGCCTTTTACTGAGGAGTGGCTTCCGTCTGGCCACTCTTCCATACAGGCCTGATTGGTGGAGTGCTGCAGAGATGGTTGTTCTTCTGGAAGTTTCTCCTCTCTCCACAGAGAAACGCTGGAGCTCTGTCAGAGTGACCATTGGGTTCTTGGTCACCTCCCTGACTAAGGCCCTTCTCCCCCGATCACTCAGTTTAGGAAGAGTCCTGATGGTTCCAAACTTCTTCCATTTATGGATGATGGAGGCCACTGTGCTCATTGGGACCTTCAATGCTGCAGAAATTTTTCTGTACCCTTCCCCAGATCTGTGCCTCGATACAATCCTGTGTCGGAGGTCTACAGACACTTCCTTGGACTTCATGGCTTGGTTTGTGCTCTGACATGCACTGTTAACTGTGGGACCTTATATAAACAGGTGTGTGCCTTTCCAAATCATGTCCAATCAATTTAATTTACCACAGGTGGACTCCAATCAAGTTGTAGAAACATCTCAAGGATGATCAGTGGAAATAGGATGCACCTGAGTTCAATTTTGAGTGTCATGGCAAAGGCTGTGAATACTTATGTACATGTGATTTTTTTTTTTAGTTTTTTAGTTTTAATAAATTTGCAAAGATTTCAAACAAACTTCTTTCATGTTGTCATTATGGGGTATTGTTTGTAGAATTTTGAGGAAAATAATGAATTTAATCCATTTTGGAATAAGGCTGTAAAATAACAAAATGTGGAAAAAGTGAAGCGCTGTGAATACGTTCCGGACGCACTGTATGTGGTCGTCTCTCTCTGACATAGAAAGACAACAGGCATGCAGGGAATCTCAACCAACTTAAACTTTGCTTGCAAAATTAGCCAAGCTTAAAGCATAAACAAAAATGTACATATCAAGGATTGGACTAATAGATGAGGCTGACTGTATTTTCATATTTTAAAAAAAACTCTTTATAACAATACAGTGTAACTACCGAAATGAAGGTCAGCAGTGATTGGCCACTCACCATGAGTCATGCAGCCTCATGCATTATCTATGCATTAGTTTTTAAAAAAATGTACCACACACCCACAGGTCTTTGTTAAGCAATTTACTCATTAACTACTTATTTAACACATACAGATCATACAAATAGATAAAAGCAAAACATTCTTTCACATTTATAATTAAGTCTCTTATAAAGACTCAGACAAGAAAAGTAAATTTTGATGGTTAAGACGGTTATTTTTGTGATTTAAAAAGAAATGTGGCTGTGTTGGATTAGCCTTATGTTTTAAAAATATTTTTGTACAATGGCCCCATAAAGTATATACAATATACTGGATTTATCCGGAGTACCTGTGGCATACCATGACTTGAGGGCAGTGTTCAGTCGGTCCCACGCCACAACCCTTCCTCCTCATTGCCCATATGATTGCGGCATTGATTTGCTTCCCGGAACTTCTCCCCCATGAGGTCGGCTTTTTTTCACTCTCGGCTCCCGAGGAGGCAGCCATGAAGAAGTACATCAATGATTCTCTAGAAGCCATTCGCCCTTCCTGTTCTGCGACAGGGGCAGGGTTCTTCTTTGTGGAGAAGAAGAATGGCTCACTTAGACCCTGCATAGATTATCAGGGGCTGAATGACATCACGATAAAGAATCATTATCCTTTGCCGTTGATGTCTTCAGCTTTCGAACTCTTGCAGGGGGCATCTGTCTTTATGAAGTTGGACCTATGCAATGCTTATAACCTTGTCTGGATTGGGGAGAGGCATGAGTGGAAGATGGCGTTTAACACCCATAGGGGCACTTTGAATATTTGGTCATGTCTTTCAGATTGGTCAACGTCCCCGCCGTCTTCCAGGGGCTTGTTAATGATGTGCTTAGAGACATGGTCAGTTGTTTTGTGTTTATTTAGATGATTTTCTGATCTTGTCTCAAAATATCCAAAACCATGGTCAGCACATCAGGAGGGTGCTTCAGAAACTGCTAGAGAACCGGCTGTTTGTGAAGGCAGAGAAGTGTGCTTTTCATATGCAATCGGTTCCGTTCTTTGGATTTGTCATTTCATCTGAGGGAGTGCGCATGGATTGTGATTAGGTCAGAGCTGTCTCCGACTGGTCAACCCCAGATTCCCGCAAAGCTTCGCAGAGGTTTTTTGGGGGTTTGCCAGTTTTTATCACCAGTTTATTCTGAATTATAGTCAGCTCGCCACACCTCTGACGGATCTCACCTTCACCTGTACAGAGTTTTGTTAGTCCCCGTAAGCCGAAGCCACGTTTTCTAAATTAAGGGAAAGGTTTACCACCACTCCCGACCTTAACACTCCCGACCCTTCATGTCAGTTTGTGGTGGAGGTGGATGCGTCAGAGGTCGGTGTTGGAGCGGTTCTGTCGCAGTGCTCTTCTTCAGATGGAAAGATGCATCCGTGCGCCTTTTTATCTCATCGTCTTACCCCAACGGAGCGGAATTACGACGTTGGTAACAGAGAATTGTTGGCTGTCATGCTGGCTTTGGGCGAGTGGCATCACTGGTTAGAGGGTTTGGGGGTACCTTTCGTGGTCTGGACTGATCATAAGAACTTGGAATATATCTGCGGAGTTAAGCGTCTTCATTCCAGACAGGCTCGCTGGGCACTGTTTTTCATGCGATTCGACTTTGTGCTCTCATACCAGCTGAGCTCCTCCAACCGCTGTCAGTCCCTTTGAGACCCTGGTCCCACATAGCCATGGATTTTGTTACAAGTCTCCCCCCGTCCCATGGCAACACAGTCGTTATGACTGTAGTGGACCGGTTCTCGAAGATGGCTCATTTCATTCCCCTCCCCAAATTACCCACAGCGAGTGAGACAGCGGTTGAAGTCACTAACCACATCTTCCGCATTCATGGCCTCCTGGTGGATGTGGTTTCTGACAGGGGACCCCAATTTGTGTCACGGTTTTGGCCAAAATTCTGTCGACAGCTGGGGGCTACCATGAGATTATTTTCTGGGTCAGAAGGTCTGGTTGTCTTCCAAAGACATCCCACTCTGACTCCCCTCTCGTAAGCTGGGGCCCAAGCAACCCTACAGCAGACTGACGGCACCTGTCCCTCATTAATTGCCTCCTTATTTAAACCCCCTTATGTCTCATGTTCATTGCTAGATTGTTGTGTGTGTAAGAATAACTCACCTCACTCTGCCTCAGTCGGATCTGTTTCGTGTTTTTTGTGTTGGTTGCCAGTCTCAGCCTTTGCTGTTGGATTCCGGTTACCAGCCATCAAGAGTCATTGCTCGCCACCAACCCTGCATACTCTTCGCCTGAGGGTTCCTCACGGTTCTGCATTCCACACTTCACTATGCATACACTCCTACTAACACACTCTTCATCTTCACGCTGCAGTCGGTGCCGGGATTCTCCCTATTCGCCAGCCTTTATTGTTTTTGATATATTGAGATCAATAAACTCTGTGAACTGTTCCTCCGCACTTGGATCTCTTGTGTTTTCTGACACACAGTGATGAGCAGTAGCTTCACTACAAATACCGAAGCTATTAGCTTAACTACATTTCTGAGAAGCGAGGTGATAGCTTCGCTAGTTTTTAAATCAAGTAAATTTTCAGTAGCGAAGCTATATTTTTGATTAGGTAGCACGTAGCATTGACAAAAGCTACACCGCTACATCATACATCAAAATGGTGTTTACTATCGCCAGTTTTGAATCATAACTAAAGATGTCCGACTCACAAACAAATCGCTCATGTGAGTCGGTTCTTTACAATAAATTTGTCACACGTTATAGCAAAGCGGTCTGAATCGGTTCGCAATTCAGTCTGAATGACTCAGAAAGCTCACGCGCTTGTTGCTGAATCATTTGGTGTGCGCTCTCACTTGCCAACACGATCACAGAATATTTTAAAATACGGAAAATAAAGATAATGCGGTTGCAGTGGATCTACAATCAATGGAAACCAAACCTGCAAATGCGTCCTATCATTTGCCAGTGATGAAGAAGGTCTTTATTAAGTTCAACACATGTACGGCTTGAATGGCACTGCAGGTAAAGATTTTACCACCAAAAGAGTATCAAAGACTTAGTAGCCTACATGAAAACACATATAAAATATACCATGGCATTAACAATTTTTTTTGGACATGCACCATTACCTGGGAGCACCATGTTAATACAGTGGTATATGAAGGTACAGTAGTCATATAGTGAAGTACCTTTGTAGTACCATGGTATTCTTTAAATTACCTGGAAGCATCATGTGCATTCAATTGTATATGAATGTGGTAATCATATATCAAATTACCATGGTAGTACCATGATATTCTTTGAAGCACTTTGAAGCACCATGTAAATTCAGAATAGTACATACATATGGTAATTGTATCTCAAAGTACCATAGTATTACCATCTGATACCATCAGATATCTCATTTTTATTGCCAAGATGTGCTCACACACACACACACACACACATACACACACACACACACACAAGAAATTTGGCCTCTGATCAGAAGCTTCCAGTACATGCAGAAACAGCAAGACACAGAATTACAAGAAAAGATGACTAGTATATGTACAGAGTTTTTATACAGGAATGTGTAAAGGAAATGATGTTCAAATGGGTAGGGTTTGTAGAGGTAGTAGTATAAATATGAATATAAAAATAGTGATTTTTACATGTTGAACACATGGGTTTGTATAGGTAGTAGAGCTGCATGATTAATCGTTAAAAGATCGCGATCTCAATTCAGATACCCACGCGATCTAATTTCTAAATTACAACGATTCTGCAATGTATATTTACGTTCCTGTGGCATGCCTTTGTAAGGTGGTCAAATTTAAATTCGAAATTAACTTCAAGACATGTCTTTAAATGTTGATAAACTTTATATGGCATCTAAAAAACACAGCGCTCCTGCACGAGACACTGAATAAACTAAAACGCAATGCCAAAGTCATTTGTCCAGCACAGTGCTTTACAAACTTCAGGGTGCAGCCACGATTAGCTAGGAGTGTGGCATCATCTCTGTTCAGTTCAATATTTTAATAGCCACCAATGCAACAAAAATGACAGCATTACCAAGATCTGACTAAATTCGCTACCCGTGCGTTGTTTGATTACAGTTAGCTGCTTTCAAACGCTCACATGCATGTGCATGCACTTGTGTCTTGTGATGAATGCAGCGCTCCTGCACGAGACTCTGCGCTGTTTTTAATCAAAATACCCCTCTTTAGGTGATGATAATGTAAACACAGCTGTTACCAGTGTAAACAAACGGGATTATATCTGCACTGTCTTAGATATTAAAGCAAACAAAGCCATTAATGTATAAGCAGATGAGTAAAATTCTTCAAAATGTTAGATTTGTGCGATCTCTAAATGTATATAAGCTGCATGATGTCTGTTATAGGCATTCAGACATTCTTACTGCATACAATCAGTATTAATGCAGATCTAATAATCACACAGTAAAGAGTGTCAAGTATTTAAGTAGTTTTGTTTTGCAATAAATTACCTTTTTTAATGTTTTACATTATATTTTTTTTAATGTTTAATTGCTACTGTTGCTAAAAAGCACTGTTTACTCTGTTCTCCATTTAATTACTGGCTCTTGAATAATTCCTTTACAAGCTTGAAGCAAGTTTTACAAGAGAAACACTGAAGGCCTTATTGTTTTAATTTAAATTGTTAATATTTATAAAAAAACACTTTTGTAAAATAACAGTGTTTTATTGCATATTTGCTTACAAGTGCAATACCAGTTAACATAGAACTGTTAATGAAGCTTTTTTTTCTGCTCGTTTTGCTTTTTACTTAGCATGTGAGAAACAAGTTAAATTGTTTTTTTTTTAATTATTATTATTATTATTTATTTATTTATAGAGTTTTTTAACAGGATTTTGTTGTCGTTGTTGTTGTTTTTTTGTTTTGTTTTTGCAATAATCACAAGGTGTTGCACCCTCTTGTTGACTTAGGACATTTTAAATTTAGATATTTGATTTACAACTTTATTGCATTTTTGCATAGACTGAAGCAGGGAACATTTTGTCAGAACCTATAGTAAATTATGTTACTTTGTTTAATGCCCTTATGTCCAGGTTTTGTAAATCACTGAAATAAGCATTTTTCTTCAGAATCGTGAGACAATCGTAATCTTCATTCTTAGCAAAAAAATTATGATTCTCAATTTATCCAGAATTGTACAGCTCTAATAGGTAGCATGTCTAAATATGAATTTACATTTTTTTTTTTACTTGCACATACTGTACGTTTTGCACCATACTGTAAAACTGTATACTGTATTGCACTAAACTGTAATATACTGTACCATGGCTTTGATAAACATCATGCGAATACGTCTTTTAGATGCTCTGTCTATGACAGTTCATTCTCCGTGCATCTGGTTGGAAAAAAAAATATGAAGTAGCTTAAATTTAGCAAGCTACTTTTGGTGTGTAGCTTGAAGTGTAACTTGCTACTTTCTCTGAAGTGTAGCTTTTAGCTTAGTTTAACTAATTTTTATGTTGAGTAGTTGGCAGCTTAGCTTGCTACATTTTTTTGAGTAGCTTGCCCAACACTGCTGACACAAAATTGTCACTATTGATGACTGTCATATATTATCTATTTTCATATTGTAATGTCTCTTTGCATGAAGTACTAGATGCAATTGCTGTTATACTGAAGCAGATGTTTGGTACTTTTGCAGCCTTTTGTCTCTTCAAAACCCATTTGAATGGCAGAGAGATCTGTTCTGAGTATGATGTTCAGAGGTTAATGCCAGTTCTTTTCCTCTGCTCATTCTGGTCTTTCTCAAGACTTGGCAAACAAACAGTTACCAGAACCCAGGACTTTGTGTGTTGATTAAAAAGCTGTGCTGTGAACAGATTCATCATTTGGCTGCATAAGTATGAGAGTGTGACTGTGTGCATGTGCATGTGTGCATGTGTCTGTGAGAATGTGTCATATGTCAGTGCAGCCGGAAGATTTTATCAATGGCACATACACTCACAAAATCGTCATCACACAATTTCACATTCAGATGAGAGGAGAGACATCTCATTGCTTCACACACCTACACATCTCACACCATGCTTGCTTAAAGACTCAATCTGTTTGCACCTCTCTTGAAGGTTCTATGTTTCTGTGGCTCAAAGTTAGCAATAGTCTCTTGAAATAAGAGTGCATGAATTTGAGTAAATAAAGACCTTTGCATTTCATGGGAATATCACGTTTAGTTATATTACAAAGAGAGTGGATGAATTGCGACAAGAATGAAGATTAGCTTTGACATATGTCATCCTTGAAAGTTTTCACTAGCTCAAAAGTTGTTATTTTGATGTTATGTGTGTTCAAGAGATTTTAATCAGAAGAAAATTGGAAGAAATTGAGCATATATTGAACATTTCTTTTTTTAAGCAGTACTTTAATAAAATGGAGATGCCAATTAGGTATGTAACTGTAGGTGTGTCAGCTTAATCAGTGTATTTTATCATATTATCAATTACATATTATAATCAACACGTAATTTTCTTACGACACAATTTTTTAATTGACATGCCCTGAACTCGAGTAGTCAGGATTTTTTTTTTAATTCCTGAGTTTCCCATTGGTCATTTTGACTATATTCTGGCATTCATAAGCGATAAGCTTATAAATACGATAATTCGGACATTAAATAAATGCAGCAATAGATTGTATGGTCGCCTGAGCTGAGCAAATCCAATCAGTTTGCAGGCGCTGAACGTTAATAGAAGAACCAGTACAAATACTTTGATTTCATCATTATCCATCAGGTTCATTCAGGTCAAAGTCAACAAGAAAAGATCATATCATGGGGACCATAAGCAAAAACTTTTCTTACAATAAAACAATTTACTGGCAGTACACTTAAACAATCAACTTTTGGACATGGATTTAAGTGTGTTGCATTTAAAAGTTACCTTTAAAGCTACAATTAATGCCGAATTGCAATTTACCACCCCACGACATATGGTAAGGATTTGTTTTGAGTTTTATTATGGTTGACTAGTGCTTTTCCCAGGAAAAAAAAGCCATAATGAAATGGGCTTAAGTAAAATAATACAGGCCAATAAGAGGCACGGTGTCTATAATACCCCACTGACCTTTGGTTTTCCTTCTGTTCTAACCCAGCCCTCCACTACGCCTTCATATTTGCTTTGCTCATTGCGGCTTAGTCTAGCAAGCATTGGGCCTTGTTAGGGGTCATTTGGGGACTGGGTTTTGCTTAAAACATAGCACATAACTGAATGCAACCACCAGGTTACTTTATGTCTGAAACAATTTCAGTTTTGGCTAATTATATTGATATAATGTTAGTCATCCACACCAGTTCATCCTAGGCCTTCTGGGGGATTGTTCATTAAATTTTACGACATGTTCGAGTAAATACACACTTTCCAATCTTGCATGGCTCATTGAGACCACCGTGCCTTTCGCCAAGACCAATAGGGAGGCAGATCTTGTTTCTGCACATGCTGGTAAAAACAGCATCATATTTCTGCCATAGCACACATAACACACACACGTCTCTGTTTGGCATGAGAACATTAGTACTCACACTAATTTGTTATTTGTTCATGTCCAGCATGTTTATCTGTGTGTGTGTGGGGGGTGGGGGGGGGGGGGGGGTTAAATTCTGGCAAGTATACAGATAAAAGCTAGAGAGAGAAAATAGGAATGTGGGGTTTAGAATGAGGGTGTGTTTGTCTATCTTTGTGTGTCTTTTAGTGTGTGATAGTGAGAAAAGAAGAGTGTGTGTGTTTGTGTAATGTGGTGTGAGTGCGTGTGCAGTGATCTGCTATCGTGTTTTCCAGCAAAATGGGTGACTCATTTATATTAGGAGCTTTTTAAAATGCTGCTTGGGATTTCTGTATCATAATTGTCTTCGGCATATTCTATGCAAATGCCAAGCACTAATCAGCCACATTAAATGATTGCTTTGAATAAGTCAAAATGAACTGAATGTGATTGGCAGACTTTTTGAGGCAGTTACCTTACGGGGTAAACATATAGGCTTCTCTGCCATCTGCTCCAGATTTACATTATACAGTACCTAATTTTTACCAGTACATGTATAAAAAAATAACCAGGCATTTAAAGGCATTGCGTAGCTACCTAATAGCTTGCTGTCATTTCCCAATTTTGAAGCTATATTATCATACAGACAAATCACATGACACTAATGTAAACAATTCTTTCAAGTGAGGGCAACAAGATTGATTTTGGTTATATGTGGTTCTGGATAAGGCTGTCTGGCTCCCGTTGAACATACAAGCTTAGACCAGCATGCATTTCCATGCTGGTCCAGACTCGTTTGATGGTCTAGTGCTGGTCTAGCTACTGGGCCTGGACAAGCTAATTAAAGGGATTGTCACCCAAAAATGACAATTCAACCACTGCTTCTAACACTGCTGATCTCATGGGACAGTAAAACTTTACAGATACTGCCTATATACATTTGAAAGCCTTCTCATGTATTGAATGGGTCTCAGAAAGTTTTGGTGATATTTTGATCTTGGCCAGAGCAATCTAGGGAAAGTGACTGGAATCACTTGGTTTTTCCATTGTGCTATGCTGGAAGATCAACATGGTTGCGCTTTAACCTTAATTCACCTCTATTAACTACAGAAATATTTTCCCTGCCGGTCCATAGGAATAGGCTAGATAATAAGTCTGCTCTGATGCATGCATTAGAGACAAAAAGAGATCTGCCACCCCTCTACACTGCAACTCCTATCACAGTCAGCTGACGGCTCAAACAAAAATCTGTGAAGTGCTCTTGGAGGAGAAAGGGCTGTCTGTAACAGGCTACCGACAGGGTTCAGTCAATTTGTGCCATAGCCACTGAAGAGTAATTAAATGAGATTTTCTCTCGGGATCCTTTTAAATCTTCCTACCTCCCTTCTTCCCTCAGTAGCTCCCCCACCCCCTTCTCTCTCTCTCTCTCTCTCTCTCTCTCTCTCTCTCTCTCTCTCTCTCTCTCTCTCTCTCTCTCCACCCCCTCAATCTGCCATGCTGCCACTTTGACAAGCTGTCACAGTTGTCAAATAAGAAAACATGTTGGAGATGATGTTTCTGAAGGTAAGTGTTACCTGTCAAAGGAGCCTTTATCATGCTTGGTTGTGTTGACTTTTTACATGGTAGAAAAGTATTGTGCAGCTTTCTGTTCTAGTTATATTTGTTATTAAAGTTGAAGAGCGTAATTTCTGGGGCTGGACGGGTTCCTCAAACAAACACACAAGGTGATAATCTGATAATCTGCATGAGGTGATAATCTGTCGTGGTGCGAGCTGCAAGACGATCGTCTGCGATCCACGACTGCTAACCGGTCCTTGAATAAAGTATAATATGCGAGGAAGGGTAGCAGGTGGAGTTTCCCCACAAAGGCATAATGCAGTAACTATGCGAACACTGAAACTGAGAAAACTGGCTTCAAAGTTTTTTGATTTTCCATCAAAATGTTCATCATCAAATCTTCACTCTTCATTTTCCCTGAATCTTAGGATAGTTGAACCCATCTGTTGCAGGAGAGATCACTGTAAAAAAGTGGTAACCTGCATTGTCAAATCAAATCACTTTTATTGTCACACGACCATATACACAAGTGCAATAGTGTGTGAAATTCTTGGGTGCAGTTCTGAGCAACACAGTAGTCGTGACAGTGAATATACCAATTTACAATAGACATCAGATTTACAACACAATTTAAAATCTAATATACACATAATTACACACAACACAATATACAAATAATAACATACAATGTACAGTATACAATACACACAATATAGAATACACATTATACAATAAAAAAAGTGTATATAGTATATAAAGTACAGTAGGTTGTATTGTACTGTATTGACATTCAGGCTGTCAGTTGCCAGTGTGTTGTTAAGAGAGAATATAATATAATAATAATATAATTTATGACAGTCCGGTGTGAGATATAAGAGTAAGAGTAATAAAGTGCAGTGCTGATTTATTTTGATCGTAGGAGATCAAGAGTTCAAAAGTCTGATTGCTTGGGGGACGAAGCTATCATGAAGTCGGCTGGTGGGGGTCCTGATGCTGCGATACCGCCTGCCTGATGGTAGCAGTGAGAACAGCCCATGGCTCGGGTGGCTGGAGTCTCTGATGATCCTCCGAGCTTTTTTCACACACCGCCTGGTATATACTGTACGTCCTGGAGGGAGGGAAGCTTACCTCCGATGATGTGTCTGGCAGTTTGCACCACCCTTTGCAGTGCTTTGCGGTTGTGGGCTGTGCTATTGCCGTACCAGGCGAAGATGCAGCCAGTCAGGATGCTTTCTACAGTGCAGGTGTAGAACCGTGTGAGGATGTGGCGGTTCATTCCAAACTTCCTCAGCCATCTCAGGAAGAAGAGGCGCTGATGAGCCTTCTTCACAACGGCTTCAGTGTGGATGGACCATGTTAGTTCCTCAGTGATGTGGACACTGAGGAACTTGAAGCTGCTGACTCTCTCCACTGGTTCTCCATTAATGGTGATAGGACTGTGTTCTCTATCTCTTCTCCTGAAGTCCACCACAAGCTCCTTTGTCTTACTGATGTTGAGGGAGAGGTTGTGCTCCTGACATCAGTGTGTCAGAGTGTGCACCTCCTCTCTGTAGGCTGTTTCATCATTGTCAGTGATCAGACCTACCACCGTCGTATCATCAGCATACTTAATGATGGCATTGGAGCTGTGTGTTGCCACACAGTCATGTGTGTACAGGGAATACAGGAGTGGGCTGAGAACACAGCCCTGCGGGGCTCCAGTGTTGAGGGTCAGTGATGAGGAGATGTTGCTGCCCATTCTAACCACCTGGCGTCTGCTTGACAGGAAGTCCTGGATCCAGCTGCACAGCGAGCTGTTTAAGCCCAGAGCCCGGAGTTTCTCATCAAGCTTGGAGGGCACTATGGTTTTGAATGCTGAGCTGTAGTCTACAAACAGCATTCTCACATAAGTGTTCTTTTTTTCCAGGTGGGAGAGAGCAGTGTGTATTGTAAATGCAATGGCATCATCAGTGGAGCGGTTGTTGCGGTAAGCAAACTGCAATGGGTCTAGTGAGGGAGGCAGCACAGAGCAGATGTAATCTCTGATTAGTCTCTCAAAGCATTTGCTGATGATGGGGGTCAGAGCAACAGGATGCCAGTCATTTAAGCAAGTGATTTTGGATTGCTTTGGAACAGGCACAATGGTGGACGTTTTAAAGCATGTGAGGATTACAGACAAAGAGAGGGAAAGGTTGAAAATGTCCGTAAAAACACCAGCCAGTTGGTCGCGCACACTCTGATGATGGGGCCCGGAATGCCGTCTGGACCCGCGGCCTTGCGGATATTCACCCGTCGGAAGGATCGGGTTACATCCGCTACAGAGACGGAGAGTAAACTAACCTCTGTAGCTTCGGCCGCAAGAACTCTCTCAAAACCCTTATTTCCCTCAAAACGAGCATAAAAAGTATTTAGCTCATCCAGGAGAGAGGCAGCGGTGTTCACGGCGGAGTTTTTATTCCCTTTAAAGTCCATGATGATGTTAATCATAAGGAGCTTTTTCTACTTGATCTAATCCTTAAAGCTTTTTTTTTTTTTTTTTGTGGTGTAACCTTATGTAGTTAATTCAGTTATGTTAAATCATATTTTTTACTTTAATCAAACCAGTTACCAGTAATTTAGATGTTACCACAAAAAAGCACATAAAAGAGTGTAAAAGACCCCAGTCAAAACTCAGTTTTGACAAAATATGTTGATACTGTGTTTTGCCTTTGAAGGGCAGTATTGTTGTTTAACAATATATATCCACATATATATATATATGGTTTTTGCGTTCAGCTTTCCTACAACCCTGACCAGTCTTTGCTGCTAAATAACACCCCCACAGCATGCTACCACCACCATGCTTCACTGTTGGGATGGTACTGCGCAGGTGATGAGCGGTGCCTGGTTTCCTCCAGACATGATGCTTGGAACTGAGGCCAAACAGTTCAATCTTTATTTCTTCAGACCAGAGAATCTTGTTTCTCACAGTCTGAGAGTCCCTTAGGTGCTTTTTTTGCAAATTCCAAGCTGACTTTCATGTGTCTTGCACTGAGGAAAGTCTTCCGTCTGGCCACTCTGCCATAAAGCCCAGATCTGTGGAGTGTTGCAGTGATGGATATCCTTCTGCAAGTTTCTCCCATCTCTACACATGATCTCTGGACCTCAACCAGAGTGACCATCGCATTCTTGGTCGCCTCTCTTACCAAGGCTCTTCTAGGGCCAGCCCTAGGAAGAGTCCTGATTGTTCTGATTTGAGTCCTGATTGAAACTTCTTCCATTTAAGAATTATGGAGGCCACTGTGCTCTTGGGAACCTTCAATGCAGCCAAATCTTTTTTTAGCCTTCCCCAAATCTGTGCCTCAACACAATTCTCTGAGCTCTGAGGCAGTTCCTTTGACCTCATGGCTTGAATTTTGCTCTGATATGCATTTTCAGCTGTGAGGCCTTATTTGGATAGGTGTGTGCCTTTCCAAATTATGAAAATTATCAATTGAATTTTCCACAGCCGGACTCCAATCAAAGTGTAGAAACATCTCAAAGATGATCCAGAGAAATGGGATGCACCTGAGCTAAATTTCAAGTGTCATAGCAAAGGGTCTGAATACTTATGTCAATGTGACAGTTTTTTTCTTTTTAATAAATCTGGTTTTTGCTTTGTTATTATGGGGTATGGAGTGTAGACTGATGTGAAAAAAGAAATAATTTAAAGCATTTTATCATACTGTAAGGCTGCAACATAACAAAATGTGAAAAAATGAAGGATCTGAATACTTTCTGAATGCACTGTATCTTAAGTTCTTATGATTCAGACCCAGCTGCTGGCCGAAATGACTGAGGGGCCTTGAGAAATTGTCAAGGAGGCTTAACTTTACATTGAGGATACACTTAAGAAAGAGATTTTTGAATGCAAACGTCAACACTTCCTTGGCAAAGGCAACACACACACAACACAACAGAGATGCCATAACAGTAACTTGTTATGTTTAAATCATTATCAAAGGACATATGTAAATTATTTACTCTAGTCATCACTGGATGATATATTGTGTATATGTATCTTTCATATAGCCTACAAAATGTATTTTCAGTTACAACTATGTCTTTTGTGGTTTGACAGCTTAAATGAAACCTATTCAAGGCTTCATAAGGAAAAATTGCTTTATAAACAACGCCATTTTTAATTGTTCAGTTTGCGTAGTTACACCGGTAGTTTCATACACTAACTTGCAAACTCATCAATGTCACTTTGTTCATTCTTGAAGAGGTACAAAAACCTTCATAACTTTTGTGTGTATGGGGACTAGATTTATACTTTTGGACTGCCACCTGCACCACATCGACGCCTCCTGTGTGACAGTGATAAATGTGACTTGTCCTACCTGCAATGCAGTGTGGTGCTTCTTGTCCGATGGCAACCAGCTTAACACTTTTAAACGTGTAATGATAGAGATCCTACCTTTTCATAACAGCTGCAATCTCCTTGATTTGCCATTGAATCTCCTAAGTAACTTGTTATACAACTCTCCTTGAATTTTGTGGTTAGATTGTCAAAACCATGCCCTCATAATGCTAATGAAAATTTTACATGCTATGTGTTGTTTACATGCCTTGGTTTACCCACCCCACGAAATAAGGAAGACCACAGGTGACAAAAGAATAGCATCTATAGTACATGGGTATGGTAATTTACTTTATATGGCCTATGTAGACCATGAAAACAAAACTGAAATTGAGGGGGCAAAAATCAGATCTAAGGAGGCAATGCCCCCTTTTGCCCCCTTGTGGCGCTGGGCCTGTTATGATCGTCTTGCGCTAAACATTCTGTCCCCCTCACTTTTGAAATGATTGCTACGCCCCTGACAACGTCCACAGGTTGAGAAAATCTGGGCAGTGCGGACTGTGCTGATGATGAAATTTGTGTCACACATACTGTGCACAGAACAATCAGCAATGCAGACAACCAAAGTATACTTTGGCATTTACAGTGAGGCACTTACAATGGAAGTGAATGGGGCTAATGCGAAAACATTAAAACACTTTTCATTTCAAAAGTACAGCCACAAGACTTAAACAGTATGTGTGTTAACATGATTTCAGTGTGATAAAATTGCTTACTAACATTTTCTGTGTAAAGTTATATCCAATTTTACCACTTTGTTGCCATGATGACGTAACCTTGTGAACCCTATAACGACCTTAATTAATGATAATGTAAGTGCTTTTAAATAATTAAAAGCTTCACATTTCTGTCTTTAAACCCTCCAAAAATTGGCCCTATTCACTTCTATTGCACAGTAAATGCCTTACTGTAACCTAAATTTTTGCTTTTTTAAAGAAATGGAGGGACAAGTCGAAATGATTTTTTGTGGTAATCAACATTATGGCACAAATGCTGTTGATTGAGCTTATTCCTTTAAAGGGGTCATGGCATGCCTTTTTTATTATATATGTTCCTTGAGGTTCACTTTTAATATTAGTAAACTATTAGTCAAATTTTTGCACCAAAAATAGTCATTTATTTGTAAAACATGATAGTTTTCCACCCTCATTCTGACCCTCTGTCAGAAACACAGGGTTCCCTGTCTGTCACTCACTCAACGTTATGTCGATGTAGTGACAATAGGGGTCACTCTTGGGAGCCCCAAACAACCTCTGCTTTTTGAAAAAAGGCCAATGGGAATTGGCGAGTGGAATTTGCATGCCACTCTCCTGGACATACGGGTATAAAAGGAGCTGGTATGCAACCACTCATTCAGATTTTCTCTTCGGAGCCGAGCGGTTGCATTCAGTGCACTGAATTCAATTCTCCCTTCCGTTCACATCAAACTGCTGGATTTACGGCGCATTTCAGTGGCTTCTCCCCCTCTGCACCCGTTGAGTGCAGAGAACGCCCCTGAGCTTTTTGGCAGAGCAAACAAAGAGTATATTCTAAAAGAGTATATTGCGAGAACATGACCATGGCAACGTTGCAGTCGCGGCTTACCTTCGTAAAAAAGCAAGCCACCCCAGCGGCTCCCCGCCTCGGTCCTTCTACCTACGGGTATGAGGCCGCGTCGGTTAGCACTGGGGGTGATTTGGGGACTTCAATGGAAGCACCTCTGCCGGGTAACCCCCCACGGACCTCCCATTCCTCAGCATGCTTGCTTGCCCCGGTCGGGCTCTCGGATGAGACCGCCGGCTCGTCTCAGGGTGTGTTCGACCTCTTATTCAGGGCCCAGGAAGACGATGAGTTATCGAGCACAGCATCGGAGAGCGGGCTCATCCAGTCTGACGCGGAGGCTTCGGCTGGGCTTCCTCCTTCGGGTATGGTTGCCCAGTCTCAGGCCGACGTGGAGATGACGGACATGCTTTCCCGGGCAGCCACAAGCGTCGGGCTAGAGTGGAACCCTCCACTCTCCCCTGAAACCTCGCGGCTTGATGATTGGTTCCTGGGCCCAGAGCGCCGCTCACGGCCGTGCCCCGCCCCAGTCTCTTTCTTCCCGGAAGTGCATGAGGAGCTGACAAGATCATGGGGGGCACCTTTTACTACCCGATCCCGATCTTTCAGCTCTCACTACTCACGATGGTGGTGCGGCCAAGGGGGAGCGCCAACTTTGGCTCAACCTGGTCAAGATGAGAGAGGCTGACAAGGCATGGTTCCTTGACGCCCCCATTTCCCAGGTTGGCCTGTTCAGCGAAACTGTCGAGGACGTTGCCCAGCAGTTCTTGGCAGTGAAGCAGCAGACGGAGGCTATTCAACACATCCTGCCCCGGCTCGGCTTAAGACCCCGCACCCTGTGTGCTCGTCACCAAGGGCGTCCTCCTGCAGCAACAGCACCGGCTCTGCCGCAGCCCACCCCCGCGGCCCGGCCCCGCGTGGAGCCCACCACAGGAAGCAGACACCACCTGTCTCATGGCCAGCCGACAAGAACCCGAGGAAGGCTTCGAAGCGCCCCTGAGACAGGCGACCCAAGGACGAGGAGACCCGCTTCTATGGAGCTGGTAGACAGACCACTCCATCCCCCGGTGGAGGGCCTGGAGGAGAATCTTTTGTTTCATTTTTCACCGTATGCCCAAGAGGCTGCGGTACCCAAAACTTCAACAAAAGAGTGGTTTTCTTGTTCCCTGGGTCACATGTCGTCATGACAGCAGTCCACCATCCCATTTCGGCAGGTGCTCCAGCAGCGGACCCCCCACCCCTGCGCGCCCAGCCGTGGCACAAACATGCCCACACTGAGTTGGTTCCGATGGACTGCGGGGACGATATTCCTCCTCCCCCCTCCTTGACCAATCTTATGGTGGGTGTCAGGAGCCATGTAAGTGCGTTGATGTCTCTGGACTCAGCACGGCCACGGGGTTCGAGCCCCCTCGATGTGGCACCTCAGGCTCTGCCCCGCCTCGAGGCCCCACCCACCGGTACGGGCGATGTGATTGTCCCCTTGGTCCCCCTCGCCCGGAGTTTGGACACGTGGCTCGTGCTTTCCAACCCGTCACGATGGCTGACCTGGATTCAGTTCGCCAGGCGACCACCCAGGTTCAGCGCCGTCTGCTTCACCTCGGTGAAGGGCAAGAACGCTGCTACCTTGTGTGCAGAGATCGCTACCCTTCTACGGAAGGGTGCGATAGAGCCTGTCCCTCTGGCCGAGATGAAGAAGGGGTTTTACAGACCCTACTTCATCGTACCGAAGAAAGGCAGTGGGTTGTGGCCAATCTTGGACCTGCGAGTACTGAACCGGGACTTGCACAGACTCCTGTTCAAGATGCTGACACAAAAACGCATTTTAGCATTTAGCGAGCCTCCGGCATCAAGATTGGTTCGCGACGGTAGACCTGAAGGACACGTACTTCCATGTCTCGGTCTTACCTCGACACAGACCCTTCCTGCGGTTTGCTTTCGAGGGCCAGGCATACCAGTTCAAGGTCCTCCCCTTCGGCCTGTCCTGGTTCCCTCACATCTTCACAAAGGTCACAGAGGCAGCCCTTGCCCCGCTAAGGGAAGTGGGCATCCGCATCCTCAATTATCTCGACGACTGGCCAAACCTAGCTCACTCTCGGGATGTGTTGTGTGCGCACAGGGACCTGGTGCTCACGCACCTCAGCCAACTGGGGCTTCGGGTCAACTGGGAAAAGAGCAAGCTCTCCCCGGTTCAGAGCATTTCTTTTCTCGGCTTGGAGTTGGTCTCGATGACGGCGCGCCTCACGAACGAGCGTGCCCAGTCGGTGCTGAACTGTCTGAAGGCGTTCAGACAGAAGACAGTGGTTCCACTGAAAATGTTTCAGAGGCTCCTGGGGTATATGGCATCCTCAGCGGTGGTCACACCGCTCGGGTAGATGCACATGAGACTGCTTCAGCACTGGCTTCAGACTCAAGTCCCGAGATGGGCATGGCATCACGGGACACATCGCGTGGTCGTCACGCCGATCTGTCGCCGTCTCTTCAGCCCTTGGAACTACCTTGCATTTCTACGGGCAGGGGTTCCCCTAGAGCAGGTCTCCAGATGTGTCGTGGTTACGACGGACACCTCCAAGACGGGCTGGTGTGCCGTATGCACATCAACTGCCTTGAGTTGGCAGAACTACTCACCCTGCGGAGGTTCCAGCCGTTGATCCAGGGCAAGCACATGTTGGTCCGGACAGACAACACGTCAAGGCAGTCTGCGCTCCCGCTGCATGTCACAACTCACCCGCCTCAAGTCGCTACGAGCCACTCACATCCCGGGCGACCTCAACACCACAGAAGACGCGCTGTCATGACAGGTTACTCTCAGGGGACAAACAGAGGATCGCCCACTGGGTCGTTGATGCCATCGTGATGGCATATCACGCTCAGGATGTGCCGCCCCCTGTGGGGTTATTAGCACACCTACTAGGAGTGTAGCGGCCTCCTGGGCCCTGACCGGTAGCACCTCTGGCAGACATCTGCAGAGCAGTGGGCTGGGCAACACCCAACACCTTTGAGAGGTTCTACAATCTCCAGTTTGAGCCGGTTTCATCCCATGTATTGTCAGGTACGAGCAGGTAAGTTCCGGGACAGCTGGCCGGGTGTACCACTTGAGCATAGCGTCTTTCCCCTCCCTTGAGGTGAAGAAGTGCGCTTTTGACCCCCAGTCGGGTTTACAAGCTGTGATCCCTGGATGGCTTTCCTCCTTAGCTCTGTGGCAGACAAGTTTGCGGAGAAACTCACTGCCGGACCAGTACGTGTGCTAATTAGGCCCTGTACTGGGGTAGGTGCTCTCCGTGTGATATCTTCCACTAAACTGTTTCCCTGTCGGTAAACTGCATCTTCCTTGAGCAGAGGCCCCTCTGCCCCCGGTCACCATGTTTGCAGAAACTCCTCCCCCCTCTGGTAGGACCTACCATGTGACTTCTCCACATGACATACTTCTGACAAGACTCGGTAAGACCATGTGACGTATTTCCACTCAAAATACCCCCCCCCCGGGCGGGGTGTGGTCTCTGCGTGTCTTCCCTTTGGGAGTGACACCCCCTTGACGTAGACATTTATGGCCCTCAGTCGGTTAACAAATTCCACTCTTTTTGGGGAGAAAAAAGAGGAAAATAGGCCACAGCTGGGCTAGCCTGTCCCTATTGTTGGGCAGTCGACTTGTTTCCAAAGGACCGTTCGACGCTCATAAGAATGTTGGGGGAGGTTACGTGACGGCCTGGTGTGCTGGCTACGAGGCACACAGTGGTCTGCCCGTCTCTCACCGCCAGTCCATGCAACACAGTTCAGCTAGTTGTGGCGTTTTTTTATAGGGACACCTAGTGTCACTACATTGACACAACATTGAGCAAGTGACAGACAGGGAACGTCCTGGTTACTTTCGTAACCTCCATGCCCTGATGGAGGGAACGAGTCATTGTGTCCCTCTTGCCACAACACTAAACTACCCGCTGAAATGGCGGGGACCTTGTCTCGGCTTCTCAACACAAAACCTGAATGAGTGGTTGCATACCAGCTCCTTTTATACCCGTATGTCCGGGGGAGTGGCATGCAAATTCCACTCGCCAATTCCCACTGGCCTTTTTTCAAAAAGCAGAAGTGTTTGGGGCTCCCAAGAGTGACCCCTAATGTCACTACATCGACACAACGTCTCATTCCCTCCATCAGGAAACGGAGGTTACAAAAGTAACCAGTACGTTTTTGGTGCTGCTTCTCCTTTAAGACATGACAGTAAACGTTATGATTGGCTCTTGATTCTCGACTGACCTGCTCTCTACTTGCCATCTCAATGCTCACCATTACTGGGTGGGGCTACGGAAGTAATACGATAAAGGAGGCATTGATATGTTGTTGTGGAGGCGATCAGATGCAAATGTCTACCACACTGTGACATCACAAAGTGGAGGAAGTAGAGAACGAGTCTTTTTGGCAGCTTGGTTTCAACAAATGCTATTTTTGCAATGAGGAGGAAGTTTTGAGCTCTGAAACGTACTGTAAGTTTTTCTAGTAAAAAAAAAACTCTTACATGTGAAAAGATCGAGGAAAATGTAATTCCTTTTATCATGACCCCTTTAACATTGTAGAAATTACACACATATCATAAAGGGTTTTATTTCAAAACAAATATGTATTGGCTTGCTTTTAGCACCTCTATTAAATACTGCTACTTTATAGGGAAGCACTGTCTGTCTGTAGGTGTGTGTGTATGTGTGTTGTACCCATTCAGTGCCATGGGAGGAGATGTTGCCACAGTGGCTTTGCTGTCACCCTTTTAACTGCTGGCAAGAAGCCTGTGAGGTCTACCTTAGGGCCAGGGCTAAATTTAAGTTTGCTGCTCACAGCCCTAATCAGTAGCATCAAAACAACCATTAACTGTGGATCTGTCTACTTATCATGGACGCTTGCTCCCAGTGGAGGCTACACATAACAGGGCCAAAGAGAGAGAATCATACAGGAGCATGTCCCATCAGCCCCTGTGTCTGCACTGCTACAGCCATACCTAACAATCACTCTAGAGCCCTCTCAAGCTATACACACACACACACACGCACTTGTGCAGTCAGCATACAAACAGACAAAAGCTCAAGACTACAATCATGAAACAAGAACAACATGTTCCAGGCTTGTGTTCCCCCAGGATCTCTGAGTAATGTTTGGTCAATTCATGCTTAAAGGTAAATCTCTACTAAGAAAATTCATGCCTGAAATACCCTCTAAATTACAGACATGGGTCCAGAATGCAGCTGCATGTTTCCTGAAGATGGAATCAAAGTCACATTGCAGTGAAGGAATAGCACTTTGAACTGGAAATGGCACATGGTTAGCCGTACAATTGATTTAAAGTCAATTCACAATGCAAAATCGCAAACTCTTGAACTTCTTTACGTCTAAGAGCACATGACCACAGTTCATTGCTTATCTACACGCACAGATTTGCTTTGTGGATATCTGAATGCAATCTAAACAAATGCAAAACAAACCAACTATTGATATCAGTACTACTGGCCTATTTTAGGAATGTTCTGGGTTTGATACAAATTATACAAATTTACAGCATTTGTAGCAAAATGTTGATTACAAAAAAAATTATTTTGTCTCATTCTTCATATATAGAAAAAAAAAAAAAAAAAGAGGTCATTGTAAAGCACTTATAATGGTAGTGATCGGTGCCAGTCCATAAACATTAAAATACACAATGTTTCAAAAGTATAGCTAAAAGACGTAAATATTATGAGTGTTAACATGATTTTAGTGTGATAAAATCGCTTACCAACCTTATGTGTGAAATTATATCCAATATAAAAATGTTGTTGTCATGACAACAAAACACAGGTAAATCCCTGTTTATGCCTTGTGGCTATAATTTTGAAACAGTGAGTATTTTATGGATTGGACCCTTTCACTTCAATTGGAAGTGCCTTACTATAATCACACTATTTGTTTTCTGTTAATAAACGATGGGCGAATCAGATTTATTTGTGTGCTAATCAACAATATGCCACAAATGCTGTTGTTTGACCTTAAGTTGTATTGAACCCAGAACATTCCTTTAATCATCTATTTAAGAAGATTCATTGACATGATAAAATGACTTGTATTTCTACAGCATATATTAACAGTATGTAGATGCAAACATTGTGCTACATGTATATTTTATGTCTGGTCATATATGTGTTGGTCATTTTCTGCTTTTTCATATGGCTGGTCATCACAGACTTTGTGACTAGAGGGTTCAGGAAGGAGAGTTTGTTTGCAGTACATTGAAATGCTTTGTGGTTTGTGAAATTAGGAAACAACATGTCCCAAACTTGTGTGTAATTAAGGTACAAGGTCTAGAAGTGGAGCTCTTATTAATAATATCAACATATTTGTGTTTGTTGGCGGATAAATGGTCATTTTACTTTTGCAATCATCTGATATATGTGTCACACAATCCTTTGAATGTGCTGATTTAGACAACAGTTTTGAAAGTGAAAAAGACACACATCAACCACAGACATACAACTAAACTAACATCTGAATGTGTGTTCAACCACACTGTTAATTTGTGAGTGAAGTGAGTTGTTAAACAAAATTATTGCCTATAGTTAAAGAATTGAGAGGAAAGGGAATGGGAGGGGAGGGGTTTCTGGCCATTCTTGAATGCCCTGAGTGGTGGTTTGGGGAGGCCATCTGCTCCTGTTCATGGTTCATTTAGCAAGCTACTGGGGACAGGATGTTTGCCCTGGAAGCAACAGGTATAAAGGACTTTGTCCCCACCCTGTGAGGACAGAAGTTACTTTACTTTTTCAAACTGAAGTCGCAAGAGACCTGTTTAGCAATACTCTCTCCACCCTCCCCTCCTTCTTGAATTCCTAACTTATAACAGAATGAGAAAATATCCAAAAAACAAGCCCAATTCCATTTTAGCCAAATGTCCATGGTTGTTTTGCAAACACTGCTGAATAGACCAGCATATTTGGTAACCAGCATATGTTTTGTTTTGGTCGCTGGTCGCTACATAAACCAGCAAGACTTCCTTGGTCAACCAGTTTCACCAGAAAGACCATGCTGACTGACCAGCCTCAGCAACAGCAGCCTCAGTTTTGTTGGTGAACAGCATGGATATATTGGCCCATTCAGCTGGACCAGCACAAACCAGAGTAAACCAGCCTAGACCAGCATTAAATTCATTAAACTGGTCTTTTCAGTAGGGAAGTGTTTTTGTGTATTAGGCAAATAGTAGGTAAATTTTCTCTTCTTACCTTCCTAGGAGTGCATAGGTGTACTGTGAATCGGCAAGCAGTAAAGCGATCTCCCCCTTCTTCATTGAAATGACACACTCTTCCAGAGCCTATACATGGAGAACAGTCACATTTATCAGATAAATATTAGATATCAGATATCACATAAACTTTATCAGATAACATCATCATCAGTGTCATCCTCCAAGTCAAGAGTACTACCTTCAAAGGAACTATATTTATTCATGGATTTTTTTGCACTTTGAAAGCCTAAATAATTTGGCAAACAAGACTGACCTTCCTAACCTTCCAAAAAAAAAAAAAAA
Source organism: Myxocyprinus asiaticus (assembly GCF_019703515.2). Lineage (NCBI taxonomy): Eukaryota > Metazoa > Chordata > Actinopteri > Cypriniformes > Catostomidae > Myxocyprinus > Myxocyprinus asiaticus. Next base: position 27,510,523 of record NC_059369.1, on the reverse strand, counting down.
AGTGAATATAATTCACATAAGCAAACAGGTTACTTTTCCCAGCCTTGGGTAAACACATACAGTACTCAAAATGTAAAAACACAGATTAATCCCAATGGAAGTCTCAACAGGCAGCAGGTGCAAGGTGACAGGTAGTATGTGGGCAGGTGTTCCGGAGTGTCTTGTGAGTATGTAGTGAGAGGCTGCCCCTCCTCTGTCTGTTGATGTGTCTCACCTGGTTGACGTCTCCTTCCCCAATAACAAAGACCAGCTTGCTGTCTTTCTCCACCACAGTCCTATCCTCTAGCACACCCTGCATTTTCAGCATGACCTCTTGACCCCAAGTAGGGGTCAGGGCACTCTCAGGACTGGCTTGTAACACCTTTTTCCTCAGCAGACGGTCATCTAGAAATGGTCAGGGTAGTGATGGGAAAGGGGGTAGGGGAATTATGTCAACAAGACCAAAAGACCCTATAGCAAGATTGTCAGTCTTGGGCACGTGTATAATGTGGTAAGTAGCCTAGATATACACTGATGGCCAAAAGTTTGGAATAATGTACAGATTATGCTGTTTCGGAAGGAAATTGGTACTTTAATTCACCAAAGTGGCATTCAACTCATCACAAAGTATAGTCAGGACATTACTGATGTAAAAAACAGCACCATCACTATTTGAAAAAAAAAAATCATTTTTGATCAAATCTAGACAGGCCCCATTTCCAGCAGCCATCACTCCAACACCTTATCCTTGAGTAATCATGCTAAATTGCTAATTTGGTACTACAAAATCACTTGCCATTATATCAAACACAGTTGAAAGTTATTTGGTTCGTTAAATTAAGCTTAAGTTTGTGTTTGTTTTTGAGTTGCCACAGTATGCAATAGACTGGCATGTCTTAAGGTCAATATTATGTCAAAAATGGCAGAAAAGAAACTTGTCAGTCAATCATTGTTTTGAGGAATGAAGGCTATACAATGCTTGAAATTGCCAAAAAAAAAAAAAAAAACAAACAAAAAAAACACCAGTTTCATGTACAACAGTAAAGGGAAGACTCCGGGGTCAAGCCTTATGGGAAGAATTGCAAAGGAAAAGCCACTTTTGAAACAGAAAATCAAAAAGAAAAGGTTAGAGTAGGCAAAGAAACACAGACATTGGACAACAGATAATTGGAAAAGAGTGTTATGGATCTTAACCCCATTGAGTTTTTGTGGGATCAGCTAGACTGTAAAGTGTGTGAGAAGTGCCCGACAAGACACATCTATGGCAAGTGCTACAGGAAGTGTGGGGTGAAATGTCACCTGAGTATCTGGACAAACTGACAGCTAGAATGCCAAGGATCTGTAAAGCTGTCATTGCTGCACGTCCAGGATTTTTGATGAGAACTCTTTGAAATAGTTTAAGAAGTTCTGAACATTTTTATTTTATTTTATTTTATTTATTTATTTCAAATTGTAATAGTAATTTTTCACTTTATTAATGTCCTGACTATACATTTTGATCAGCTGAATGCCACTTTGGTGAATTAAAAGTACCAATTTCTTTCCGTAACTGCAAAATCTGTACATTATTCCAAACTTTTGGCTGCCAGTGTAGCATTTGGAGTATCAAGGAGGGATTTGCAACATGATAAGATATGATAAGATATAAGAAGCAAACAAATATATGCTATCATGGACCTACCTGTAAGGTCCACCCAGTTCTCTGCCAGAAACAACTCCTCAAAGATGGTGGTGGTCCACTCTTCCACCTCATAGTCTGGGAAAAGTGTATCCTCTGAGCTGTCACTCCCTTCCACTGCCTCAATTTCCTTAAACCGAACTGTTTTCCCAAAGCTGGGAGTCTTTGTGAGTTTTCTGTTCTCCTCTGTGTCTGATTCATTGGTCACAGGTGTAGTGCAGTGGGTATTTGAGTTGGTGGCCTCTCTGCCAGGATCATTGCCCCCTGTGTCCATTTTGTTTATGTCACTTACATTTTCAGTACACTTCATCTCGCTTATTTCCTCTGCCTCTTTATTCTCAATTTCATCTTTCTTCTCACTTCCTTTATTATTCTCTTTGTCCTCCATTGCTTTCTTCTCACCCCCCTTCCCTGTGACATCCATTCTCCGCAGCTCCATGATTGGTCCTTGTGGCACCTGCCAGGGCTGTAGAATAGCTGCCTCACTGTTTAGATCCTCCTGGTCCCCAGAGCCTGGATCGGCATGCCTAACTGATTCTACAAATGTGTCAGACTCCAATGCTTTCTCCTCCAGTTCTTCAGCCTCTGGTTCCATTTCCCCACATGGTGCCAGGGATACCATCTGTCTCTTCTTTATGGTGTTGAGTGTCTTCCTAGAACATGCAAAAATTTGAAAAATTAATATTGGTGCTGTTCAACAGCCAAACTGATGAACACCTGCATCCATTAGCGACGGCGTGTAGTATATTCTAAAGCAGAGTGTCCACATGGACTGTAATAGAATTATCATGGAAATGCAGAGCTGTATGTCATAAATCCCATCTGTGGCCAGTCAATTTTCTTAAAAGCTTCGTAAATGGTCCTTCTTTTAATGTTTTGCTGTGAATGCTGTAATTTCACTGCTGCAAAATGTCTCATATATGAAAGAAAACAAGAAATGATCAATGCACAAGAATTGTGTTGAAATGTAAAGCCCTCCTGGTCAGTAGGGTTGTACAGTGATAATCTGCTGGATTAGAAGAGCAAAATCTAATCTGCCCCAACGTCTGTAAGCTTCTTAATGACTTCATCGCGTCATCCCGTAATGCTGTTTTCATAAATGCGTCCACCAATAAGAGGACTTCAGGGACTGGCTGCTATTCTGGTTATTTCTGCCTTATAAAATGATGCACATTTATAATAATATGTAATGTATTGTTGTAAATGTAAAGTATTTCATTATATGTATAGTGTATTTTAATGTATGGATTGGTAATATTTTGTTTAGATACTGAGCAGGTACAGAGAAAAACCTCTGCACTTAAGGAGAACAGGCAATGACAGAAGATAGCACAATCAGAACACACAAACAGGTTTTTCCTGGTTTGCAACATGCCTCACTCTAAAGGGAACATAAATAATTTCAAAACGAGACAAGATTTTTCACTGTTTTTATACGTGATTACACCTAACATATCCTCAAAACATACATTTTTCTTAGATCACTAAAATGTTTATGATAAATGCCACATTTAGACTGCATGTCCTTTAATTTGAAATCATTTGTTAAATTCATAAATTATAAATTATATAAGCAATTTTATTTTTATTGTATTAAATTTTATGACAAATTATTTTAAAATATTTGTGAGATATGATGTAATATATAAAAGATCCTGTTGTAATATGAATCATTATGATGTTTTGCCAAGCATAAGTGCATTTTCTTTAAGGCCATGTCAGCTAAGAGCTTATCCATCATAGTATATGCAATTATGCATGTAATTTTAAATACAGTTTTGAGAATGTTGATCTTGGTTTTGTCTCTACAGATGAAACACACAAGAGAGTTTTAGTCACTTTCTACATTCTCTAGAGGTGTTGGCACTGTTTATGGTACAGTACAATTTACCAAAGGGCACAGGGCTGATATTTTGTTTGACCTGGGCATTATAATGGCAATTAGACTGGTGCATGGAGTAGTGTACTATGCATGAATAGCCACTAAGTTATGTGGATGACCAGACACTATACTTACACTTTGATTAACATGTATCACAAATGTTTTCTCAATGTGATATCCAAAAAGACTAATGTTTGAGCGAGGTTCATCTTTCAACTGCAGATTGCCACACACTGTAAATCTTGCCAACCCTCTGCAACATCTGCCAACTTGCTAATTGTAAAATCCCCAATCATTTTTTTAAAAAGTAGGTGGAAATGAAGAGAGTTCCAGAGAACAAACACATCACATAACTCAAGGCTTAATTAAATTAAATAATAGAATTTGTAATGCACATTGATCAATGTTACAAATCATAGTATTTTTTCATAATCCTTCATTTACAATGTTTTGACAAATTTTCTACTTGAATTGCTTATCTAATTTGAGGTGCAGCCTCACTCCAGTGAATCTGATGTACTTTAATCTCTACTTTCATAGATCACTTCCTAAGACTCTGGCACTTTAGCTATGGATCTGTTCGCTTAATGGCGCTCTTGATCTTAAACTTACCTGTATTTTTTATGTTAAAATACATGTTTACATGAACTCCCATGCTTTCAGTCAGTGGCATGTTTTTATAAACCACAATCTGAGGTAACTGTTTGTCCAGTAGGCTTCAGATGTCCCTGTGTCTCAGACAGCCATATGGCAAGTAGTTTCCATTAGAGACTATGAGAAAAGTCCTTAATCCAAAGGCCTAAGCACTTTGTCTGTTGGGGATTATGTCTTTCCAATTAACCTAAATTCCCTATGTATTTATTTTTTTTCTTCATCACTGTCAATTTCACCTCATCTGTTTGTAATCTTAAAAGGTGCAGATGATTGCCTGGCTAGATGAATCGTGTGTGTGTGTGTGTGTGTGTGTGTGTGTGTGTGTGCGTGCGCGCGCGCGCTTTTATCGACTTTAAATTACCGAGTTTTTTGCTGATCGTTTTGTTCACAGGACATTTCTTTAATACCACATAATCTCCAAAGACTTGCACTGATGCTCCAATGATTTCCTCTCCAAACCTTCAATGCCCAAGTGTAATTTAGTACTGAAATAAAAATGCATATTGTATGTGTCTATGACGTCGGCACAACGCTATCCCGTAACTCCGCCCAGCAGAGAGTGACGTTTGGACGAGAATGTCGCCAGTTCACCTCAGTTCCAGACATGGCAGCGTTGAGACAGGAGCATCGGTACGGACTCTCCTGTGCAAAGATTAATAAAAGCGTTCCCAACAAAACAATCTTTCACGTCAAGCTAACCGACACTGCCATCCGGACGCTGGAAGCGTATCAGAATCTCAAGGTAACGCATTTTATTTTATTTCGCAAGTGCTTATGTCGTAAACAGTGCCCTAGTGATCTCAATGGGACAGAAAGAAAAGTTCGCAGAACTTCAAACGGGTTGCTTCCGTTATATTGTTAAACCTCCGGCTTGTAAAGTGTTGATTTATTTTATCAGAGTCAGTCGCTTCAAGTGCCATATGCTGTCTTAACAGGGACATAAATATCTTGACTGGAGGAAATCGGCCAAATCCTACTGTTACTGTTGCTTTAAAGTTCAATATTCAATGTTGCTTATTGACATTTTTTTAAGGGAAAATAAATTTGAACCGCGTTATTTTTCCGTAAAGTTGTTTGAAATTAAAATTTTCACTTCCACTTTGGATATAACTTAAACTCCCCGATTTATTATTTATGACAAATCATTAGAAATGCAGGATGACAGTGATGTAATGCTGAAAATTACATTATTTATTATCATTTTAAACTATGCATGTGAAGTTTTTGTATTTGAGCTCTCACAGGGATCATACGGTCTCGAGCACGAACGTTTAGTAGCATTTAACAATTCAAGGATACATTGGGTTTTTTTAATTTCGTTATCAACTAATTTGAATTTCCTTGAAACATTTCACGCGGCTGTAAAGGTATTTGTGAGCTATCCGCAGATTTGAAGCGTATTTAACCTGCTATTGTCTCTTTAAATAAATTAAAGTTTGTAATCTGTTGTTGCATTGATGAGCTTTGAGTATTGAATGGGGATTGCTTGACAACCATGGTCGACTAAACCTTAAAATAATAAGCTGCTTTTCACTGAGGAGGTCATTTAAAACCTTTCTTAATGCACCGTTCACCTCATGTTAAGAAAATTCCTAATAAGCCGCTGTTTTGCCTATTAAACGCCGTTGAGCAGTCAATACATTGTCAGAGTCGGGTGGACAGCACAGATTCCAGTAATATCAATACCTCAGCAGCAAACGTGGACGCCAGTTGGACGGGGCGCTTTGCCAGTCTCTTTCGTATTGTTTTTTTAGTCCTTTAAACGCTTGGACGCCGTCCCGATGTCGTCGCTTATTGGTCAGTCAAGCGGGTAGAATGTCGTTTGACCCAATCAGGACACAAGAGGACTTCCTCGAGCTTGTAACAGCAGCTCGAGAATAAACGTTCTGTTGTCAATCATATGTGACCTAGTAAAAAAAAAAAAGGCCAAACCGAAGTAGAAATGAACGTTTGTGTAAGTAATCGTTTCCTTTGTTAAAGGGATAGTTGAGCAAGAAATGTTTATTGAAGGGAGAGTTAACCCTTAAATTATGGTCAAAAAATGGTCATTATTTACTCACCCACATGTTGTTCTCAAATCTGTCTGTAACACAGACATTGTTAACAGAAGTTAGGCTTAGGCACCATTCACTTTCCCTGCACCCCCCCCCCCCCTCCAAACAATGAAAGTGTAATGCCTAAAATCTCCTTTTGTGTTCCATGGAAGAAGGAAGTCATATGGTTTTGGAACAACATGAGAGTGATTAATTAATGGTGAACTATCCCATTTAAATATTAATGTTTCAATCAGTAAAAGTTTGTACAAGGCATTCATAACGGTCCATTCCATATGCCACTGAGGTCTCGTATTATCATTTTAGATAACTGACGGTGTAACTGTGAAATGACGGTGACAGTCCAACACCTTGTTGTGGTCTAGTCAGGTCACTATTCCTCATTGGCTTCCTCAGAACTGCGCTCATTATGGTCTTATAAGCTTTCGCTTCCACTGAATTAAAAAACAAAGTTAAAGCAGCCACAGCACCCCCCCTTCATTTATGTTTAGCCACTAATCCGGCCACATGACAACAAACTCAACCAATAAGCCTGGATTTTTTAATAAGCAACTTGAGCTTCACTGTATGCATCGAGTGACGTGACTGCCTCTCCCTGTAACATCTATAATAGATAAACATGCTTGTTGACCAAGCTCCAGCTGTACCTTGAAGATAATAAGTGCTATCTTTTGACCTTGCTTAAAGGTTTTGAGTGTTGCGGGGGGAAGCCTAATTTCCCCCCCCTCCATCTCAGCAATTTATTTGAGAGATGTGAATGAGTCTTTTACTGTTTATACAGTATATATTATATATATGCTATTGTTGATTTTCATGGACATTGGACCGAGAAGAGTGTTCAAAGTTCAACTCACAGCATATTAGAGATTGTTATATAAAAGGCCTATTTGGACTCTCTCTCTTTTTTTTTTTTTTTTTTTTTTTTTTTTTGGCACTAGACAAACACCACAGGGCTGATAACGTACAGGCCTGTCTGATTGTATCTGATGTACCTTTAGAGAGAAAGGCATAATGCTACTGTAACTTACCTTTAGTCCTAATAACAGGAAAAAAAAAGAAAAGACGAGAATGTGAATTTGTTGCTTAAAAGCTTTTATGGGGCATTTCCCATGCTGTTTACTCTGGCTCACCATCACTTCTCATAAATGTGTACCGGCGCACACACACACACGCACTCAACATCTTCACACCCATAAACTCCTCACACAATAACATTTGATTGACTCATGTCTTTCAAGTTGAGATTTATTAATCGGACGCATTCCAGTGCAGATTAGCGAAGCCCAGCCTTGATCTTTAGGCTTGCACAAGCAGAACCATGACACTGCCGAGAGGCCAGTCACAGCCAGGCTTTCTCTCAGTAGCAACCCCCCTCATTCCCAGTCTGCATGAATTAATACAGGAGAGAACTGTGCCTCTGTCAATGGGTGCAAGCAAGTAATGTGAGACTGTAATTACTGTGAAGGGAGGCTAATAGGTAGGCATGCTATTTCACTGAAGTTACTACATAAACACAGCTTGTGGAAATGCAGGCATCATGGGCAAACATTCAATTTGAAGCTGATAATTGTAAAGTACAATGGGGTTATTTTTACGTAAACATTGTTTTGCCTTGTTTTTAAAGCATCTCTTAAGCGATGCATTGCCTTCATTCTTAGAGAATGCTAACTCAGGTGAGATGATGCATTTCCAGGATCAAGAGAGTGCCTCTTTGCTATATAATTCTTTCTATCTAATAATAGTAGATGCTAACCAACCTCTTTTTACCTCTTTTTTTTTTTTTTTTTTTTTTTCTGTCCCCAGGGGTCCTTACCAAATCAGCCAGCAATTTGCTTCAAGGGGAACCAGGGGGTAAGATGAATGTGTTTTTCCTCACCCTCCTGATGCCTAAAAAACAGAATGCTAAGCACAACAGTGACCACCCACTTTTTTAGTTGTCTGGGTTCCGGAATTATTTTCCCCATTCATTTCTTCAATTGAGTTTTTATAAAATCTTTCATAAAAGAGTTGTAAGCCATGAACCAAACCAACCAGCTATGAGGAGAATCACAACATCACAAACTTTGTTTTGAGGCAAAATTATTTGAAAAATCAGACATATAGACAAGAGTATAAGGCTGTATACTTTAACGTCTTTAATGAGGGCACAAACTACAATCCCATGAAGCATTGCGAATGATGTAATTGAATAAGAAACGATGTGAATATACAAAACTGTTGAATATAGGTTGTTGATTATAAGCCTAGAAACAATATATCTGACATTCATTGCAAAATATTCCGATATGTACAAATATATAAGTAGTTTAAGGGTGAAGGGAGATCAACTCAATTACATCATTCACTGTGCGTAATGGGAGTCATGTTTCGTGGGTTTTGTTGGCTGCAGTTCTCTGATTGGTGGATCTTTCTCTGCTGTACCATGGGTAATGCAGTTGTTTACCATGTGTCTGTTATCAAACAACATTTTTAAACAATAAAGTTGAAATAACGCAAACGGATGGCTTCGACGGAAGCATATATTATCGGTGAACAACCTCGTAGTTCACGGTAGGTCTGTCTTAAAGCTTTATATAATTGAAAATCAATTTGTCTGTGGGATAAATTAATGGTAATTTTACTTCTGGAACCAGACTGTTGGTTCCAGAAGTATTAGAGCTGATTGTTGTGTCGTGCAGCAAAAACTCACGGCACCTCTCGGCTGCCTGCATACTCTCAATATTTCATGAGTTCCTGAAATGGAGAAGGAACTATAGCTTGCGGTGACACCACCCTTAGGGCCTGCGTAACTAGATTGGAAACATTTATATAATTATAGCTGCATTCGCATTTGTAAGCACAGTTACGTGTATTTCGTCGCCGACATAAATTAGGAAAGTGTCATCATTTGGATGCAATTTCTTAACAATTATGGGCTTCATAACGCCAGTGGTTTTGCATATGTGAGTTTTGTTATTTACAACTAGTGTGATTGGCAGTGCAGCATGCGGTCGCACTGTACAGCCTATAGGTGAATTTTTAGTGGGGGGTGCATTCCATTGAAACGGCTGTGAAAAAGATGCCTGTGTCAAACCGGATTAGCACATTCAGCCATAGCACCTCCCCATCACTGCCTGCTAGGCTCCTGTATGTTAAACACTATTTTGCCCCATCTATAACAGGCCATCTAATCCAAATGCCAGTCTGACTTCACATGAAGTGACTTTGCTCTGTACACAAATGGTGGACTGTGTGATAAACTTGCGGTGGGAAGCCCGGGAGAGGCTACTCAACACCCTCAGTCTGCATGCCAGGTTATTGGGTCAGACTGGCGACTGGGAAGGCTTTGTCAGGAGCTCTGGGAGGAGGTGGGGGTGTTGGTAAACCGAAGGGAGCCTCTTGTGTCTTTATGCCTGTTGTCTCAGCACACACATGAAAGACCTGTGACAAGGAGGGGGATAACCATGGCCGCCATGTCTCCTAAAGACAGCATCCTTCAACCCCCACTAATTCCACTGTTACAATATGCAAAATACTGGCACATGTAGTCAAGCTAATGAAGTTTCCTTCCATTTTCAAATGGAGTAGTGCAGTTGTGTCAAGTGCGTAAAACTGAAATACATTCTAATTGTCAAATTAGATTTAGTGATTCTATCTTTAGCCCATTACATATTCAAATTGGCTGCACTGAATTTAAGCGTTCATCCCCTCCTCCCCAGATAATGGGCTGCTGGGCATTAACGAGGAACTTGAGCCGTGTGTGTATGTGCACATGTGTGTGTTTGTATGTGTGTCAGGGTGACAAATTAAGCTATTTCTCCTGGGGGTAGGGAATGATGTTAAGACCACAGCACTGAAGCCATGTTATCAGTCATACTATTAAGCTTAAACCTCACTTATGTCTGGCTTGACATAATGTGGACCATCATGGAGAGGTATATTTGAACAGCAATTGCATGGACCACAGGAGACATACAGTACTCTCCCATTTTGGCCAGTGTTAGCCAAGTAATTTTCCTTTATCTGCAGGAGGGCTTCCCCATAACAGGGAATTCCTATAAACATTGTTCTAGCTTGTCTCCTGACCTTTGCAAGGCAGTGTGGAAAAGTTAGAAAGTGGGGGATTGTTCAGCTTCCATTTCCCACAAGCTTGACAATGCCCACTCATGTGGCACTTAAGACATAATTTAAACAATGCTTGGGTGCCTAGTACAGATGGTAGGAGCTTTAAATTGCTGGATTCTTTCCAGCTGTGTACAAGGATGATGCAACTACTAAGAAATAACATGAGATAAAGATGCGTAGAGTAATGTTGGTAAAATTCCTTTTATTTTGCCGGGAGTGATCCCCGCTACTAGAGGATTTATGGAATCTGAATGTCTTTGATGGCCTCACTGGGGATATGGGAGCGCGTTCAGGTTCACTTCGGATTTACAAAGACTGGTGTTTCACATCGTGCAGCCCCATTTTCTTTTGGTAAAAGGATTTTTGATGCACAAAGTTCAGTTATATGCAGGCAAGAACTACAGATGTCTCTCTCAATATACAGAAGCAGCTCTCAATTTTTACAAGACTTGGTCAGGTGGTTCAAAAAAGGTTACCTTTTTTGAGAAATTTCAGATGCTGTTAAACTATTTAGTTCAGTAGTTGTAATGAAATGTAAACCAATTATTTAAAAAATGTGTAAATTCTTTTCTTACTGGGCATGCTGATTTTATATAGTATTTTATTGAGATAACTACATTTGGTTTTGCCAAGCACCTCACCATACAATACATGTCGCCATACATGTACAGGTGCATCTCAGTAAATTAGAATGTCGTGGAAAAGTTCATTTATTTCAGTAATTCAACTCAAATTTTTGTAATAAATATTAAATAAATTCAATGCACACAGACTGAAGTAGTTTAAGTCTTTGGTTCTTTTAATTGTGATGATTTTGGCTCACATTTAACAAAAACCCACCAATTCACTATCTCAAAAAATTAGAATACATCATAATCACCAATAAAAAAAAAAACATTTAGTGAATTGTTGGCCTTCTGGAAAGTATGTTCATTTACTGTATATGTACTCAATACTTGGTAGGGGCTCCTATTGCATTAATTACTGCCTCAATTCGGCATGGCATGGAGGTGATCAGTTTGTGGCACTGCTGAGGTGGTATGGAAGCCCAGGTTTCTTTGACAGTGGCCTTCAGCTCATCTGCATTTTTTGGTCTCTTGTTTCTCATTTTCCTCTTGACAATACCCCATAGATTCTCTATGGGGTTCAGGTCTGGTGAGTTTGCTGGCCAGTCAAGCACACCAACACCATGGTCATTTAACCAACTTTTGGTGCTTTTGGCAGTGTGGGCAGGTGCCAAATCCTGCTGGAAAATGAAATCAGCATCTTTAAAAAGCTGGTCAGCAGAAGGAAGCATGAAGTGCTCCAAAATTTCTTGGTAAACAGGTGCAGTGACTTTGGTTTTCAAAGAACACAATGGACCAACACCAGCAGATGACATTGCACCCCAAATCATCACAGACTGTGGAAACTTAACACTGGACTTCAAGCAACTTGGGCTATGAGCTTCTCCACCCTTCCTCCAGACTCTAGGACCTTGGTTTCCAAATGAAATACAAAACTTGCTCTCATCTGAAAAGAGGACTTTGGAACACTGGGCAACAGTCCAGTTCTTCTTCTCCTTAGCCCAGGTAAGACGCCTCTGACGTTGTCTGTGGTTCAGGAGTGGCTTAACAAGAGGAATACGACAACTGTAGCCAAATTCCTTGACATGTCTGTGTGTGGTGGCTCTTGATGCCTTGACCCCAGCCTCAGTCCATTCCTTGTGAAGTTCACCCAAATTCTTGAATCGATTTTGCTTGACAATCATAAGGCTGCGGTTCTCTTGGTTGGTTGTGCATCTTTTTCTTCCACACTTTTTCCCTTCCACTCAACTTTCTGTTAACATGCTTGGATACATCACTCTGTGAACAGCCAGCTTCTTTGGCAATGAATGTTTGTGGCTTACCCTCCTTGTGAAGGGTGTCAATGATTGTCTTCTGGACAACTGTCAGATCAGCAGTCTTCCCCATGATTGTGTAGCCTAGTGAACCAAACTGAGAGACCATTTTGAAGGCTCAGGAAACCTTTGCAGGTGTTTTGAGTTGATTAGCTGATTGGCATGTCACCATATTCTAATTTTTTGAGATCGTGAATTGGTGGGTTTTTGTTAAATGTGAGCCAAAATCATCACAATTAAAAGAACCAAAGACTTAAACTACTTCAGTCTGTGTGCATTGAATTTATTTAATACATGAGTTTCACAATTTGAGTTGAATTACTGAAATAAATGAACTTTTCCACGACATTCTAATTTACTGAGATGCACCTGTATGTCACAATTTGCCACAATATCGTAAATGAATTGTGACTGTAACTGCAGCAAACTCAAGAGTGAGAGTGAATCTGCAGGTTTAGTTTCAAACTCTTTTGTGCCTCTTAGAAGCAGTTCTGACTACACTGCGAAACGCAAAGAGTTTGCGCTTATTTAGATGACCCTCTTCTTCATTGTTGAAATACAGAATGCCATGATATGAACACACAATAGTAAAAAACACTGATAAAAATAAATATTGATCCAATATTGTAAGAAAAAGTATCATGATATATCGATATATGATTGTATTGGCACAGCCCCATACATTGATTATTTGTACTTTTCTAAATATAAAAACAATTAACTGTAAATAGCTTTAAAAAAGGGCTTAAAAAGAACAAATGACCAAACAAATGCCCTAACATATACTCTTTCCCTTAAACATAACTTTTAACCTTAAATATTGATGTTGGAGCAAAAAGGTTATTGACTTGTTATTTGTCAAATACCCATTTGTCACTAGCTATGTTTCCATCCATATTTGATTTATGCGAAAAACCATACTATCGCACAAACAATGTGCGAATAAAGCTGCGTTTCCATCTCGTGTTCAAAAGGACAAAATCGTCGGTGCAGCCACTGTGACTCTTTTATTGATTAAAAATTCACGGTTTAGAACATGCAGACAAAACACTGTCTCATGTCTGGGAGCGACAGTGCATCACACAGTTCTGGGAGCACTATGTGTGTGCATTCCTCCATCCTTATGACTTTATCGTGCGGATCTTTAAGAAATCAGTGCGTCAATAAACCTGCTCATCGGCACAATTTAAGTTTGTATTTAATTTATTCGCTCTGCAAAATCTTAGCAAGCTTTGGATTTTCAGGACACCATTATATAAGGATTACCAGAGCAAAAAAATTCTTGGATGGAAACCCAGCTATTTTTCTATTTTATAGCATTTAAATAGCTATAAGTGAGAAATCATATTAAAGCATTCTAGGTGTCCACTGAACACCTATTGTCACTTGTGTCAGTGTTTATGTAACATAAGAGATTACATTTTAATAACAAACAGGATGGCATCATTTAAGCATTATTTGCTTAACTACCCACCATTAAGCAAAGTATTGTTGAAAGTGCTGCACTCTTTTGACACAACATTGTTTGCATTCTTGTTTGCTTACAGTGTTCATCATCTATGTAAAGACACTTATGCTTCACAACTTCTTATCAGATTCAACCGAGGGTGAAAGTGTAAATCAACCTAATGACTTAGATGTTGCGTTGCACAATATATTCACAATTTTGTTGTACAGTTTTACTAAATGCAAAGTAGCTGGTCCAGCATCAGTATGAGTTTGTCTTTAAGTTTCCTGTGTGTGTGTATGTGTGTGTGTTCTGTGGCACCAGCTTGTGGTTGGAGGTGGGGTGTAAAGCATTCCTGTGAGATGTTTAGCTAACCCCCCCTCGTCTGTTCCTGTCGTCATCACCGCAATTGTCTCAACCTGATCTTTTCTCCTCTTCCCTTGGATTTACCAGTTCTCCATCTCCCACCTTCGATGACTGCGTGCACTTGAGGATGTGACAGTTCCTTATAGTGCGTATTAGTGTATATTAGTATACATGCATGTCTGCATGTGTATGATAAAGTCTAACTGGAGGCGACAGTGAGTGTGTTAGCTACAGTGGTTGTCTGAGCCAGGTCCTGTGTGTGTGTGTGTGTGTGTGTGTGTGTGTTTGAGTGTGCCTGGCCTTTTTTTTCCTCCTGAAAGCTAATTAGAATGACAATAAGAGGAATGAGCGTAGAATGCAGAGAGTCCCTGGCAGCAGAGGCTGTGTGGAAGGGAGCTGTCCCACGTGTGAATGAAAGGGCACACGCCGCTTCTTTCATCCAGATGTGACGTGCTCGGCAACATGCACAGAGCTCTGAGTGCCCGTCTCGTCTGGGGCCCCGGTGTTTTGACTGCCAGAGCTGTTTGTGACTCAGTCTCTGATAAAGGCCTTGCAAGAGCAAGTAGGATTTTATTTTTCAGTTTACAAAGAATGTTTCAGCCAAATGCGAATAAAACGTGACTGTGGCAAGTAAAAAAAATATATAAATTTTCATCAGTTGACCTGAATTTTTAGCAACAGCAACATGCATGGTTTAAATCGCATTGTAAGAGTGATAGTCTGACCCTCTGATTTAAATGATGCAGGAAAACGCTTATTTACATGTCTTCTGGAGTTTCTTTCCTTCTCAGAACTCCATGTGGTGATGCATATGTGTAATATTCTTTACATTAAACCACCCAGACAAAAATATGGGGAACAAAATCCCAATGGGTCTCTGCTTTTGTAACAGGTGGAGTTTGACAGAGAGACGGACACTGTCTTATCTTATACAGTATATGATCAGATGAGTGACACAATGACCTGTGTGGTTTGTTTAGAAATATACAGATATTTTAATAAAATAGCAAAATAATAATGTATTAATTATTTAAAATATACATGTAATTATGTAAAATGTAGTTTCATGGCCTGTTTGAAATATTCATGGCTGGTAAATTTTCTCAATGGACCCTTTTCACATTTCTGGATTTGGAATTTGGAAGTAAACTACAGTGGGGTAGACTTCTAAAGCAGTGAATGGGAGACCACAGCAAATATAATTTTTTTGCATTCACTTTCCAACAACAAAAAAATAAAATAAATAAAATAAAGGAAGAGAAAAGAGGAAACAAATGAGCGAAAATAGTGAATTACGGCAGTCAGATGAGAGAAAGATTAGAAACCTCATTGCAGCAGTGGTCACTAGTTTTTTTTTATTTTATTATTGCTAGGGTAATATAATACAAAGTATAATGTTATACATTTGCACTAAATAATAATGAAAATGTAAAAAAAGTTTGATAGAATAAGCTGCTTAAAGGGATGGTTCACCCCAAAATTACATTTCTTTCATTTACTCAACATCATGCCATCCCAGATGCGTATGACTTAGTTTCTTCTGCTTAACACAATTTTTTTTTTTTTTTAGAAGAATATCTCAGCTCTGTAGGTCCATACAATGCAAGTGAATGGTGACCAGAACTTTGAAGTGCCAAAAATCACACTAAGCAAGCATAAAAGTAATCCATAAGACTCCAGTGGTTAATCAGTGTCTTCTGAAGTGATCTAATTATTTTTGGGTGAGAACAGACCATATGTAACTCCTTTTTCACGATAAATCTTGACATCAAGCATAATCCATCTTGTAACCACAATCATGCCGAGAGACTCCATTTGCAAGATGTACTGTGAAAACGGATCACTTCAGAAGACATTGATTAAAAAACTGGAGACTTATAGATTACTTTTATGCTTCATGTATGCTCTTTTTGGAGCTTCAAAGTTCTGGTCACCATTCACTTGCATTATGAAGACCTACAGAGCTGAAATATTTCTTTTGTGTTCTGCAGAAGAAAGAAAGTGCTTAAATGGGCCTGAGAGGAGCCAAGAACCTGCAGAGGAAGATCACAAAAACAGTCTTTTCATGCATGGGCACACAAAGGGCATGCTCGCAGTTCTGATGTTCTGCCAGGAAAGATTTCTGAAAGAACATTATGCTTTGTATTGTAACATTATACTTTATACTTTGAATTATATTTCCCTACCATTACCCTAGTCTTTAAACATTACACATGAACAGACTGCTGCTGAATCTGTAACACTCTCCTTAATTGATTCTTGAAACCCTTTTACTCCTTTTATGTCACGTTATTGTCTGACTTGTTAATTCAAATTGAAGTGTGTAATTTATGTGCCATTACTGGCGCTAAGCAGAGTTCCAATATAATGAATTTTCAAACAGTTTTCCTGAACTCGACTGTTCAATGTCTGGACAAAACTAGGAAGTCTCGCCTCAAACTCGCACAATTGGTTGAGCCAATGTTGCTATGTCAGGCTGGTCAGGATGCTCAAACAAACAGAGCAACAGTGTTTACTCCTTTTGTGGGAATCATCCTATAAATGCTATGGTTGTCACCACATATGCAACTGGGATAGGAGACAGTATGTTGACATCGAAAAAATTACACACTACACCTTTAAAGAATATTGGCATCCTGTTGCCATTTACATTAATTGGATGTGGTGATCTTCAGTCACATAAGTGGATCCATTGATTCGTTGCCTGTAGCAGGGCATATTGACTTGGCAGCAGGATACATGCATTCTATAAACTTCAAAGTTTATAAAAGTTTTTCATCACATGGGTTGTTTAAATCTTATTTGAAGAGTATTCATGCCCATGTCTAGCTGTCACGTGGATGCATTTAAAAACGGTCTGATGCTTTTCTTAAATAGTTCACCCAAATTTTATTCTGTCTTCATTTACTCACCCTCATCTTGTTCCAAACCTTGGACTGACTGACTTCTGTTGAAGAAAGTGGAAAAGGAGATGTTAGGCAGAATTTTCACTGTATGGGAAAGAACAGTATCAGCATTCTTGAAAATTTATTTTCATCTCTTCAACGGAACACACTCCCTACATTTACATGGACACCAGAAAGCCATTCATTACGATAAAGCTGCTTAAGGCTCGAAATCGGCGTACTGTATGCATTTACATGGGCTGTGTTAGAGGCTTTTTTTTTTAACTCTCTTATAGATGCAGCTCGTTCAGTAAGCAGCTTTCTCCACAGCAACGTAATTTCCCTGCAATGCTGGAGTAAATAACAATCATGGGATCCGAGGAGTCTTCGCTATTTTTTTTTCCTCTGTTGCGTCGCTTTATTTCCAGATATTCCAGAGTTGTTGCTGTGTTTGTTTCCTTAACTTTCTATCATGACATGCAGTGGAATTGCACTGCAATACTGGGGTTTCCTCTTGCAAAAAAACTCCAGGATTCCCCCAATTTACCGGCACATAAAGGCAAATGTGGGGGACAGTCTATATTTTACCTTTGTGTGTATAAATGGGTATAGTTTATAGTGTATGTGCTTTTCCCACTGTACTCCTGGAAATGTTTAATTCTTTCTGCTATGTTGACTTGTTGTTGGGCTCCACCCTATAACGTTTGTTTTCCGGTCTGTTCACACACATGAGCACTCCTCAGAAACCTGTAATAACGGCACTTATGCATTTTACATCAGTGCTTCCCAACCTGGGGGTCGCGAAGGTCTCTCTATTTTGTGGGTTACAAGAAGAAAAAAGTGGAATGTGTGAAAGTTATTTTTTAATTATTTTAGTAATAAAGCACCATCAAATAGGGCCATTTTGAGTATTTTAATCATATTTTATTGTTTATGAGATATTTGAAAAGACAAGACACACAGTATGTCTAACATAGTCGTCTTTAAATAAATGTTCAAAGTTTTTGTAGTAATACAAAAAATGTCTCTTCGATGGAGAGGGGGTCATTTGGGATTTTGAATGTTAAAATAGGGGTCCCTTGGAAAAAAGGTTGGGAACCACTGATTTACATGACCACATAAGCCGCGTTCTCTGGGGAAACCCAGGTGTGTTAAACCGCTTTCTTTTAATCCCTTAAGCAGTGTAAGCAAATCAGTGTTCTCGTGTACACAACGTTTCAGAACGCAACTTTCTGCAAAAACTCTGGAATAAACCATTTTCTTAAGTGCATGTAAATGTAGTCAGTCAGTTGACGAGTTTGGAAAGACATGAGGGTGATTAAAATATGTCATAATTATCATTTTACTCGCTATTTGCTATAAAAAAAAATGATTGATTTCCCTGCATTTAACACAGATAATCTTGCAAATGCATAAAAACTACTACACATGCTTTTAAAGCTTGCTTTGTATGTGAATTTTCAAAATGTTCAAAATTAACCAATGAAAACATAGAGAGTTGTTCCACTATTGTAATCGCAGAAGCCTGCGTGGCTGTGGATGCCCCCATAGACCTGCCTCTACTTAATTTGTGCAGACTCGTCACTATAGTAACT